>NC_080584.1:53021382-53621382 GCF_029962835.1 Magnolia sinica
TTAACCATCCATTTTGTGGGTCGGCCTGTAGTGTCACATCCCTCCCCAAAATCAGTTCAATTGAATGGTTCAAGGTATCCAATCAATGGGTTAGATGGTTCATCTTGCTTATACTATAAAACATAGAAAATATCTATTGATCATGGCCCATGATCATGTGGGACCCACCATTGTCTATGACTCTCAAAAATAACTTTTCATCAGGGATTCTAACCATCCTATTAAAAAAATGTGGTATGCTAGATTCCAATAAGAAAGCTCCGATCATTTAGTTGGGCTATTCATTATATTGGCCCACATTTATTACTGTAATATGTTGAGAAAAAAGTGGATCATTCATCACTGGGCATCAAAAGATTGAAAGTGAGAGAGACAAGAGTGGAACCGTGAAACTCATACTCTATGCATGCCTCAACATATTAAAAGCCTTTCGTTTGTTATCAATTCCATTTTTATTTTTATTTTTGCAAGAGTTCACTGAAAAATAGAAATCAAACACCAAAACATCATTCAAATGCGATAATTTGACTACTTCTATAGAAGTCTACTCACGGTTGTGGGCATTTGCACATACAAATATCCCTAATAAATGGCCATGTTTTCAATATCCAAAGTGCAAATGCATATCTGCAACAGCTTAAAGATGGTTGGCACTAATTTATCAAGCGTTTGAAAATGTGAATTTCCAATAAACCATTTTAAAATGTACACCAAGGCACATTTGGATCCTTGTATTGGTCCATCAAAGATTTAGGAACTACATTCACTTTAAATAGGATTTTTCTGAAATATTAGTTTAAAATTCATGTTTGGCCAATCCTAGATTATTTGAAAAATAGGTATTCAAACAGCCCCTTAACTGATGCACAACCTTATTAGTGAAGCAGATTGTGTCCTTGTGTATGCTGGATTCCAAACGAAATCGACTCGTGGCTTATAGGTCGACTCTTTCGAGGGCTTTCACACCGATTTATTTGAAAGGGTGTTATGTTAAACCAGAGTCGCCACTAGCAAGTTACTTCGTTTCCATGGAAGATTATACCCTATAGATATTGTAAAACAAATGTCTTAAATCTTGGTTCACCGAGATGCCCAACCAGTTGAGGGACTGGCTCGACTAGCCGAAAGTCCCTTTGACTGGTCAAAGACAGTTCGACTCGAAGTCCAACAATGTATTTAGGATTTCCAAGATGCTCGACTAGTTGAGGGATGGGCTCGACCAGTCGAAGCCCTGACTCGACTAGTCGAAGGTTACGCAGACTGCGCGCGGACTGCATAAATTTGAAGCGATTTTTGGACTTTTCCATGGTTGGTGCGTAATTGGAGTATCCTAAACTATAAATAGGGGTCCCTAGGGCCTTTCTAATGTATGCTAAGGCTTTCTAAAAGTATTCTAAAGGTTCTTAGAATGGATTCTAGGGTTTTAAGGGGCGTAGCAAGGGTGAGATTCAAAGTTGTTCGAATCGGGTAAGTCCTCTCTCTTTGTAATTTCTATTTTCATAGTAGATTTTTATTGTTTATGCCGTGGTTTGTTCTCATAAGGGTTTTCCACGTTAAATCTCTGTATTCTCTTGTAATTGCTTGGCGCCACTGGATTGCTATCATAGATCCATATCTATGTGATTCCGCAATACAAATCCCAACAATAGAAACGTTAGGAGAGAGGATCTAAAGATACTCTATCCTACAATGACTCTTTGATTTGTGTTCGGAGATTTAAGGTGAGGACTGCAATTATAGAGAGGGAAGGTGTTAAGCACCCCACATTGCCCGTACAAATGTACAGTGTCTACTTTGTGGAATTCAACTATCTATGAGGATTAGTTTGGCTCTTGCACTTTGACGATACGATGATGAGTATTGTAATACAGAATGCAAGTCAGCATAAGTTATTGACGGGCATGATCCGATTATATTGACAAACCGTAGAGCATATGCTTGTACTAATTAGATACATGCATGTATATATTAGGGTTAGACTAAGGCTAGACTCTCTTCCTCATTCTCATTTTTCCTGGTGGAGGGATGGAATAACTAAGATGGCTAAGAGGCTAAGGGGCATGAGAGGCTTATGGGTTTTGATGAATGATTCTTGGATGCCTTAAATGAGAAGGGAATGGGACTATTTACAGCCCCCAAGCTTGATTTTCTGATAATTCTTTAGAAGTCTATTGTTGCAATAAGGTTGAAGGGCTGAGATTCTTGATTGCCACGTGGCACAACCTGGATGGTTAGATTGCTTGGTAAAAGTGTGATTTGGGGTTGAAATAAGGGACGTGGATGTAACTTCTCACTTTTACTCAAGCAGATGTTGGAAGGGGAGGTCTGGCACTTGTGCGGATCTCCCTGCCAAAGCAAGGGGTTTACCACGCGTTGGGCGACGTTCAGACCATCGCCCAAGGCACGAGTTTCCCCTTGTTTTGGTAAGGAGTCTCCCACATGTGCGAGGGATCTCTAGTTGTTGTGATGTTTACTTAATATATGAGCTTTATATGAATCTCTTTTGGGCATATCATTTTAGACTTATAAGCTTGGTCTTAGACTTGTTTAATACTTTAGGTTGACTAGGTAAGTTGGCTGGGTTCTGAGTAAACGAGTTGACTCGGAATGACTCAATGAGTTAACTCGGTGGGTTAACTCAGTTGAACCTAGTTTTGAAATTCCTAAGGTTTGGGTCAAAGTTTAAAGTTTGGATTAGGGTTTAGCTCGGGCTTTAGATTTATCTGTCCATCGGAACCGTCCAATTTTATCTACTTGTTAGCCTGGGGTAAGGTGTCTATAAATGTCTATCTTTTGCAAAGGTTAGGTGCAACCGAATGCTAAAGCGAGTGAACACCCCACCCTTCCTAGTCAGATTGCAAATGTGGTCTGGACTCGTTGCCTACCTTCATCTCTACGTCCATCGGTTGCCTAAAAACAGATAACTCGCATATATTATAAGGGCTTGGGGAAAGCGTTACGATTTTTTTGAGGCATTATGGATAACCAATCACAATAGTTTCGTTCCCAATCGGTACTAACATCCGGAGAGTATAGTAGAGCCCTTGCTCTTTGTGCGACCTTACGTCGATATTGACTTGAACTGAAAGGACCGTTATTTGAAGTGCTTGTTTTTGCTTGGTCGTCAAAGTGGTTAGCATATCCTGTACTTTATGCGGCCTTACGGGGATCTCACTACGTTGTCTTGGACTCGATCAAGTTCTGCAAGCATCAACACTTAGGTATGTGTGAGTGATCTTTTTACATAAAATTACTTGGTTTCGACACTTAGGTTTCAATTTATCTTCTCCATTATTTATAGGGTTTCTTTTGATCAATTTTTACCTACCATCTTTTCTTTCATTAGCATTTGGTATGACCAATTTGTCATTGGAGTCCAGATCGACTATACTTTAATGTACATTTGGATTTGAAAGTCTCTGGAAAAACCATGAGATATCAGATCTTATTTGATTTTGCATTGGCTCCCGCCAAAAAACATGGAGAACTCTTAGAGCCTCGGAAGCTTAACGCCTGTTTTATAATATTTTTGTTGGTTTTGAAAAGTCTCCCCAACCTGGGTAGTGATACTATTATGAGATCGATGGTTGTTATTGATGCCAATTTTTATTAAAATATTTTCGAGATGTTTTTTGAAATGATGTGTTCCATTGGATCGCAAGACCAACGGTCGCAATCGATGTAAGTTTTTATTAAATTATTTTTGAGATTTTTTAAAATGATCTGGTCCATCAAATTGTGAGATCGACTGTTGCAATCAATGCTAATTTTTATTAAATTATTTTACAAATTGTTTTACATGATCCGGTCCATTGGATCGATCGATAGTCGTGATCAATGCCAGTTTGTTTTTAAAAGTTTTTGAGAATTTTTTGAATTAATCCGGTCCATCAGATTGAGAGATCAACTATGCAATTGATTCCGATTTTTATTAAAATGTTTTTTTTTTTTTTTGCATTTTTTTGAAATGATGCAGTCGATTGAATAACGAGATTGATCTGGTACAACCGATTGATGTTCTACATGGGTGAGTCGACCCATTTATTTAAATCAGTTCGTTTTCTTGCCTGAGCTCGACCCGGATGGCTTGAATCAGGCTAAGAAGCCGGTTGGGCCAATTGATACATGGGTTGACCTAACCCATTGCTACCCTGGGAAGTTAGTCATATATCCCATGGACTCACCTGATGTGCGGCTTGGATCTGGCAGTTGTGTATAAGCATGTGCCTTATAGAGATCTAGGTTTCGGTCCAGTCAACCTGGCGGCATTATTTATGAGAAATGACAGGTGGTCCTGCAACTACGAAAGTGAAATCGTAGGGCCGTCGGCTCGGTTATGTAGATCATTTAAAGACCAACTTCAGGATTGACAGCCATGGCCAATGGGCCATGGGCTGTCCACTTTTGATCTAAAGATGATCCTAACCGTTCAAAAATGTGCTTATGTAAAATTTTGACCACCCCATTATTTTTCTACCGATAGAACTATTTTTAGCAACTATTACTTTGTCCATGGCCCATTCAATGTGTAGCCTACCTCTTGAACGGCTGTGATCATCCATACGCTTGCCCAACTTACCAACTGAGGATTCATTTGAGCCTCTATTTATTCAAGTAGAGTTATTTGATCCTTCATCTGTGTCACCTTAATAGACAGGAGCTATGAAATGGTACACGTGGCATTTATTTGCTCAAATTAAATGGGATACTTGTGGGGCCTACCATTTTGCTAATTCCCGCTCCCAACATCATATCATACCCTCCATTCTGAGCATCAGATCGTATTCTGCCGTAATATCAAAGAACAAATCTATGATCGACGGTCCAGATCTCACATAAGAATGACAATCAGGAGCATGGTGAGGAGAGTCGCATTGGTAAGAGGAATGACCGCTACAGTTAGTGGTAGAGTATAATCTTTGTTTGGTAGTGGGGCCTTTAGCATTTCTATTTCCATTTCTGCCTTACGAAAACCATGCAATTTTCAACGCAATGCAGTTGGAAATGCGCAAGGTCGAGCCAACGCACGTCCAAATCCAACCAACTGGCTAAGGACCTGAGTCCAGGCCCAGTCCAGAGTTCTGGCCAGGCCAAGCAGGCCCCACCATCATGTAAGGCGAACTTGTAAGGCCTCTAGTCAGATGAAAGGTCCAACCCAAATCAACTATCTAGAAACGAAAATTCGACCGACTGGGCCCAGATACTCACTTTTACGCATGATCTGGCCTGTTCATTAGACGTGCCCCATCATGCATGATATCTAACGAAAAAAGTCCTTGAACCTTAAATGACCTGTGTCGGGCCACGCTAAGGGGCTCTTAGACTGAGTGTTGATGGACAAAAAACATGCTTTTAAGCCCTGGCCCAGTCCTCATACCTTGATTCCAGCCGACAGCAGGCTCAAAAACGTTATGTGTTAGCTTGGACCATTGATGGTCCTAGTTGTTGGCTAGTAATTTAGCTTTTAACTTGTAATTAATTGAAGGTCATTGTCCTTGGTACGTACCATGTGAAGATTGGGGTTGGAAAACAGGACATCTCAGGCCAGTTCGTACATAGATCCGGCAATTGGTTAAGTACCTACGTCAGGCCCAGTCCAGTCCAAGTCCTAGATAGTGTAGGAACCGTCGAGCTAGACCAAGGAAAGCTAAATTGTTAGTATTGTATGCCTCAAGAAACTTATTGTTTTTAATGCCACAATTAGTGTGCATTTACTTTAATTATTTATGCATTCATGGCTTAAAAGAGGCTGCTTCTTTTGTTGTCCTTAAAAACTCGAGCATGTCGCTGGCTACGGAAGAGTTGTGGTACATCGTTAGTTCATGATCATTTTGCAAGTTTTAAGACAAACATGTGATTATTTTATGTGTGAATGCCGCTGGTGTGTGGGATAGAAAGTCGCGACCATCGAGCTCAATGACGATGAGTTGACCACAAGTTGGTACCTTCCATACCCCACATGAGAGTATGCTTGTTCATGGATATGGGATTTTGTTGTTAGACCCTTTTGATGCTTACCTTGGAAGCTTGCATTAAATTTCTGAATTAGTAGACCCATCATACATGGTCTAAATTAATTTTTGTATGTATCAACTTTTACTCATCCTTATGCTTGAGGACATGAAAAGTTAAGAGTTCTTAATGTAATGTGTTTTGGCCTTCTTTAGGAATTCACTTTGATGACTCTATATGTGAGAGTGGTTGGGTGCATGCATAAGGATATGGATGAGGTATCTATAATCCAATAAGGAATCACTAGTTTCCAAAGAATACCTTTTATGGTTTAGATCTTAGTAATTAGATCATCTATAAAGTTGGTTTTTCGCTAAACGCAGTATTTATATTGCCTTAAATATTTTTAAATTGTTAGGTTTTTTTTTTAATTATTAAAAATATTTTAATTGTACTTAATGGATATCCAATGATTAAGATCTTATGATCAACCCATTGAATGACGTAAGTATTAAATCAAGGGTGGTAGCCATGGTTAATGGATGAATAAAATTAAATTTGATATATGGATAAACAGTATTAGACTTTTGATATGCTAGCATATAAAAGTTATTAGGAACGATGTGCACTACAAGAGGTGCATCTTTAAAAACCCTAAGTTCTCTTTATATATAAATCTTACTCTTATAGGAAAAAGCCCTAAGAGAGAGCCGGGGCATCCATGATCCTTTGGGCATTACCTAGAGAAAGAGACAGAGTCATCTCTCCTTCCTTGTCCTTCACTGTCCACTAAGTGTGAATGTGTAGATCCCCTATTGGACGGCCCTCCTTTTCACTCTTTGTAGCCTTATTATATGGTGATATGCATGGGCTTTCCGCCTTTAACTTCGTCTAAGATAAGATTGGTAGAGATCTCTTATTTTGGAGAAGTGGCATTAGCATCATCTAGATCATGATTAATGGTCCAAATGATGGTATATAATTTATTTATGATTTTAGAATTTTGATTGTATTCTATGTCAGAATCCTTAGATTATCTAAAATTCATTGTTTTAAAAATATTTAAACTACCATGTTTCTAAGATCCGAACACAAACTCATGGCATATATAAATGGGGGTAGACTTGGGCTTCGGCATCTTATAATAGAAAATATTGTTAATGTTAGCTTGGGCTCAGCCATTTGCCCAAAAACCAAGTCCTAAGTGACCCATAGCACTTGAAGTTAAAACCAACCTTAGCCTGCATCGTGTTTCCTCCAAGAGCCCAACGGGCCTGTCTGGCCCATTAATGCCTTTACCTCAATGCTTGGTGGTAGAGGTGGCAATGGGTTGTGATCAATCAAAGCCCAACCCATTTACAAAATTAGGTAGGAATTCTTGCCAAACCCACTCCCATGACTCATTACCCTCTGACCCAACTTGACCCACTTACAAATTAATCAAGCCCACCCGACCCAACTCAATTCATTTAATTATAAATGGGTCAGGTTCAATTGACCCAGCCCAGGCCGCTACAAATTACCAACTGAGATTTAAGGATGGAACGTGATAGTAAGGCCATGCACCACCTAAGTTTAGGCAATACATAAAAATAAAATAAAATCATCTATACTTTTCTTGTTTATTTTGTTACCGGCTTTGAGTCGATCAAGTCGGGTCATCTACCCTAACCCATTGATAACCTACATGGACAGGTCATATCTGGTAAGGTTCAACCCAAACCTTACCCGTTCACTTATACAAATCAAGTAGAGCTGTACACAAGTTGTGCCGGGTCAAGCTTGGCACAGCTCAACTAGGCTCAGCCAGTAACCAACCCTAGCTTGAACTCGGCTCAAAATATTTTCAAGCTCCAAGAACCCAAACCCAATTTCAAGCCAAGGCGAGCGGTTTTTTATGGGTTGAGTCAAGCTAACTACTGAGCTAACTCGGCTCTTGTACAGCTCTAGCCCAAACCCACCACAAAAGCAAGTTGGAACAGATGATCCATGGATCAGCCCGACCCATCGCCACCCCACAAGCCTTGCATTTCTGCAGCCACTGGGCCCGTTGTCTTCAATGGATTAAATTAATGCAAGCCTACTAGCCGGAGTTGTCGACGTTGATCAGGTGAAAAAATATCAGGGTGGTCCACTTGTTAGTTGACCATACTCGTACATTTAACATGGACCATTGCTCAAGTTCTTACAACCATATATATATATATATATGTCTGCGAAGACCCACCTGATTGTTGGGCTAAGGAACATACATGGCCCACTTCGTGAGTGCTTGGATATTCATAAAGTTGCCACGTGTGAGATGCGAGTGCAAAACAAGTGTACTCCCTCCAGTTGCCACGTGTGAGTGCTAAGGAGCGTACATGCACACCATGGCCCACTTCATGAGTGGTTGGATATTCATAAAGTTGCCACGTGTGAGATAAGAGTGTAAAATGAGTGTACTCCCTCTAGTGTCACATAGCCATTTGAGAGGACAGAACCAATCCATTGAAATCTATGGACTGAGATATAAGGTGAAAAGTATCGCCGGTTTTGAAAATACCTCCTTATTTCACGGGAAATAAAAGTGAACTATCTAATCATGATATTATTGCAATATTTTCAAAATATCAGCAGCTTTTATTAATATTATTATTATTTTCACAAATAAAACTTATTCGAAATTTAAACTAATTCATGATAATATCCTATATTAATATTTAAATTATTTATTAATTTATAATGAATATTTTTCTTGAGAAATTACCGAGAATGAGATTCCTGTGGTGCAATGAGTTGGGCCAGCTGATATCAAGGCCCATATATCTCATTGATCTAAATTCAGCCCAATTGATGCGCCAGTCTCAGGTCAAGATCAGTGGTCCAGATTGGGCTGAGATAATAATAATGTGTTTCAATAGTATGTATGTCTACTACATTAATTAATATTAACATACTGGGCCGGGCATGGGCCCGGGCCATAAATTACTGGGTCACATTCAGAGGACCTTCGTGAGCCTTTCCCGGTTCATCAACACCGTTCATTGTACTAGCAACGTTATCCTTTGTGGTCATATGAAAATCCAGCCACTGCAGACTCTTGTCTAGCCTGCCATTTGATAGTGTTTATCCAGTGGGTTTGCTCATGGTTCAAAAGGGTGTTCTAATGGAATAATCCCTACCGTCCAATCACTTTGAACTTGGTCAAATCGAATTGGCAGCTTTTGTACTAACCATCGCCATCCAAGATACAGTGGGGCCCACCAGACCATTAGATTGGTGGGAAGTTTGCATCGTGGCCCCACAGTTGGGAGGATGGACTTTTGTATGGTAGGGAGGTGATCGAGTGGGCTGTAACATATAGGCCCACCAATTAATAAGCCTCTAATCAATAGCATACAACATGGACAGTCAAGATCATTTATATAAAACTAGGTCCAATGAACGGTGGATCACTTATGATTCTAAATAATCACTTTTATCATGTAATTCTAACCATTCTATCAATGGCTTGAAAAAAACAGATGGCTCTAAAAGAGAAGCCCAACTTATAGATGGATTGGACCATCCAATTGGTGAGATTTTTTTCACCGTAGCCTGCGAAGTGTGTAGTGGGCCTAATGGACGGTCTGGATCAATTGATTGGACCGTTCTTCGGACATGAAATGATTTCTGGGCTGGGCTGGTTCGACCAGGTCTAATCAATATTTGGTTGGTGATTCTTCTGGGCTAAGCCCATTGCAGCAATCCTCTTCCCCATTTTCCCTAGTTTTCCTGAAAATTTCAATTTCTTCAATAAAAATCAAATTGGATGAGGTGGGGCCCAATCATTGAATGGTTAGTACCACTTGATGCTGATCAAACGGATGGACCCACCTAATAAAATGTTCGTCGCGCGACTAGATGTGAAAGCGTATTTGACTGGGTTCATTCAAGGTTTGTACAAGTCAAGATAGGGCCCATGCTTAGGGTCGAGTCAACCGAGTTAGTGAGTCGAGTTGATGAGTCTCCCTGAAAGTGGGGTGGACCACAATCAAAGGTGAGTTCCTCACTGACTCGGCTTGAAATTTTATCCGACTCTAGTCGACTAACCTGTGTGTTGAGTCGAGGGTGTGAGTTTTAGAACTACTCTCTATGTTCACTGTGATTAGTGCAATGTTTAAAATTTAAATTTAAAAAAAAAAAAAAAAAAAAAAACCCAAAGAAAACAAAAAAAAAACAAAAAAACAAAACAAAACAAAAAAGAATTCACGGTTGACTCAATACACCAATTTGCCCCACACAAGATGGCTTAAACAAGATTACATACTTCAAATGAGGTCAAGTGGGCCCTTCATGTTGGTTTGGGCTGGCTATATATATATATATATATATATATATATATATATATATATATATATATATATATATATATATATATATATATATATATATATATATAGTTTGATTACCTAAATGAATGGATTAGGGTTGTAGTTTGGGTTGAAACTAGATCATCATCATCATCATCAAAGCCTATTCCGATTAATTGCAGTCGGCTATATGGCCTCTTCGCCTATCAGGGGTAGTCATTTGGTTAAATCATAGATTAAATCTTTGCATTGTGTAGATCGTACCTGAATATAACCACAATTAATGGACACTATTTTCATGATAAAAATTCAAATGATGATCTTCTAAACCAAGACTCTTCTCCTTGATCTATTACAGAAGGAATGAGCCAAGAGAGCAACAATCAAATACTCTTGTAGGGGCCAAGGATGACACAAACCATATGTGGTGGTTGACCGCATAAGCATACATGTAAAGAAGATCAAGAGAATGTGGAAGAAAGCACATAGACTCTATTTTCTCTCCGTAAGGCAATGCCCGAGGGGAGATATCCAGACTCTCTCTACACCTTTTTGCTCCCTCTCTACAATAGGATTTATATAAGAATTAGGATTCCAATTAGATTTCCACTTTTGGTGTTCCTCCATCATACCAACTTTCGTACTCTATTGTTAAGGAAGTCTGTTAATCTACCTCATATATGCATATGTTCATAATTTAATCATTTCAATGTATGTGATATTCACTATAGATCTAGATCTCATGTTGATTAAATAGGTGGACCATCATATCTGGGCCATCAAATAATCATCTAATATAATAAGACAAGTGTTAATGGTCAAAATAAAACTTTAATGTTTGAAAACCATTTTTAAAGTTGATTAATACATTTTAAGTATTATGCACAGTGGAAAAAAAGAAAAAAAGAAAAAAGAACACTTGATATGTCCCTAATCTAATAAGATGTAACCCTAAACAAGTCCTTGGGTAAACGCAATAGATCCAATGTTAGCCCGCACAAGAACCAATGAACCTTGACGGACATACCAAGATCACCCGCTTTTGTGGCATCTAAGAAGCCTCATACAATGAGCCAAAGCTGCCTAATCAAGATCTAAGACTCATACATGCCCTCAAGTCTAAACACTAATCATTTTGTGTGCACTATTAATTCCTCGATTGCATTATCATGGTCCAGGCTAATATGTCCCCAGGCTATTGACTTGGAACTCATCCTCTACTGTAAGTGTCCAAAGATCCAATAATAGGATCATATATCCACAACACACACCATATAGAGTAAAGGTAAAGGCATAACTAACATCAAGTCGACTCCTAATCGTAGAGACGTTCCATCCTTACCCAAGTCAGTCCTCTCATACAGAATGATCGTATATCTAAAAGAGTGATGTTCGATGTCCTAAGCATCTGTGCCAGTCACTGCTCATCAGGGTCTTGAGATCCATGAAACACAACTCTCCCCAGTTAAATCCTATTTTGTCCAATTCAATTTTTCAAGGACCAGAGATGTACTTCTCACATAAATCATTCCATATAAGTTTAAGGAAATAATGAATTCTTTTAAGGCATATCATATATGTCCTAAAGAACTCATGGCCATCAAAGTCAACGGTTGAGATCGGGCTTATCACATCCATTAGGCCAATAGATTAGGGTGCACATTGATTTTCTATGGCATAACTATAAGTATAGATTCCCTACGTGATATAGCTTCTTGTTCAAATGGATTAATCCTTAATACATACTTAGAGTGGTTACTTTCAGGAGGCCTTCTCTTTATCAAGACTGAAGAGGTGATCTTTAGCAAGCCCAATAAGTTCCTATGCGGTTGAGCGTGCAAATTATGCAAGAATGCAAGTAATAATTGTTGCTCATAGCTTACAAAGATAAACAATATATAAAAGGTAAAGGAATGTAGGAAAGAAAAAATGTACAAGAACTTGAGAATCCGAAAAATTCCAAATCTCATGTTTCAAGTCAGGCCTTATGGCTAAATCTCCAATGGAGCCTCCAAATATGTGGAATAAACCAATATAATGCAAAGGATGCAGGGATACGACAAAAGTAAAAATGGGGTTATAGAGTTGCCCCTCACTAAAATCTTAAAATCTAGGGTAAGTTAAAGACCTTAGAATTATGATGACCAAAGGGTAAAGATGAATTTGGATTTGAATGACTTTCCATCCACAGATTCTAAAGGCTTACATAAAACGTCCTTACCTAGTCTTTAAGGCTTGTTGTGGTAGTGGTGTATTGGAAATAAGAGAGATTATGGGTATTCATAGTTGGATGTGATAACATTTTGGTTTTTGAGGTAGGTGAGGAATAAAATAGCATGTGAATTGTTTTGATTTGCTTAGAAAGGCTCTAAGATAGATGTGACTTTTCCATTAGTTCGTTGGGGTGTTTGGCTTAATAATTTTATTAAGTGTTAAGGGTAAAAGGATAAAACGATTTTCCTTGAGAAATTTTAGTAATAAGAGTACAAAATGATTTATAATAAGAGGGGTGATAGAAAATTCAAAAAACTAAGAAAACGATATCATAATTGGTTTGTCATTAAAAGCAAGAATCAAATTTCTATGAGTGATCTTTGACTGAATCTTAAAACCTAATTGATTATTCATTAATTGTGGAGACACCTTGTTTTCTTTTGAAGGAAAAATGTGTAATTTTCGCTAACACTAGATAGCTAATCTGACCTTATTTCAGGGTTTGGATGGCTTGAACTGGGCTCTAGATCAATTCAGATTGGATTGAGGGTGTTTTGGGATGAACGCATATGGACTTACATAGGCTTGGACAGGGTACGTGGTTTCGGAATTTTGTTTGAGAGCTAATCCTTTTAATCGGGTGTGATCAACTATTCCGTAATCGGATGGAGTGTCTACAAAGGGATGGCTTCTGAGATTTGTAAGGATATACTCTAAGAAAATGGTTTTTTGTTAAGATCAATTGGAATGATCTTAATTCATGGTGGTTAGAATGGGAGTGGTAATTTTGGTGGGTCCATATTTTATTGGAACTTAGAAATACTAATAGTCGGGGAGGAGATATTAAGGGCCCGTTTGGCCACGTGCATTAGGTGGGATTAGATGGGATTGCATTCGTCGTCCCATCTAATCCACCCTAGAAGTATGTTTGGAGCCCAATTTTCAAATCCGAAATAGGTGTCTTTAGGTCTCCCGCCCAAACCGCGGGTCGAGGGGAAGGATTTAGCAATCCTTACTGGATTGGCAAAATCCCGCACTTATTCACCCGAAATCTTTTGTGGTTTGCATCCTACATTGGTGAGTGAAAAGACTCGGGTCCGTGGGGCCTACCATGATGTAAATGGTGGAATCTATGTCGTCCAAAATTATGTTCGGGTCATTTCAGGGCATGAACCGAAAAACAAAGTCGAGTAGGGAATGGAATGGACCACAATAGAATGGACCAAAATCGGGAATGAAGTAAAACCGCTGCATCCTCTGGTTTGGTCCAGTGGATCTGGGACCTACCTCATTTTTTGGGATCACGCCGTAAAATAAACAAACTGGAAATGGATGAACGGCATGGATATTTTTTACTTAAATCACAAGGGGCCGCACCGAGATCAATCTATGTCCATATTTATGTTCTCACATGAGTTTGACGCAACCTGCTTCCACTTCCCCACAGGGTAAACCGCTTCGACTTCCACAACTATCATGATAGAATGCATGTGGATTGGATGTACATGCCCTTTGATAGTTAGTGGGGCCCATCGGAAGATGTTTGACAAAATTCACCACGTCCAAGGGATCGTCCTCACCATTTTCATATAAAAGCTTAAAAAGTTATTTGGGAATCAATTTGGTGGCCCAAGGAGTGTTTCAATGGTAGGAAATGCTCTCACGGCATATTCTGGATCGTGGGGTGATAAAACTTTTGGAGGTACCTAAAATTATCTATATAAACTAAAGGACGGTTTGGATCTTTTATAAAGTTGATGATGGGCCCCACCAAGCATCACGATGCTACATGAACGTTTGGTACAATCATGATGTTTTGTATCTTGCTGGATTATCCCAACTGAGGGGATTGAGTGACATCCACATGAATTAAGCAACTTGGGTGTGACATCTGATTGTGGGCCCTCTATGGTGTATGTGATTACATCTACTCCGTCCACTCAAATTATATCAGGTTTTTACGTCCCCGCCCAAAAAATATAGTAGTTAGTTGGAGTCCATAAAGTTTTTAATTGTCACCGTTCAATCACGTGAATGCACTGTGATGTGGTCCACCTAAGATTTCGTTGAGTTATATTTTTTCTGATGATGCCTTCTAAATACCTTTGAAAAGGGTTGGACAGTGTGGATTTATGGTTTGTATGTCATTGTGACCTTCATACAGTGTCTGCATGTGATTCGCAGTCCACACTTGAAGTAGATTTCCCAACACATATCTGAATGACTTGGATTTCCTGCAAAAGCCTTTCGCGGGAACATCATGCGAAGGAAAGCTAGATGAGGCCCACTGTGATGTTTATGGGAAATCCACCACGTTTATCAGTTTTTCAACAATATGTTAGGACATGGAACCAAAAATTACGGAAATTCAATTCTCATATGGGTCACACAACAGATGATTGAATGTCCACCGTTGAGACATACGTGGGGCCATGGAAGATTTGAATCATGATAAATTATAAGTTTTCACCTCATCCGTTTACAATTTACTTTGTGAAAGGTATGGATGGTATATAAAAACACATTGGACCCAAGAAGGTTTCAATGGTAGGAATTTACATACACAGGTTTATCTGATGTATGGCTCAGATAAGTTTCGAATTTAGATCATTTATAGGCCCATGACCTAAAATGATATTGCAAAACTGATGGGCGTGGGGGATTTCCTGTATTCATCACGGTGGGTCCCACTTAACTTCACGTCACAGGAAGTTCATGCGAAAGTGGTTCGCAGGAAATCCATGTCTATATCCGAAGGAGATTCATGTAATTCGATAGGATGACTAAATACAGAAACAACTGCTTCTCCTTTCTCACGGGTAGAGAAGAGCAGGGGCTGCCTCCGGGTTTAGATGCCCTATAGGACGCACGGCTCGATATGTCTTATAACCATACCGTCGATTGTGCTCGGATGGGAGTTGATGTTGACGATACATTTCGCTTCCTCCATTGTAGTCAAGGATGGAAGGAGTTACATGTATAAAGGAGAGCCTGTGCATGGATGCAAACGTGCATTTTGGGCCCATCCCAGGTTAAGGTATGTGTCGTTTCTCTTTCATAATGAGTTTTTCTTTCCTTCCCCTCTCCACAATATCTCTCCCACCCAACGGTAATGGCGAGATGGTATCTGTAAACCACGGTAGGCATTCATATGTGTTTGGACTTCATTTGGAGAAGACTCAATCGAATGTGCACAGACCAAGTTCCATTTTCAATGTCTTGCCAATGATCCTAACTGTTGGGACGAGTCATATGTAATCCACGGTGGCCAACCCAACCATTTGATTATTCAACAAATGGATAGTGTGGATCAACGAAATCAGTTATATGTTTTGTAATACTCCATCCCCAGTGTTTCCCACCACGTACTAAAATATTTTCATTTTGGAAAACACTTTGAATATCCTTCTTGTAGTCATCAGAATTACAGGTATGTTGCGATCATCAGAATTATAGGTATGTTGTGATCACCCCTTCTTGGATTGCTTTAGCCATATGTGTGATTACTATTTTTCCATATCACTTCGTTGTATATGGATCTATTTTATGATTGTATTATGATATAGGATGTGTGTACAAGAGTGTCTTAATAAAATATTGGGGATGAGATCTCATATATACATGGGTGTGTACATGGACACGTAATAAGGATTAGATCTCATACATGCAGTTGGCCATGATTCGGTTATCCAAATCAATTATCTTTTGCAACCCACATAGATATACTAGATCCACAATGATGGAATTTCCTCAGTTGGGTAAGCACTGTTACTGCATTTACTTTTAAGGCCCGTGTATTTTTTAAGCGTGTATTTTTACTCAACAAACTTGTAAGTTAGGGTTGTAATATGAAAAGATTTTTTGGTAATGAGAAATCACTGGTATGATGAGTGGATTTGGATCTCTCTTTACATATTTTACTCCTGTACATAAACCCTATTCCTCTACACTTGTTTGTACCATACGCTTATCGAATGACAATAATTCAGACTTTCCAAAATGAAGGCCCACCATGCATGGGCCAGAGACCTAGAATGGTCCTAATTGAACGATCGTAACCATTCCATTGGTGGCCATCAAATGTCCAAATTAATTATAAAAAATCAGATGGTTAATACGCTCGAATCGTGCAATTTTAACTGTATTCTCTTGCAGAATTGAGATCCCATGATTAAGATGGTCCGGATTCACACGTTTTGATTCCACGTGCACATTAGATGAGTTATCACCATTTAGTGGATGTTGGTGCTAACATTAGATGAGTTACCACCATTTATTATCTTATTTAATTCATGGTTTTCTAATCCCACATGCAATTCTACACGCAGCCATACGAATCATCCTAGCATGCTTGTTTAAAATCCAATCGGTATATCAAAAGGGATTACATTTTATAAATGATATTGGAAAACATCTCAGCTCTTGAAGAATCATCTAGACTACACACTTATAAAAAAATAAAATAAAAATGGATGGTCTAGAAATAAACTTGAAACCTTTTCTAGACTATACCCTTGGTCAATAGACACTTCACCTGATAGACAATTTAAACAGATTGAGCCTCTAAATAAATGATCTGTCCACATGATTGGACCCACACACATGTCAGTTGGCACACACGAGTGCATGTAGTAACGCACGTTGATGGAAATCTTCATACTTATCTTCAGCCCCTTGTCTCTACTTTTTAGTTGTATCTTCAGCCCCTTGCCTACCTGAAGGGTGCACATTTCGTACATTTGGGTTAAGCACACCACATGATTGTATGGGGTTGATCTTTGGGTTAAGGAATGTATACATAAGAGGTAGGTTTGATTAATGCTTCCATGAATGTGAAACATCGGCAAGCAATAATGGATTTACCCCACACAATATATATAATATGCGTACATAAGAGGCAGCTCTCTAAGAAGCTGTTAATGGTTGTATCAACGTCCAACTTTTATAGATCATCCACTTGTCCAATGGCTTACCTGATAATTGTACTTGCATAACTATTTGGGATTGACCCACTTGATGATCTTTTGGGTTAGATCATCCACTTCTCTAGTGGCTTACTTGATGATTGCGTACATAAGAAAAAGATCACTTGTAATATAATGTTAAAAAATTCATATAATAATAGTGTAATATAATGTTAAAACTGTAAATCCAGCTTCGACCAACTCTTAAAACTATTGATCATGTTTATCTAAATTTTTACGCTTCATCATGTGGTTGATATAGCTTCATAGTAGTGCGCATCCATCATTTGTAAGATCAATCATCAAGTTTCTGAGGATAATGAACCTCCTATCATGCCCATTTGATGTAGATGGTGAACGTTGGCCAGTCAAGGATAGCCCATAATCATTCTAGATAGTGAACTGATCAGGTAGAGCCCAAAAGTATGCCAACCGAGTCTTCTCCACCAACATGCCACTTGCTACAGACAACAATACCATGCAAACAGTAGGTTCCACCATAAAGATCACCTGACGGAAAAAACAGGCATGTTTGCTAACCAGCTAGGTTGTACCCAAATATGTGTGAGTCCGGCTGTTGGTTGTCCATAGAACCCAGTGGTATTGCCCACCTAACGGGTAAACTAGCCTGACTTCTGCATAAGGTGATATTCATGATGGGGTCTCCAATCTGCATTAGGTGATATTCATGGTTGGATGATGAGTTAGCATACTTCCTGTTGTGCCCAACCAGCCTTATCATGAATATAATGTTAGAACTCAGATTAATTATGAATGGCTTTACATAATAGATTTTAATAGTGTAATCATTTTCCACCATCACACAACTTGAATGATGGTTTTACACACATGAAGGTGATAAATAAGTTATGAAATTTATTGGTGTAATCCTTTACACATACATTAAAGACCAACCGTCAGTCAATTTAATGGACCATTATCCTTAGGACGTAGGTAATAAACAAGTAATGGATGACTTGGATGAGGAAGAAGTGGCTGCATGCATATTTATTCTTGCTGCAAGAGCATGTGTCTTTGCAATTGATGAAAACTCTCGTACGTATATATTTAGACAACCATCAAGACAAGGCAATGATGAACGGTTTAGATTCACCAACTCCATCGTACATACTAACGTTACGGACTGTCTAACCCAACTTTGGATGAGTCAAAGAGGTTTTTCCCGCCTTGCTCAACAATTACAAGATGAGACACATTTATGTGATACTAGGAATGTATGCCTTGAGGAACAACTAGTACTCTTCCTACACACTATTAGATATAGTGTATGTAATCAGGTGTTAGGACACCGATTCATACGCTCTGGTGAAACGGTGAGTCGTCACTTCCATCATGTACTTGATGCAATCCTCTCCCTCTACCTTGAGTACGTTAACCAAGCTGGATCAGAAACACCTCATGAGATAGCTTTGAATCCCAATTAGGCAACATAATTTCAAGTATTAATACTTGTACTTTTGAATTTTTGAAATAATAATGCCTGGATTAATTTTCAACACCTTAATAATGACATCATTAATCTCTATTTAGGACTGCAATGGTGCAATCGATGGAACCCACATTCTTGCCCACGTACCAGCCCACAATAATGCGAGCTTCTGAAACAAGAAGGGTTTCTATCCCAAAATGTTATCGCAGCTTGTTCATTTAAAATGTAAATTTTATATGTCTGGCTGGTTGGGAAGGTTCAGCTTCAGGTGCTAGGGTTCTTCATAATGCCCTCACCCGTACATATGATCCGTTAATGGTCCCACATGGTAACATTCACAAATGAAAACCAATAACTATCACTGTCTAAATTTTACTTCTAAGCTCTCACCTAAGCATGTTTATCCAATGATAATTATAGAAAAATATTATGTTGTTGACGCTAGATAATGCCCTCACCCGTACATATGATCCGTTAATGGTCCCACATGGTAACATTCACAAATGAAAACCAATAACTATCTCTGCCTAAATTTTACTTCTAAGCTCGCACCTAAGCACGTTTATCCAATGATAATTATAGAAAAATATTATGTTGTTGATGCTAGATATGCACGTTTGTCAGGTTTTATGACTCCTTACCGTGGTGTTCGTTATCATCTACAAGAATATCGGACTAGAAGAGCTCCCACAAATAAGGAGTTATTTAACTATCGTCACGCATAACTCCGGAATGCAATTGAACACTACTTTAGTGTTGTAAAAGTGCATTTTCCTATATTGAAGACGGTTGTTCCGTATTTGTACGAAACGTAAGTTAAAATTGTAGTGGCGTGCTTTGTGCTACATAATTTTCTACGTTTGGAGGATGAGTCTACTAAAATCCTTCCTGCTGCTGGGATATCTGATGGAGATTCAGAAAGTAACCTGACACCGAATGAGGTTTGATTAAACGATGAGAGATAGTGGTTGGTTCAAGTAACCCAGCGCTAGAAAGATGCATGGATCACCATGCACGACGAAATTGTCAATCAAATGTGGGCGGACTCCCAAACCACTAGTAGGAATATATAGGACATTTTCGGTATGTTATTAATAATAGTTAATGATGACAATATATAGTATAGCTTTAGAATCTCTTTGTTACACTATGAAAAACTTTTTGTAGTTTTTCCAAACTGTATAACATCCACATGCACATTTTCACGGCGTAATGTTCTAATTGCTAAATATCTTGCCATAGATAGTAGTGACAATATTAAGTATATCTTATTTTCATAGGAGAGATGACTGAGTCGTGGAGATCTCCTCAGAAGACACCTTCAACGTCCCCTGTTAGAAATTCACCTGTACCAACTCATTGCTCACCATTGAATATGACTCAAAATTTCTTAGCTGAGCCTTCAAGTAGAGCAGTGAAAGTGAAATGGAAGCCTGAAATGGATGAAGTGTTATTTTCTATTTTAGTTAAGCAAATTGCACTGGGACATAAGTCTAATAATGGGTTTAAAAAGTCAGCGTCTGAAGTTGTAGTAACTAAAATTATAAAACACACAAACGTGAGTGTCACATGGACAAATATCTCAAATCGAATGAGGTATCACAAGCATGAATATAATGATGTGAAAGAAATGCTTTCTGTAAGCAGGTTTGGATGGGATTACGAGCGAGTGGTTGTGATGGCCCCAGATGATGTGTTGGGAAGGATGACTAAGGGTAACATCTCAGTCACCACACATTGCATTTTTTGAATTCCACATATTATGATATTATATAATAGTCATTTGTTTCCTGATCATTAATCCATTTTTTCGTAGTCTCATCCACGTGTAGATCGACTACAGGGCAAGAGGATAAATTGCTTGGACGATTTAGCTGTAATCATTGGAGATAATCAAGCTACTGAAAAATATGTGAAAGGAAGTAGGAATTTGGGTGCCTTGTCATCTCGAGTACAAAGGGATTCAAACGGGGCTTGGTCGGACACTGATGACATGATGAATGATAATGTTGATCCATCTTCGGATAATTTGAGTGATTCTAGACCAGATTTACGCTACTCAACCGACAGTCACCATTTTACTACTAACCGATCATTTCACAATAGTCCAACCCCCACCTTTAACTTCTGAGACTACTCATGGTGCTAACTCTTCTAAGAAAAGTACGTGACCCGTTTGTCCTTGTGAGGTCCTCGATACATTTATAAATAATGTTGCTAATGCAATGCATGAATTTGGCATTCGTATGGGTGACAGTAAGGAAGCCAATCGAATAGCTAGAGTGTTAAGTGCCTTAAAGGAGGTAGAAGGATTGACACAAACCGACCTATTCAATGTCGGTGAATTACTCTCTAGGTTTGAGCAGCTTGCTATCATATTCGTTAACCTACGATGAAAAAATCGCTATCATTGGCTAAAAAAGTTGCCCATAATGTATGGGGCCCACCTGGTGGAAATAATCTGCCTTAAGTTCACACACCACTCGTCTTAGGATTGAGACGCTCCATTTTCTCTATGTTGGTCAAGACAATTTTCATTTTCAAGTTTAGTTTTTATGTATTTGAGTAAAGGACTTATTTAGGATTTGCTTATATGGTACGTTGGATATTTGAATACGGTATTTGCATAGGTTGACATGTAATATTTTTAATTATCATTGTGGTGGATATGATGTTTAGACCTTTTGGATTTATATGCTTTTATATATTATTTTACTATTTTTTTTACTATCTGCTTACTTAAACTAATTGAATGCCCAATGGTATGATATATGGGAATATCCTTGTATTAGCAATATTGTTTGTTTTAATTGTTAATGTAGATACCGAAGGAAAAGTATTATGTTGTATATGTAGGTTGACGGCCTGGCATATATACTTTATGGGAGGAAGCACGGCTACAGGTCGAAGGATTTAATGGCAATAATCATCGCTCATTCACACGTTTGGAGGATGCGACGGAGGAATGGGAGATTTTTTTAAGCTCCCGTTTATCAATTAGATTAGGCCAGAGACGAATGATGGATACGTCTTCCTTTGCCGACATAAAGTCCTGCGTAAATATTTAAACTCCGAACTCAGACATCTCAACCCAACCTCAACGTCAGACGTCAACAACAGTTACACAAGGTATATCAACGGAAGACTTGAATACGACATTCGGGACGCCAACAACGGTTACACAAGGTACATCAATAGAAGGCTTGAATACGACATTCGGGACGCTAACAACGGTTACACAAGATACATCAACGGAAGACTTGAATACGACATTCGGGACGCCAACAACGGTTACACAAGGTACATCAACGAAAGACTTGAATACGACATTCGGGACGCCAACAACAATTTCAGAGGGTACATCCACAGATGACTTAAATCCAACCATTGGAACGACCTTTGTTTTCTTTTTCATTTCGATCATAGTTTTTATTTTTGCATTGTATGTTATGATCAAACTATGGAAACTTCACTGATGCTGTTTGCATGGACGTTGTTATCTATTGCAACTTTTAACTTAGACGACAATACTCTCTCTTATGTTACATGTTTGTGTTCAAGTTTAGTATGTCTGCAATCCATTGTCTATCATGTGATGGGGTACAATTTATCTTTAATTCTCCCACATGCATTGAGTGTCAATATAAAGTAATTGCCGAGGTGAGGTAATGTTTTAACACATATGAACAATAGGTGTGGGTTGTGTATAATCCCATCCAATCCCGACTTTATTTGCAAACATGAATAGGGAGAAATGGGATGTAACTTTTGAATTCCAGAGTCCACTTCCAAACATGAGTTTAGCAATCCTGAGGGTATTTGCAAAATGACTTTTGCAATGCCACGGTATCTTTCCCAAACATGACTTTACTCCAATCCTATGGGATAAAAGGTACTCCCATATCTTCCAAACATGTCATTAAAAAGCATGGGTGTAAGTTCTATGACGTATTAAGAACCCTTTGTTGTCAAATTTCAGTGAAACAAAACAATTTAGAGTGTGACTTGTTCGTATGATGGAATGTTCACCTTCAAGTGAAATATGATGGAAAGTTCACCTTTAAGATCATTATTATATGAAAATTTGAAGTACAAGACATAAAGATCAAGATACTACTTCATTCTTCTAAAGCGAGTCTACTTCAAGTTCAAGCATCTAATGCGAATCTACTTCAAGTAGAAGATCTGAAGTTTCTGAAGATTTGAGTTCAATGTCCAATATTTCAGGTATAAGTAACCCTAGAAAGACCCTACATTTAGGTATTTTTTTATGCATATTATCTACGGGTTATTATACTTCGAATAGGCTTAAATTTAACTAGTCCTAACCTATGATCGACTAGTTCAAGCTCTAGTTCAACCAGTCCAGGAATTGCTTTGACCAGTCGAAGTTTCAAACTCAAATTTCGAGTTTTTCTGATAGATCCTCGACCAGTCGAGCACCCTGCTTGACCAGTCATGAAGATCTGCTCAACCAGTCGTGGGGAGCTCGATTGGAACTCCAGCAACATATTTTTGACTCCCACGACCAGTAGAGGGCTTTGCACGACTATTCGAGTAGGCCTAGTTTTATCTGATTGCACTAGAAAATTTAAAATTTTGTTGAATCTAAGACCAGTCGAAGGAACTATTTTCAGCTTATAAATAAAGGTATTTTCTCATTCCAAATCATTCAATTAAGCCACAAAAAGCTTCCATTTTGAGAGAAAAACCCCCGTTATGTAACACCCCATACTTTCGGTACTCGGGTGTCACCACGTGGATCTAAATTAGCTTACATGTATGTGGAAACACACGTAGTTTACCTTACACGTCACCATCTATCAACTCTCAATCTATCCATCTTAACCCTTTGATTTTGGACTATGACAACTCACAACACTATCATAAGATTTGAGATCAATCTGTCTATTTAACTATCACAACATGATTAAGTTAACCCTGGACTTAAATGAATGAAAAGTCTATCTTTAGAATCTTGATAGTGATAATATTTTAGAATACGCCTATTTAGTACAATTAAATCAAATAAAATAGATTTAGAGATCAAAATCCCAAGATCCACCGTTCATCGGGCTACCACGTCCTGTTAGACTTTCCACCCTTGGAAACACAAATCATATCATCTGATTTCATATCCAAGCCTGGATCGCACCTAAATGCTCTCTAAGGCCCTTAGGGTTATTAGTAATTAGATATGAGTCAATCCAACCAATAGATTGGTTGGATCGGCAGGATGTAAAAATAAAATAAAATAGTAATTAGACACTCTTGTGATGTGGCCCATGCAATAGCTAAAGTAAGCTGAGGAGTAGATGCTTGAATTATAGTAGTTGACCAACAATAAGGATAGATTTGTTTAAGAATAAGCCCTTCAAGTATAACATAAATTAATAGTAATTTATGTCATTAAAGATGTCAAAATCATGATACTCAATATTGTAAATCCATAAATAAGTGGTCTCAATCATCTGAACAATTTTCAAGACCATTGAAGTTTAGATCGGAATCAATCCGACCGCTGGGTCAAGGTGAATCAACAAATACAACTTAGGCTAAATAGGATGGGCCACTTGAGCTTCAGATTTACCTCATCACTCGTCTGAGGATCTACTGGGGTGAGTAGAATAAGAGGGATGAAGTGGATTTGGAAAATACATTACGGAGGGCCCCACAAATTTTAAAATTGACCGTTGGATTGTCCGTGGCCATCAACCAAACACAAGGACCTATGATAGGAGTTAATCACATCCTAAACAAGCAAATGAATCATCATGCTCCCTCTAAACTAGGTAGGGAGTCCCAGGGATCACTAATGATCAAATGTGGACATGATTCGACCGTTAAATGGATAAGTATCACCATATGGAATGCAAATCATCAAATAAGACTCACCTAGGACTTAGAAATGCATGATCCTTGGTCAAGGGACCCATTTCGTCCCATAGGGCATCATGGACAGAGTGGATTTCCCACGAGCATCATGATGGACCCCACATTAGTGCACGTGTGTAGAAAGGGCAGTACACCCGCTATGCACTGGATGACACTGCACGGTCAAACTCGGCCTGACCAAGAATTTCAAAGAAGGAAACTTCCTTCTTTTTCTGCCAACATCCGTTTCAAATGGACTCTTTGTTTATGTCGATCTATGGCCCACCATGATTGTCCCCATCGATGATCCGAACCGTCCATCTTGTTGAATGGGAAGTGCGACCAAAACCATGGCTGTTCCACCTGATGTTATGCATGATTGTGCACACGAGAATCGATGCAAACAAGGCCTACAAACACAAAGCTTCCAAAGAAGGAAATTGTTCTCCTTGCCACAGTGGCAATCAGTGTGAGAGGGAGTCCTCCAATCCCGACCGTTCATTTCAAACCGATCCCAACCATCCAACAGATCTCCACGTGGGAGAGGATTTCCGCCCACAGAGAAACCAAAACTGTGGCCAGTTTTGGCCTTACAAGTTGTATCTTGAAATGGCTTCAAGACAGTGAAATCCAAGTCATTCATCCATCATCCAACAGTCCTGGGACATCAGGGTAAGTGACTAAAGGAGCCAGGGATCGAACAGCTACAACAGAGCTCCTTTCCGTTCTTGTGGGAGCTTGAAAATAGCCATTTTCTTCATTCCTTCGAACCCACCGAGAGAACGACATTGGAGCTCCACTCCGACTATCCTCCAAGCCCCATGCGGTCCATACGGACCTTCTGTAAGAGGCAAATTGAAGCAAAACCATCCGGGCGAGATTCCACCATTGATGACCATGTCGTCTTCACCGAACCGCTGGCTCGCTCGGACTCAGTTAAACCGAGTCCTGAGCTTTTTAAACACGTCAGAAAGGAAGAAAAAGAATGAATGAGAGAAAGAAAGAAGGAGAAGAGAGGAGAAAAGAAAGAGGAGGCT
This sequence comes from Magnolia sinica, assembly GCF_029962835.1. NCBI lineage: Eukaryota > Viridiplantae > Streptophyta > Magnoliopsida > Magnoliales > Magnoliaceae > Magnolia > Magnolia sinica. The sequence continues at coordinate 53,047,208 of NC_080584.1, forward strand.
TCATGTGGTGGTTGTCTTGCCGCACTTCGAGTCGAGTCCTCAACTCGCTGGCATCGAGTTGGGTGAGCCCTGTCCAAGGCCAAGCATTGCTGGACAAAGTCCAAACTCCTTCGGAAGGAAAGAAGAGAGGAAGGAGAATAAGAAGAAAGAGAGAAAACGGGGGGAGGCAATTGGACATTCTGGCGGGTTGCTCAGTTGTTGGGTTAACTCGGCCAGTTCCGAGATTTTCTCAGGGGCATGTGGGTGCTGCTTTCCTGAGTTCCAACAATGTGACTCTTCACCCCCTACTCTCATCAGAGTGCTGCACTCACTGTAGCCGTCCTTTGATCCAAAGACAGAGTGAGGCGGTGCTACCTGATGTTGCATTCACTCAGTTAGTCGAACAGACTGTCGCATTACCGCTAGGGTTGTTGCCAAATTGTCTAGATGAGCCCTCTTGATTGAGTCAGGGCTGGCTGACTTTAGATCCCCTCAGTCCATTGAAGGTAAGCTTCAACTTGGAAGGGATGTTCTGGTGTTTGATTCATCTAAGAGCCAACCATTGCTTGGGTCGAGTTAGCTCGTTCCCAACAACTGTAGGAAGGGTCCGAGTAATTCCCTGTTAAATAGGAGTATTGAGTTAGGCTTGGGAATAACCACGAATTGTTGACCCAAACTCTATCGGCTGGTTATGGCCGTTTTGCCAAGCAATGGTCTCAACCAGGTTGCATCAGCTGACTTGACTCAAGTATGGCCTGGCTAAGTAAAACCTTTGTGTTCAGGTTTAATGTTGCTAAGATCGACTATAGGATTGCTATGTTCAGATTGGATCTAGTCAAGTTTATATTCATTCCGATTTGGAGGAGTTGAGTCAGATCTAACACAATAAGATCAAGTACATAGGTTGGGTCTACTCGCTCAAATCGGGCTCGAGTTAGGAAAGCAATCTTATTCAATCATATTTGTTATTGTTGATATATCTTAATGTCATTAGCCATTTTAGATGATTATTTCAAATTATTAATATCATTAATATTATTATTACTTTAACTAGAAATTACATCCAAGAATCCAAACCTAGACCTAACTCCAGGATGAACCCCTAAAACTAAGTAATCTAGACTCTAGGATATGGGTTTAACCCTAGATAGTGTGCAAAATGTGGACCTAACCGTATCATTTACAGTTCATGGTAGAATCTGACCCTAAAGGCGTGCGCACCTCCTAACGGCACTAGTAAGTGGTTCAAAACATCAAGTGATGACTTTTCCCCTTAAGCTTTCCATCTCTAAATTAGATTAAGGATAACATTTAAATTGATAATGAATAATATCTTAGAGTCTGTTTAATTATATAATTAGCTAACTTGGATAGGTGTTGAGAATTGATCATGAATATCAAATGTATATGCTAGACCTTGATTCATTTAATAATTCTTGAATTGTATTCACACTCATGCTTAAGTTGTATTTTACTAGAATGGTATCCTAGTTCGATACTTAATCCATATGCTATTTAGATATGCTATTGTGCTTTTGCAAGACACGTAAATTGAAATCTCTCTAGATTGTGAGGTAAACCTCTATTTAAGGAAGAGAGTCCATACTCAAGGTGTAATGAGATTGATTGTGCTAGGAATAGACCCTCAACATGGAGGTTATTTAGTGGTAAAATTTTATTCATGGGACATACCATCTATAAGGTGAATCAACCTATTTGATTTTAGGATGAACTCTTTAACGTTTTATTACCGTTGTTTATTCGTATTTAAGGCAGGCCTACCGACTCCCTTTTAATCATTGTATTTCAGTATCTTTGACAGTCTTTTTCCACTCGACATATGATACTAGTTTTCCATACATTGAGAATTGATTGGCCACATGTTGATGGGTTCAATACACACCCTAAGGCGGTAGACTCACTCATGGGCTGGGGATGGTGGTCATTGGATACTATGCCCAAGCCGTCAGCCTACGCTGGTGACAAGCCCCTATAGTAACCTTGAGTTTTACTAAATTGACTGATTGTAATTGAACTAATAAAGGCTTGACTAATCATGCATACATGACATAGACTAGCGTCTATTGCTAACGTACGTGATGTACGATGGAGAGTTTGGCACTATACACCTACTATGTACTTTCACTAATGACCGGTTATATTGGTGAGTTTGGCACTATGCACGTGCTATGTACTTTCGCTGGTGATCGGCCACATTAGAGAGTTTGGCACTATGCACGTACTATGTACTTTCGCTGGTGACCGGATATATTGGTGAGTTTGGCACTATGCATGTACTATGTACTTTCGCTGGTGATCGGCCACGTTGCATGGGTGACGTGCCCAACTTCCGCATGGATGAGCATCCCCAGGGCGATGATTGCATTCAAACATTCATGCATATAATAAGACTGCATTCTACTATATTTTGGTTACCTAGATGTTTTTATATTATTTCTTGTATGAGGCAGCGGTGTGTAATCTTAAGGAAAATTCACACTAAGTTGGCCACTCATCAATCAAATATCTAACCGTACAGGTAGCACATGTAACTTAATTAATTTTCAGGTTCAGACTGATGAGGAGTAGAGTACCATTGTTGAAGATGCATGATTGTATCGTCAAGAGTTGTTACGTGGTTTTACAGTTCCATATTTGTTATAATTTTCTTTGTTTACGCTTAACATCATTTCACTTTGTAATTGTAAGTTCGGGACATTTGTTTGTTTAAGTCATTATGGGCAATCTTTTGCACATTCTAATATAAATGTAAATTTCTCATTATGTATGATTTGTCCATTCTACGCTAATCGGCTAACTTTGATGAAAGAAAAAAAATATAAGTGGATTTTAGCACTTTATAGGTTAACACTTGGGTTATTGAGAAATGGATCGTATACTCGGGTCCTGAAAAGTCGGGGTGTTACATGTCAATATCAAGCTATAGTCCGGTAATTTTATATATTTTAAATAGTTTATTTGTTTTTGTAATTCCTTGATCTTTATTGTGAATTTGATTTTCTTTTAAAAAGAGTTTTTATACTACCTTTTTGAGATCCAAGGAATTCAAACAAGTAGCCCAAGGTTTGAGATAATTTAAAATCTATTTAGAACCTAGAACCCTTAATTATATTTGTTGGACACTGAACATCTACATCAAGTGAAGCGGTTCTATATGCTACATCAAGCAGCATCTTCAAGAAGAAGATAAGTACTTTTGTTTATTTGGTTTTGGTTTTTGAGATTACCTAGAAAATCTCTGTATTAGTTTTAACTAAGATCAGCTAGAAAATCTCAGCGTGGGGTTTTGATTGTGATAGCCCAATTAAAAACACAACTGTATAGGTTTTATAGTGAACCAAAGAAAACCTTGTTTTATAGTGAACGCCAATATCATGTGGGTTGTGATTATTGGGAGTGGAGTAGGTGTGGCTGTTTGAGAACAGTTGGTGTACACACCGAACTACTATATCTCTTGGTGTTTGAGGTGGATGATGATGTATGTTGAATGTTTGTAGTATCTTCTTTCATGTTTATGTGGTGAATGCTTGTAATAGATAACTTCTATTATTTGCCTCTTGTTTTAGTTTGTGATCTTGATCCTTACTATGTTCAAGAAATCAGGTTGTCCTACTATAAACATTTATTTTTGGTGTAAGGTTGTCCTTTGAACAAAGGTTTGAATCAATTTCTCAATACTATTACGATTGAGATCTGCAGTTGATTCAGTTATTTATTATTTTTGTTCAGTAATTTTTTTATTTTGGAATAGTCCTACTCCCCCCCCCCCCTCCCCCCCCCCCCGAATGAGAGCACACCATTTTCAAGTGGTATTAGAGCAAAGTTGTTCATTTACTCGAATCAATTTCCTGAGCTTATCGATCTAAAGCTTTCATTATGTCAAATTTCGATAGCTTGTCTATTACTAGGCTACCACCCTTTGATGGCTCAAACTATACTTATTGGAGAGCCAGAATGAGGATTTTCTTGAAATCCATTGATGAAAGCGTGTGTGTAAGCCTCGTATCCTAGACCGTACTGTTCCATAGACTTCCGCGGTCTTTCCGGTCGAATTCTGGCAACCTTCGACCCTTAACCAGTATTTGCGCGCGACCTTGATTCTCATGCCGTTAACCTGAGTCGACTCAACCCAAGACCTTTACCATAGCGACCGCACAGTCGCCGCGGTTCCGATGCCGTAACTCGCACGCCGAGGCGATACCCTGGTTGGGAGATGTGGGCCAGCGTTCGGTGTGAGGAAAACGCCACGCGTGCGAATTCCAAGAGAATTTCTATAAGATGTCACATCAATCAATCAACTCATCAATCCCATCATGTCAAGTACACATCACCTTTCACCCATTCCCAAGCAAACCCCAAAAGTCAAAAAGTTTCTTACAACCCATGCTTTTCTTACAACTTTTGCCACAAAAGTCAAAAAAGCCTCTTACACCCATCACCACCACATCCATCACTCCATCACCCATCACTCCCTCTCTCTCCCTTTACAAGTCTCTCTCTCATTTTCAAACTCTCCCAAAGCAAGAAAAAAAACCCATACGTATGAGCTCTCCAACTCTTCCAAGCTACAAGTGTGGCCCACCTTTCCATCCCTAGATCTCCCATCCTAGCCATCCATTTCTCATCTTCCCCTGTCAAAGAGAAGCACAAGGAGCTAAGGAAGCCAAGGGAGCAAGAAGATCAAGCGGTGGGTGCTTTGATAGGGTAGTTTTAATGTTTTTAAGATGGGCCAAGTGAGGCCAACTGATCAATTGTTTGGATCTCATTTTAGACACTAAGATGTAGCCGATGGCCCACTTGGATCATCATGATTATTCCATGATAGGGCCATTCTCCATGGACCCCATCATGATGTTTATTTTCCTTGCATACTTAGGGTCATCTAAACCATCTATTCTAGTGAAGAAGGGATCTCCACCTTTGGATTTCGATTTCATGGACCCACATGTAATGGGACCCACTTGATGTATGATTTAGTGCAAGGGAGGGCCCATAGTGCCGAGGTCCCTCCATCACGCGTGTCCCACTCTCTATCTACCTCTCTCTCTCCCTCTCTTTTTCATTTCTTTTTTTAAGATCATGATATGATTGTGTGGCCCACTTGAATGGACCCCACCATGAAGTATCTATTTTATCTAGGCCGTTTATAAGTGGGACCCACTTCATGTGTGTAGTACCCACACCATCCATCAGTGGTGGCCCACCTTACACGGCCAGACCGTCCAGCGTCCAGGGACGTTGGACGTTTGATTGGAAAACACAAATGTTAGCTTGGTTCCAAGCCAATGGGGGAGGCCCACTTATTTTGGCCCCACCTTAATGTATGTCTTCAATCCACGCCGTCCATTCCGTTCCCAACCTCCTTTTAGGCGTTGAACCAAAAAATGGTGTCAACCCGAGGTCCTGGCGGGCCATACCATACCAAATGGTGGTTTCCACCATTGAAATCTTCCCTGATTGTTTATACGCTGAAATATGCCCAATATTGGGCTTGTTTTGCTTGTCTGGAGGCATGGAAGGCCATTGGACGGAGTGGATCCTTAAGAGGTGGACCCCACCTGTAAAATCCTCAGAAAAACTAAAAATAAAAAAATAATAATAACATCACATCAGCTGCTGCTGCTGTGTCAGAAAGGCAGCAGGCAACGCACCACATACGCTAGGCGGACGGGCTGGCGGTCAACAACCCATAGCTCTAGCCGTGGGCCCCACCTTGATGTTTATCTATCATCTAACCCATTCATCGGGTGGGCCACTCCCTGACGTGGGCCCACTCCAAAAATCAGCCTGATCTAAGGCTCAGGTGGCCCACATCATGATAAACATTGGGATTGAACCTCTACCTTTGAAACCCTTTTTGGGTCCACAGAAGTTTTGGATCAGGGTGAAATTTGTTTTCACCTTTCATCTAGGTCTACTTGACCTTACCAACGGGTTGGATGGAGTATAAACATTATGGTGGGCCCCACATGGAGCCCACAGTGATATATGTGTTGTGCTGCCTCCGTCCAGGCGGACGGTGGAGCCCACTGTGATGTTCGTGTGCGTGCATGTGTGGGTATATTCGTGTGCGTGCGTGTGTGGGTGTGTACGTGTGTGTATATATATATAATATTATATTATATATAATATTGTATGTATTATATATATTATATTATATTATATTATATTATATATAATTTACTGGTGATGGGAGGCCCATCTCAGTTTACTTGTGGCCCATGGTTGAGGCCCACTTTGATATATATGTAAGGCCCATCTCAGTTTACTTGTGGCCCATGGTTGAGGCCCACTTTGATATATATGTAAGGCCCATGGGTCGAGGCCCATTTGATGTATTAGGGGCCCATGGTTTAAGGCCCATTAAGATGTATTGGGGCCTATGGGTCGAGGCCCATTTGATGTACATATGGGGCCCAATTGGTGTGGCCCATTTGATACACATAAGGCCCATAAGATTAGGCCCATTTGATGCATTCTAAGGCCCACGGGTTATGGCCCATTGCAATGCACATAAGGCCCATTGGTGCGGCCCAATGATGTGGCCCACTTGATGAATATAAGGCCCATATGATATGGCCCATTTGATGTATTTAAGGCCCAATGGGATGTACCTAAGGTCCATTGCAATGTACAATCCCAACATGGGTTATGTAATGATGTTTACGTCGGGCTATGCCTTGGGAGCAATGGTGGTTTGACGTCCACATTGCAAGTATAGTGTTGGTTAAATGTCCGCATTATGACTTTCCCTAGGGCCCATTGTTAGGCTCGTACGTGTTATGTGTAGGCCGTCTAGGCCCATCTTCGTTATGAACATCATCCATCCCATATAACATGTTTAGTTCCATGATTCATGATCATATGCATCATACGTATGCTTGATATGAGAAATGACTGATCATCGCATATGCCTTCGGGCAGATTGTTTAGGGGCTCCCGGATAGGGGGTGTTGCCCTACATGAGCGCACGATACGCGCAGGATTGCTGTATGACTGGATAGTGTGATTCATGCATTCGCATTGTGTGATATGGTTACTGTACGCCCTAGCGACATCAGGGCCATAGCCTCCACAGACGTATCGTGGTTGGCAAAATTGGATACCGAAAATCTTGTTCTACATGAGGTGCTATAGATATCCCTGGGTGAAAGTCCCTAAACTCTTATGGTACCAAGAGATTGCTCCAACGTTTAGACTGAGTGGGTGCATGAGCGCCGAGTGCCGATTACCAGACGGTTGCGCTTTCCACTGTGTCGTAGTCGATTGGAAGGGGGTGCGGCCTTACCCGCCCGAGAGTATGGACTAATGCTAGGCTAAGTCTGACCAGCTCGAGGAATGGGTCCGCTATTGATAAGCCGAGCCTGATATTGGTAGGCGAATAGTGTGGTCTTTTCTACTCACCTTATTGCACGCGATGGGGCAGCAATCTGGCTTGGAGTGTACTAGACCCCGATGATATTCCAGATTTTGAGCTGTATCGATATGTGGACTTAGATGAGGATTTGTATGCTTGAGTTGCATTTCGCATTGCATGGCCTTGGTATGGCCGACATCATTCTTTGCACCGCATGGCCTTGGTACGACTATATTCTTGGCATTCATCAGCATGTTCCGCATTACTCTGATACTGCATAACTGTATTACCACCTTGAGCATACACTTTCACCACCCTCTAAGCTTTCTATAAGCTTATGCATGACCGTTGCGTGCAGGTGACGTTGGTTCGCAGCAGCGCTGAGGCTTGGGCGCGTGGCAGATCATTTTGGAGTTTTGTTCATCTTCATTGTATTTCCCTTTATACTCATTGTACTTGTAAAGTTTTTGATCATAGTGGAAATGTGATGGAGTTTTTGGTTGTTGTTATGGATTATGCCTTTGGTTATGCTTATTACGAATCAAATTGACATTGAAAATCCTCCTCGTAGCATCCTAGGATCGGAACCTGGCGAATGAGCGCCGGGAGAAGAGAATGAGGTTCTATGGAGGCTATCGGCGCCGGATTCGACAATTGAAAATTTTGTGAGTCCGGTTTCTGAGTTTGGGGCGTGACAGAAGTTGGTATAAAAGCATAACTCGAGAATAACCAAGAACAACATTACATGTCTGTTATGAATGATTAAGTCCTAAGTTCGGATAGCCTAGCGTTCTTTTATTTCAAACCCTTAACGTGCGCGTCTTCGAGAGTTTTCAAGTTGATAGGCGCCTTCACTCTTTCCTATAAGACATGCCGCCGCGCAGGAGAGTGACCCAATCGACTCCCGCTCCACCACTTGCGGCTCCCGCCCTACCACCTACGATCCCCACTCCACCACCAGAGGTTCCCACCGCCCATCCTGAGGATACTGCTCCTCCACCAGGGACCAGTGCGGATCCGACCGTATCTGTGAGTGCCTCCCAGTTACAGCAGATGTTGCAGGCTGTGACGGCCGCACTTCAACTCGTTGTTTCACCGGCCCAGGCAGAGCAGGAGCGCATGAGTGCCCTCCTTCGAGAGTTCCAATAGTTTGATCCTCCGCGTTTCCAGGGCGAGCCAGATCCGACAGTAGCTGAGAGATGGCGCTCTGATGTGGAGAAGATTTTTGATACCATGTCATGCACGACTGAGCAGCGAGTCCGAGCCGTATTTCTCCTCCATGGTGAGGCTGAGCATTGGTGGACAACAGTCTCCTGAGCAGCAGGCGCTGATTTTGTATGGACTTGGGAGGATTTTGTTGATCAGTTTGACCGACAGTACTTTTCTGATCACATCCGACGACAGCGAGCGTTGGAGTTCGAGGCCTTAGTGCAGGGTGACATGACGGTGGCTCAGTATGCGGCTCGTTTTGTAGCATTATCGAGATTTGCACCATACCTGATAGATGATGAGGAGTGGAGAACCCGCCGCTTTGAGGACGGCTTACGTTACAGTCTTCGAGGTCGTGTTATTGGGCATGAGCTCCCGACTTTCGAAGGAGTGGTACAGAAGGCCCAGATTTTTTAAGCTGAGTGGGCCGGTTCTCAGTCTGATCGCGGTCGGAGGAGAGACCGGAAGAGGCAGGCTCCTTCCAGTGATTCCCAGCAGGGTCGACCACAGCAGAGGCATACAGGTCGCCCACCCTTCCAAGCGCCAGCACCACCTCTGAGGCAGTTCACCGGCACCAGTTTTGGGTGCGGTGCGACGGGGCACCGTATGTGGGAGTGTCCTCGCCCCAAGTAGCAGTAGAGAAGCCATATGCCTCACATCAATGGAGCAGCCCAGCAGAGACCCCGCAGTAGCGACGGCAGCCCCCACCACCGAGGCCACCTCACAGAAGATCGACGCACCAGACTCCGAGGCCGCAGCAACAGAGGTAACAGTTTCGACCGCCTCAGTGACAATAGAGCAACAACATGCTCAGAGGGGATAGACACCTCCCCAGCCAGCATAGGATAAGTTTTATGTGGCTCAGTAGGATCCACAGTCATCTGGAGGGGTTGTCGAGGGTATACTTTTAGTCTCTACATGCATTGCACGTGTTGTTTGATTCTAGTGCATTGTATTCCTTTGTGGCTGAGAGTTTCTGCCAATCAACTGGTTTTCCATTAGAGTCTGCTCATGAGGACCTGTCAGTATCGATTCCCTTAGGGAAGACTACAGTGTTGGGCTGATTTTGCTAATCTTGCCCCATTCTAGTTGGGAATATCTTTTTACCTGCTGATTTGTTTGCATTCCCGATGTCCGAGTTCGATATCATCCTGCGCATGGATTGGCTTGCCAAGTACCACACCATATTGGACTGCTCTATGAGGATAGTCACATTCTGTATACTCGACTTGCCACAGTTCCAGTTCATTGCCAAACCCAGAGGAGAGCCGTTGTCTTGTATGATGTCATGTGCCATAGAGGAGCACATAGCAGTGTGCATCAACCAGTTGTATGTGGTTTACAATTTTCCCGATGTGTTCTAGGATATTCTGAGATTACCATCTCATCGACACACTGAGTCTCAGATTGATCTCATGCCCGGTACCGCGCCTATTTTGAAGGCCCTATATCATATGGCACCGTTGGAGTTGTGAGAACTACAGAAGCAGTTCGACGAGTTGCATGAGTTAGGCTTTATTTGTCTGAGCAGTTTACCATGGGGAGCATTGGTACTCTTCGTAAATAAGAAGGATAGCTTGTTGAGGCTCTACGTGGACTACCGCGAGCTCAATAAGGTCACGATCAAGAATAAGTACCCGCGACCAAGGATTGATGATTTGTTTGATTAGCTGCAGGGTGCACAGTTCTTTTTAAAGATTAACCTACATTTCAGTTATCATTAGATTCGGGTCTGAGAGGAGGACATTCTGAAGACGGCTTTCAGGATGCGTTATGGTCATTTTAAGTTTCAGGTCGTGCCTTTCGGATTGACCAATGTGCCCGCGGTATTCATGCAGTTGATGAACGAGGTCTTCCATCCGTATCTCGATCGGTTTATTGTAGTCTTCATCAACGACATTCTAATCTATTCGAGGACCCATGAGGAGCACGAGCAGCACCTGGAGATTGCCTATATACCCTCCATGCACACCAACTCTATGTGAAGTTGGAGAAGTACGAGTTCTGGCAGGAGGAGGTGAAGTTCCTCGATCATGTAGTGATGAGGGAGGGTGTCCCAGTGGACCCTTCCAAGGTTGAGGCAGTGCGTTAGTAGGGCCAGCCTACGACTCCGTCCGAGATCTGCAATTTCCTTGGTTTAGCGGGCTACTACCGATGTTTCATTGAGGGCTTCTCCCGTATTACGACCCCGCTGACTAGGTTGACTCGGAAGGGCGCAGAATATATTTGGAGCGACGCCTGCTAGCAAGCATTTATGGAGTTAAAGGACCGCCCGACGTCCGCTCCTGTCCTCACTCTTCCCTCCGGGAGTGACGGATTTATTGTAATTACCGATGCCTCGTATATTGGTTTGGGTGCTGTCCTAATGCGCACGGGAAGCCAATGGCCTTCGCGTCTCGCCAGCTCAAGGTCCATGAGCTGAACTACCCCACGCATGATTTAGAGTTGGCTGCAGTTATCTTCGCACTGAAAGTGTGGAGACACTATCTCTATGGGGTTAGGTTCGAGCTCTTTTCTGACCACAAGAGCTTGAAGTACCTCTTCTCGCAGTCTGAGTTGAACATGAGGCAGAGGCACTGAATGGAACTCCTGAAGGACTATGATTTCGATCTTCAATACCACTCGGGTAAGGTAAACGTGGTGGCGGATGCCCTCAGCCATTAGCCACGAGGCCTGGTGGCGTATATGATGATTCAGGAGTGGAGGATGCTCGAGGATATAACAAAGTACGACTTTGAGTTTGACTTGCAGTCTTCTATTGTGCAGTTATCGAGCCTGTCGATTCAACCCTCGCTTATCGCAAAGGTGATCGAGGCTCAGCAGGCAGACGAGTCGTTACAGGATTACCAAGCAGAGGCAGTCGAGAGTCAGGCAGATTGGTAGATTGGTTCAAATGGTAGACTTCGCTCAGAGGCCGATTATGTGTCCGGATATTTAGAGCTACGTAGAGATCTAATGACCGAGGCACATCGATCGCGATTTTCTATCCACCCGACTCGACGAAGATGTACCGCGACATGAGGCGCAGTATTTTGGGCGGGGATGAAGCGCCGGATCGTCGGTTTGTGGCCGAGTGTGACACGTGCCGGCGTGTCAAGGCCGATCATCGGAGACCCCCTGGCAGCCGTTGAGTGTCCCGATGTGGAAGTGGGAGCACGTGTCGACAGATTTCATTATGGGCTTGTCGAGGACTTAGCGCGGTCATGACGCCATCTGGGTTGTCGTTGATCGTCTGACGAAGCCGGCACATTTTATTGTAATACGTGCGACTTGTCCTTTGGATCGGCTTGCGAGATTATTCATTGAGGATATTGTGAGACTGCATGGCGTTCCAGTTTCGATCGTTTCTAACTGAGACTCGAGGTTCACGTCTCAGTTTTGGGGGAGCTTCTAGAGAGCGATGGGTTCTGATTTGCAGCTCAGCACCGCGTACCATCCGCAGACCGATGGCCAGACCGAGAGGGTCAACCAGATCCTTGAGGATATGCTTCGGGCCTGCGCGATTGATTTCGGGGGTAGCTGGGATGAGCATCTGCGATTGGCTGAGTTCGCATATAATAACAGCTATCAGGCGACCATCGGCATGGCTCCTTTTGAGGCACTATATGGCAGACCATGCAGATCACCGAGTTGTTGGACCGAGGTTGGAGAGCGTCGTCTCCTAGGTCCCGAGCTTGTGCAGGAGACGTCAGAGGCTATTGATATCATCAGGCAGAGGATGCGCACAGCTCAGAGCCGGCAGAAGAGTTTTGCTGATCGTCGGCGTCGTCCCTTGGAGTTTGATGTAGGGGACCATGTGTATCTCAAGGTCTCGCCCATGAAGGGCGTAGTTCGATTTGGAGTGAAGGGCAAGCTTGCCCCGAGATTCATAGGACCTTTTGAGATCATTGGGTGCATTGGTGTCATGGCCTATCGGCTTGCCTTGCTATCACAGTAGTCTGGCGTCCACAACATTTTTCATGTCTCTATGTTGAGGAAGTGTGGATCAAACATCGTTCCTGTTATTGATTGACAGCCGTTAGAGGTTCGGAAGGATGCTTCTTACATTGAGCAGCTAGTTCGCATCCTTGATCGGAAGGAGCAGGTCCTCCGGACTAAGGTCATTCCATTGGTGAAGGTTCAATGGGGTCACCATTCTGTTGAGGAGGCTTCTTGGGAGCGCGAGGTCGAGATTCAAGAGCGTTATCCCCATCGCTTTGATGATTGATTGTGTTGTATGTTGTATGTTATCTCGAATTTTATAAAGTGATGTTATGTTTCTTCTCCCTCTTGAGTTATGCTTAGTTACGATGATTGTGTAAGTTTCGAAGATGAAATTTTTATTAGGAGGGGAGAGCTGTAAGCCTTGTATCCTAGACCGTACCATTCCGTAGACTTTCGCGGTCTTTTCGGTCGAATTCTGGCAACCTTCGACCCTTAATCGGTATTTGCGTGCGACCTTAATTCTCATGCCGTCAACCCGAGTCGACTCAACCCAGGACTTGTACCTTAGCGACCACATCGTCGCCGCGGTTCCAATGCCGCGACTCGTGCGCCAAGGCGATACCGTGGTTAAGAGATGTGGGCCAGCGTTCGGTGTGAAGAAAACGCCGTGCGTTCGAATTTCGAGAGAATCTCTACAAGATGTCACATCAATCCCATCATGTCAAGTACACATTACCTTTCACCCTTTTCCCAAGCAAGCCCCAAAATCAAAAAGTTCTTACACAAGCCATACTTCTCTTACACCATTAGCCACAAAAGTCAAAAAAGCCTCTTACACCCATTACCACCACATCCATCACTCCATCACCCATCACTCCCTCTCTCTCTCTCCCTTTACAAGTCTCTCTCTCATTTTCAAACTCTCCCAAAGCAAAAAAAAATTCATACGTATGAGCTCTCCAACTCTTCCAAGCTACAAGTGTGGCCCACCTTTCCATCCCTAGATCTCCCATCCTAGCCATCCATTTCTCATCTTCCTCTATCAAAGAGAAGCTCAAGGAGCTAAGGAAGCCAAGGGAGCAAGAAGATCAAGCGGTGGGTGCTTTGATAGGGTAGTTTTGATGTTTTTAAGATGGGCCAAGTGAGGCCAACCGATCAATGGTTTGGATCTCACTTTGGACCCTAAGATGTGGCCGATGGCCCACTTGGATCATCATGATCATTCCATGATGGGGCCATTCTCCATGGACCCCATCATGATGTTTATTTTCCTTGCATACTTAGGGTCATCTAGACCGTTTATTTTAGTGGAGAAGGGATCCCCACCGTTGGATTTCGATTTCATGGACCCACATGTAATGGGACCCACTTGATGTATGATTTAGTGCAAGGGAGGGCCCATAGTGCCGGGGTCCCTCCATCACGCGTGTCCCACTCTCTATCTCTCTCTCTCCCTCTCTTTTTCATTTCTTTTTTTAAGATCATGATATGATTGTGTGGCCCACTTGAATGGACCCCACCATGAAGTATCTATTTTGTCTAGGCCGTTTATAAGTGGGACCCACTTCATGTGTGTAGTACCCACACCATCCATCAGTGGTGGCCCACCTGAGCAGGCCCACCTTGCACGGCCAGACAGTCCAGCGTCCAGGGACGCTGGATGTTTTGTTGGAAAACACAAATGTTAGCTTGGTTCCAAGCCAATGGGGGAGGCCCACTTATTTTGGCCCCACCTTGATGTATGTCTTCAATCCACGCCGTCCATTCCGTTCCCAACCTCCTTTTAGGCGTTGAACCAAAAAATGGTGTCAACCCGAGGTCCTGGCGGGCCATACCATATCAAATGGTGGTTTTCACCATTAAAACCTTCTCTGAATGGTTATAAACTAAAATATGCCCAATATTGGGCTTGTTTTGCTTGTCTTGAGCCGTGGAGGGCAATTGGACGGAGTGAATTCTCTAGATGTGGACCCCACCAGTAAAATCCATAGAAAAATAAAAAAAATAAATATATAAAACATCAGCAGCAGCGCTGCTGCCTGCGCACCAGCGCCCAGGTGGGCTGGGCGGACGTACAGCCACCCACGGCTCTAGCCGTGGGCCCCACCTTGATGTTTATCTATCATCTAACCCATTCATCGGGTGGGCCACTCCCTGACGTGGGCCCACTCCAAAAATCAGCCTGATCTAAGGCTCAGGTGGCCCACATCATAATAAACGGTAGGATTGAACCTCTACCTTTGAAACCCTTTTTGGGTCCACGAAAGTTTGGATCCGGGTGAAATTTGTTTTCACCCTTCATCTAGGTTTACTTGACCTTATCAACGGTCGGATGGAGTGTAAACATTATGGTCGGCCCCACTTGGAGCCCACAGTGGCATGTGTTTCTTGCCACCGTCCGTGACGGTGGAGCCTGCGATGTTTGTGTTTTAACCACCGTCAGGGGCGGTGGTGTGTTGTGCATGCGTGTGTGGGTGTGTTCATGTGCACGTGTGTGTGGGTATGTGTGTGTGTGTGTGTATATATATATATAATATTATATTATATATAATATTGTATGTACTATATATATATATTATATTATATTATATATAATTTACTGCTGGTGGGAGGCCCATCTCAGCTTACTTGTGGCCCATGGTTGAGGCCCACTTTGATATATATGTAAGGCCCATCTCAGTTTACTTGTGGCCCATGGTTGAGGCCCACTTTGATATATATGTAAGGCCCATGGGTCGAGGCCCATTTGATGTATTAGGGGCCCATGGTTTAAGGCCCATTAAGATGTATTGGGGCCTATGGGTTGAGGCCCATTTGATGTACATATGGGGTCCAATTGGTGTGGCCCATTTGATACATATAAGGCCCATAAGATTAGGCCCATTTGATGCATTCTAAGGCCCACGGGTTATGGCCCATTGCAATGCACATAAGGCCCATTGGTGCAGCCCAATGATGTGGCCCACTTGATGAATATAAGGCCCATATGATATGGCCCATTTGATGTATTTAAGGCCCAATGGGATGTACCTAAGGTCCATTGCAATGTACGATTCCATCATAGGTTATGTAATGATGTTTACGTTGAGCTATGCCTTGGGAGCAATGGTGGTTTGACGTCCACATTGCAAGTATAGTGTTGGTTAAATGTCCACATTATGACTTTCCCTAGGGCCCATTGTTAGGCTCGTACGTGTTATGTGTAGGCCGTCTAGGCCCATCTTCGTTATGAACATCATCCATCCCATATAACATGTTTAGTTCCATGATTCATGATCATATGCATCATACGTATGCTTGATATGAGAAATGACTGATCATCGCATATGCCTTCGGGCAGATTGTTTAGGGGCTCCCGGGTAGGGAGTGTTGCCCTACATGAGCGGACGATACGTGCAGGATTGCTGTATGATTGGATAGTGTGATTCATGCATTCGCACTATGTGATATGATTACTGTACGCCCTAGCGACATCAAGGTCGTAGCCTCCACAGACGTATCGTGGTTGGCAGGATTGGATACCGAAAATATTATTTTACATGGGGTGCTATAGATATCCCTGGGTGAAAGTCCCTAAACCCTTATGGTACCAAGAGGTTGCTCCAACGTCTAGACCGAGTGGGTGCATGAGCGCTGAGTGCCGATTACCAGACGGTTGCGCTTTCCACTGTGTCGTGGTCGGTTGGAAGGGGGTGCGGCCTTACCCGCCTGAGAGTAGGGGGCAATGCTAGGCTGAGTCTGACCAGCTCGAGGAATGGGTCCGCTATTGACGAGCCGAGCCCGATATTGGCAGGCGAATAGTGAGGTCTTTTCCACTCACCTTATTGCGCGCGATGGGGCGGCAATCTGGCTTGGAGTGTACTAGACCCCGGTGATATTTCAGATTTTAAGCTGTATTGATATGTGGACTTAGATGAGGATTTGTATGCTTGAGTTGCATTTCGCATTGCATGGCCTTGGTATGGCCGACATCATTCTTTACACCGCATGGCCTTGGTACGGCTAATGGTATTCTTGGCATTCATCAGCATGTTCCGCATTACTCTGATACTGCATAACTGCATTACCACCTTGAGCATACACTTTCACCACCCTCTAAGCTTTCTATAAGCTTATGCACGACCGTTGCGTGCAGGTGACGTTGGATCGCAGCAGCGCTGAGGCTTGGGCGCGTGGCAGATCATTTTGGAGTTTTTGTTCATCTACATTGTATTTCCCTTTATGCTCATTGTACTTGTAAAGTTTTTTTATCATAGTGAAAATGTGATGGAGTTTTTGGTTGTTGTTGTGGGTTATGCCTTTGGTTATGCTTATTACGAATCAAACTGATGTTAAAAAAAAATTTCTCCTCGTAGCATCCCAGGATCGGAACCTGGCGAATGGGCGTTGGGAGCCGAGAATGGGGTTCTACGGAGGCTGTCGGCGCTGGAAAGCTAAAATGAGAATTTTATTAAAATCCATAAATGAAAGCGTGTGGCATGCCATGGTAACCAAATGGAAACCACCTATGTCTGAGGTTCTGGGTAGTGATGGAACCAAGTCCATTAAAGAAATTGCTTTTTATTTATGGACTACACCTCAGAAAAATGAAAGCAGTGCAAATGCTAAGGCTTTAAATGCAATTACATATGCTCTATCTCCTGATGAATTCAAAAGGATCATTTCATGTGATACAACTAAACAAGCCTGGGATATTCTTGAAATGACACACGAAAGAACTACTATTGTCAAAAGTCTAAAGTTCTGATCCTCAATACTAAGTTTGAGAAAATTCGTATGGAAGAAAATGAGTCTTTCATGGACTTCTATACGAAACTAAATGACATAATTAACTCTATGTGGGGTCTTAGAGATGGTATCCCAGAAAGCAAAGTCTTTGCTAAAATAATGCGATCGCTTCCTGAGAGGTTTAATTCCAAAGTTACTACCATTCAGGAACTAAGAGACATAGATCAAATAAAGGTTGAGGAGTTAGTTAGTTCACTTCAAACCTATGAGTTAAATTTTAAAGCTCTCAAAGGTAAGTCCATAGCTCTCAAATCATCCAAAATTATTTCAAAAGATAGCATTTCTGATTTTGAAAACCCAGAGGATGATATGGCTTTACTTGCTAAAAAGTTTTACAAGATTTTTAGAAGTAAGAAAAGAGTAGATTTTCAAAAACCCTCTGAGAAGAGAAAGGGAAATTTTAAAATTTGAAAATCTCTAAAAGACAGTCAGTGTTTCAACTGCCATGAATATGAGCATTTGGCAAATAAGTGTCCAAAAAGGGACAAGCCAAAAAGAAAAGGCATGCTAGCCACTTGGTATGAATCATCCAGCTCTGAAGTTTCTTCTGAGTTGGATGAATTAGAACAAGAAACTTCAAATGAAGTTAAGGCTCTAATGACTATAGCCAGAGTCACCTCCTCAGATAGTTGCAATTCATCTGATTATGAGAATCTCAAGAGTGGCCCTAAAAATGAAAATGAAGAAGATCTTCAAGATGCCTATAATGCCCTATACAGGGAAAGTTGTAAGATTGTTGTCAAATTAAAGCTTAAAAAAGAAGAATTCTTTAAATTAAAAGAAGAACTTGAAAATTCTATTTTGAAAAATTCTCATCTTTCTCTCATGACAGGTAACAAAGATATGTTCACCAACTACAAAGATATGACTTGAAAAACTCAGAACAGAAAAATGAGGAACTAAAGCATGAAGTTTCTTCCCTATTGAGTTCTAAGGATACTTGGAGGTATGCCCATGGAGACCCTAAGCTTAAAAAATTATTAACTGCATCTAGAAAATGTGGCGATAAATCGGGTCTAGGCTATATCAAAGACACACCTTTGAAAAATAAGAATTTATCTCCTACATTTGTTAAAGGAGAATCCTCAAACTCAAAAGGAAAGAGCTTGAAAAATAATAACTAAAACAACTTTAAAAATTCAAAACCTTTTCAAGCTTCTAAAGTCAATCCAAATAACATCAGCTTTAGAAAACAAAGTTGTAACCCCTTAACTGAAAAAATAGTGGACTTACTCAAAGAGCTTCTCAAATCTAACTCTAATATCAGAGTTGATAGATGGAGAAATTTCAATTCTACCAATCCAAGGAAAACCAATGGTACTGCAAAACCCAGAACAATAATGAAATGGGTTCCTAAAGTTACTTGTCTTATTGCCCACACCGCCTTCAAGGCTTCTAGCCATTCAAAGTGGTACCTAGACAGTGACTGTTCAAGACACATGACAGGTGGCAAAGACATATTCATCAGCTACAAAGAAATGAATGATGGCTCAGATACTTTTGGTGATGGAAGCAATTGCAAAATTATTGGCCAAGGTACTGTACAAATTTCTAACTTTCTTCCTTTCGAAAACGTCTTATATGTTGAAGGTCTTAAGCATAATCTTTTAAGTATATCTCAAATTTGTGATAACAAACATAGTGTTAAATTTACTAATTAAGGATGCGAGATTTCAAATGAGAAAGGTTGTGTGATATTAAATGGTCGTAGAACGTCTACAAATTGCTATATGATCAATGAGTCTTGCTCGTCTACATTCTCATGTTACATGGTCCAAACTGATGAAACTGAATTATGGTAGAAACGCCTTGGACATGTTAACTACCGAAATCTCTATAGACTAAGTAAAATCGATCTTATTAGAGGTCTACCCAAGCTAAAGAAAGTGGATAAAATATGTGGCACATGCTAAATTGGCAAACAAACAAGGAGTAGTCATAAGAAAGTAAACTCCTCTACCACATCCAAACCCCTTGGAACGTCTCCATATGGATCTTGTTGGACCAACAAGAATAGAGAGTAGAGGTGGTAAGAAGTATTTTCAGGTGATTGTTGATGACTTTACCAGATTTACTTGGGTAACACTCCTTATCAGACCTGTACCTCATGTCGAAAGTCTGATTACCCCAAAACTATACGGTTATGACTGCATTACTAGACTTGACAACCACCTTAAAAATCAAGTCCTAATAGTACCCAGAAATGCACAATTTAAGCTCAGAGCGAAGTGTGTGAGAAACGCGAATATATTTAGGAAATGAACTGAAACTTAAGTGAATTGAGTCGTTCACTTGTAGGCCAAATCTAAGGATTCAGACCATCAGAATCTGACCCAATTACACCCTCGGATCAGGAAAAATTTCCAACACATGTCAGTGTACTTGTGGCCCTGATCGAGTACCGGTGACCGTCGAACTGAAACTGGTCCTCCGCGGTCGATCTGTAAATCCGATCGGACCGAAAACTTAGCTCGACATAGATCCAATGTCAGGAAGCTTAAGTCCGACCGCGTGTGGAAAAGGGGCCTCCAGAACAGCTCTGTTAGACCAAAACAGCCAACTTTTAGCTATAACCTAAGTATACTATGGCCCTGAGTCCATTCCCATTAGTTCTTGGCCTATATAAAGAACCTTAAACCCCCTCTCTCATTCCATACGAATTTACAACCCTAGGAGAGGGAAGAGAGAGAAAAGAGAAGAAGAAAGTGAGGAGAAGAGAGAGAGTGTGAGGGATAGTTAGGGTTTACTGCAGAGATCCTGAAGTAGCTAACCCATTCCATGCTTTAGGTCACTGTTGTGCCGTAGACGACGAGTTAGACAACGAACTGAGTTTGTTGAGAGTCTACCGGCGAAAGGTGTGGACTATAAATGTTTAGGTTATGGTTTTCAAGGCTTTCAATGTCAGTTAATGATTTATTACTGACTTGAGTGCTATAACATATGCGTAGTTAGGATGTTTCAACATATTACACATTTATGTAGGTTAGGCTATTTCGAATGCATTCTAAGTGTTTGTTAAAATGATTGAATGAATATGGAATTATGATTTATGCTTGCTATGATTATTGATTGCTAATACATGATCGTTGTGCGTGTGGAAACTCCTATGTAAGAGGATTTTCTATAACATGTGTTTTAACTAATTTATTACATGTATATAATATGTGTAGGCAAAGTGTTTGATAAAATGCCTGAATAAGAAAATGCTAGTTTAAATGTATGTAATGAGGGTGTTGAGATAGGATTCTCAATCCCCTTAACTATGGTTATAGTATCCTTTATATAACCTATTTTACTATTATGTACTGTATGGATGAAATGTCTGTGTATGTGTGTAGTATGTGTTTGTTAAATTACTTAAGTAGGATTTATATCTAATTTCAGCTGTCACATGCTGTTTTGGATTACTATATGTAAGTGCTATTGTTTGGAATATGATTGGGGCTACGTTGTAGCCCAGGCAATTGGTAATTGTCTGTGAACAGTAGTTGAACTACTTAACCACGACAGACACGCTCGATGAATCCGAGTCGTACGCTGCTAGTCGATAGTGGTTAGGCCACGCGGAGTGCTTACGTGCTCCATGTCGATCGGCTCGACGTATGCTCGTACCAGTCGAGCTTGTCAAGCAACCCGGTTGACCCGATGTATGTTCACCATGTATGGACGCTACTGTTTGAATCTAAGGTACCAACTTACTAGTGCCAAACCCGTTTAACCTTGGTACCTCGATCCACTAAGACTCATGAGCCAGGCATGGTGGTATGGGATACCGTGGTCGAGCTATTGGCCTACGCTTGGGCGACGAGCCTCCCCGTAGTGTCCAGTGAGCAAACCAACTCGTGAGCCAAATACGGTAATATGGGACACTGTATTCGAGCTGTAGGCCTACGATCAGGTGACGAGCCCGTAGTGACCTTGAGCATACACTAGAAACTATGTTGAGGTGACGAGCCTTTTCGTAGTAAACTAGAGTATAAACCAAGCCTACACTGACGGTGACGAGCCTCTCTGTAGTGACCTGGAAACCCTCTATGTGACTACTAGGATTGACAATCCTAGATGGATCAATGTTTGGGTTATGATATAAAGAGAGGTGCCTTAGCTTCCCAATCATGTTGTATGAAAATGTCTAATAAGAACTCGGTAATCACGCTCATGCACTGCATTGCATGTGCCTTTGGCGTTGGTGTTGAGCACAGAGGAAGGGGTGCATGCCGCGACCGTAAGAGGAAGATCGCAGAGGGAATGTAGGTGAGGGCATGCATCATTAATACATATCATTTTTGCATTAACCAGAGTACTTAGGGATGCTTGATTGTATTGTTTTATCATTACTGCTTGATTGAATTGATAACATGTTAACCTTTGCCTTATAGCTCCACTGAATTGATCACTCACTCCCACGTTCTGGGACGGTGTTGTACACACCAACCAGACTCTGTCTTAGCTGCAGGTGATGGTGATGCTTATGAGGTAGAGCTGGACTATTACGATGACGAGGAGGAGTTCTCCTATATATAACTCTCTGGCGGGTCTATGTAGACCTGGAGTTGCGCTGATGGGGCTGCAGGGTTTTGGATAGAGAACATTATACTTTCTCATTTGTACATTTTGGAACTAAACTTGTAATTATTTAACCTAGTGACAATCATACTCTGAGGGCTTGCTATTACTATTATATAGTTTATATACATATCACAGTCTTCCGCTTGCGTAATTTAATTTGTCCCTGGAGTATGATATGCTGTTTTGGTATAATCCCATTCATGTTTAAGGCACTAATACGGACAACATTTAATCATCATTATCTATGTTACATAAGTGATGCATTGGAACTTGGGAGTGAGTCTATGCTCAACCCCCGATTTTCAGGGCGTTACACAAGTTGGTATCAGAGCCAAGTTTTGATCTTGGGACCTGTGGGTTATGGGCTCACGATGCACACTGACGTACTTTGACTTAGGAGGGAGGGTTGAAATGTAAAAATAATCATAGGATCTCCATTCTTACCGATCGACAAAATTGACCAAAATTGACCCTTGGAATCGGGGCCGGTACGCATCTGAGATCATGCGTGGTGACCCTAGATCTTTTTTAGACCGTCAATCGGCGGGTTTAAATAATAAATTGATAAGTTCCACACTCAAACAACCTAAAACTCGTGAATATACATGAGATAGGACTCGAAACGACTCAAACGAAGTCAGGGGCCGAATCGGTACAATTTCGGGGGACCCAAAATGGACCCCGCATGTTTTTGGCACCCAGGGGGGGAGCGATGGCATTGCCCCTGGGGCGAGCCATCGCCGGATCGGCAAGGCCTCACCAGTCGGGCAGACCGTGCCTGTCGGGCCAGCGGCCCGATGCCAATGGGACGCTGTGGGGCCCATGAAATCACGTGGGACCCCCTTTATTTCTTCCATTTGCTCCCCACTCCCCTCTTACATACACCCAAGCTCTCCCTTTTCTCTAAAAACCCTTTTCCCCCCTTAAATCTCCCTTCTATTCTAAAAAATTCCTCTTTTTCCTTCATTTCATACACCCCTCTACCGTTTTCATCAAAACCCACCTCCCATCTCTCTCTTTTCCTTTCATTTGAAGGTATAAACCCTTCCTTGTGTCCCAAAAACCTCAAGTCCAACGATCCCTTTTATCTCCCCTTTCCATTTCACTCTCATAGCTCTTTTTGAGCTTATGACGACGATTTTCTCAATTTCCACACTTCTTTCTCTCATGGGGAAGAAGAGGACTTCCACGGAGGAAGTCGGGCCTAGCCGCCCTACTCGTTCAAGGAGACTGAAAAGCGCCGCCGTGGGTACAAGCATCGATGAAGAGATAAGGACAAAGTGGGACCTCGATCCCTAGGCACCCCTCAAGAGAACTCTACTAGCGGATCTGTCCCATGGAAGATTCAAGGGCCGTAGGGTCCTTTTTGAAGCGCACATGGACGAGAAGCTCTTTGAAAAATATTTGGTGATGGATCGCCTAGTGGATGCCGGGTGGGGTCCCATATTTGAGGGCAACTCTCGTGCGAATGTGGGCATTGTCTGAGCCTTCTATGTCCATATTCGAGAGCCGACGCTGAAGCCTTTGCAATTCAAAATCCCCATGGGAAGGTGGGAAGCAATGGTTGATGTGGGCTTAATAGCCCGACTCCTGGGAATGCCGCTTGGCAAAGTCTATGCTAGCGAGAAGAGTCTTCAGAGTGCATGTGAAAGGGATCGTCACACGTGATTCCTTTGTGGCCAACTGGCCCACTGAAATCCAAACAATAGTCTCCTGGCATCCAATATGACCGATGACTTTCGCCTGCTCCACCACATCTTCACGTACAACGTGTACCCCAGGTGGAGCAATCTGTAAGCTTGCACGTGAATTCGCCTACAGACTTGGCGTAGAACTCCCTGTGCCAATCCATTTCATCAACGATACCACTCTCAACAACATGGAGATTGGGCCACGATAGCGTCAAGCCCGAGTCAATGAGAGTGAGGATGAGACAAAGCAAAGAAGAAGAGAGTGATGAAGAGGGCGGAGATGAGATAAGGCAGGAAGGAGAGTAGGGAGAAGAAGAGGAGGCCCAGGACACTGATGAGGGCTCTCCTCCTGCTATATATGAGCATGACAGTGATCGGGCTACATTAGAAGCCCACTGGGCTCAAATCAAGGAGGGCCAAGCCACCCTGCGACAAGAGATCGGGCAGGTCTGGGCCGAACTTGGAGAGACCCGAGCCAAGCTTGAAGAGAACGAGGCCTTCATGAAGCAGAAATTCAAGAAGGTGTCTCGCACCTTGAAGGTTATCTTGTACTGCATGTAGGATAAGGGTGCACCTCTTCCATCACCTGATTAAGACGACTAGTCATGCTCGCAGTTGTCTCCTTTTTAGTTTGCTTTGTTGCTTGCTTCCTGATTTCTATGTCTTAGCCTTGACGGGCTTAGTAGTAGAGTAGGTTGACGGTGTGTTGTATTTAAGGCTTTGATTAGATTCGCTCACATGCGTTCCCGGTCATGATTCATATAAGAACTATATCTCATATATGGTGACAAATTTTGTTTAATGAAATGCATGTGACTCCTTTTGTTATGAACTATGTAGAATGTTTAAAGAATTGAGTGTAATAGCTGAATCTCACGGGTTGCACCCTTTGTTGTATTTAGGGAATGCCACGGCACGTCTCTCACTAGACGAGTCGTTTGACGGGGCACCTTCCCTAAGTAATAGCCATATGGACCCCAGCTTGGGTCTGATTTACAACACCATGCCGGATTCTCAGCTGGCCACTGGCCCCACCGCTGGGCCGACACCCATGACCCTGCCTGTGGTACCACCTGTTACACCATCGGTTCCTGAGCAGAACCATGTGTCTACCTCGATGCCTCACATACCACAGTCTGCTTCGCCTCGTGATAGGCTGGAGCAGATGATGCTATTGATGCAGCAGGAGTAGATACAACAACAATAGCAGCAACAACAGTTCCTAGCTACCATTGTGGGGGTCTTTGCCCAGAGAATGGGTGTGGCTCCACCCGCACCACCTGTGCACCCTGCTGGGAGCGCGAGTGCCGGCTACACATTCGAGCGATTCCAGTGCTTACGTCCTCCTACTTTCATGGGTACTCAGTCTTGAGGAGATCAAGTATTGGCTTAATCGCATCTCTAAGATGTTGAAGCCATTGCACTGCACTGAGGCAGAGCAGGTTGAGCTGGTCACCTTTATATTTGAGAAAGATGCTGGCTTATGGTGGGACAACGTCCTACGGACCATTGCAGTTGGTTACATGTAGACGTGGGAGGCCTTTGATACACGCTTCCACGAGAAGTATTTCGCTCTCACGTACCGCTATGAGAAGGAGAATGAGTTCCTTCGCAGCTGACAGGGAGGCATGACAGTGGTAGAGTACGAGAACAGGTTCACGGAGCTGGCTAGGTATGCTCCTTTGATTCTCACCGACTAGCCAATGAGGATGCGTCGCTTCTCTGAGGGTCTGCGACCCGAGATACGGTTTAAGATGTGTTCCGCTAGCATATCCACCTATGCTGAGCTAGTGGGCAAGTCTCTACGAACAGAGTAGGATAGGGATAGGGTATCCCGTACGCGTGCACCCATGGGTCAAAGGCCTTGACTAGATCTATGCTGCTGCTGTGTCAGAAAGGCCCCGCACAGACTCGCCTCCCAGACTTGCAGCTCCACCAGCCCCTATGAGGCGACTAGACGTATGGTGCACCTACTGTAGGAGTCTGCCCTCATTGATGCCCACTGTTTTACCAAGATGAGGGACAACGGCTTCTCGCCGCCTCAGAGGATCAACTGCCAGCTTCCTCAGACGATTGCAGCTCCACCTCTACGATTAGTACCAGCGCATCCATCTTTTCAGCCGCCTGCACCACGATTTGGGCTGCCTCAACGGCCTATGGTACCACAACTGAACCATTCACAACAGGCTCGGGTATACGCACTTGCAGCTGAAGTGCCTGAAGCAGACGTAGCACTGATGGCTTTCGAAGTCACGACATAGATCCAAGGTACTCCAGTTTTCTTATTGGGGAACACTGGGTCCACTATCTCCATCATTTCATGCGAGGCAATCAAGCGACTAGCATTGGACACTGCGCCTACAAAGGGAGTGAGAATCATTACCGCTACAGGGACCTTTTCAGATGTTGCCCGGATTTCTGAGGCTTGCTCAGTAGATTTGGGTAGCAGGATGGTGCTCGTTAACATGATTGTCGACCCATTATGGCACTACAATGTTATCCTCGGTATGGATTGGCTCACCGAGATGAAAGTGGAGATTAATTGTGATACCTGGGTAGTGACAGCTTACGGACCTGAGGGCATGGTCTTTATTTTTCCAATGCAGGTCAGTTGGCCCTGCTGTGTTGGTTGTTACACTACCTTGTTAGAGCAGGTTGATGGTACGATGTTAGGGAATACGCCAGTAGTCCAGGAGTTTAAGGACGTGTTCAGGATGATTCCTGGATTACCTCCTCAGCACAAGATCAATTTTACGATTAATCTTGTGCCTGGTGCGACACCCATTTCATTACCAACGTATCGCATGCCTCCATGCGAGATGGAGGAATTAAGGAAACAAATTGACAATTTGTTGGATGCAAGTTTCATACGATCTAGCGTGTCTCCATGGGGAACACCTGTGTTGTTTGTAAAGAAGAAGGACGATTCACTGCGACTGTGTATTGATTATCGCAGGTTGAACCAAGCGATGGTGAAGAATAAGTATCCTTTGCCCAGGATAAACAATCTGTTCGATCAGTTGAAGGGGGCACATTTTTTTTTCAAAAATTGACTTGCAGTCAGGGTATCATCAGTTGCATGTCAGGAATGAGAATGTGCAAAAGACAGCTTTCAGGACCAGTTTTGGGCACTATGAGTTTCTTGTTATGTCGTTTGGCCTTACGAACGCACCGGCCGTGTTCATGGACTTGATGAATAGGGTGTTTCGGCCGTTTCTTTTCCAATTCATCATTGTGTTGATTGATGACATCCTGATATACTTTAAGAGTTGGGAAGATCACGAGGAGCACCTGCGAGCAGTCTTCGATACTCTCAGGAAGAACCAGTTGTTTGCACAATACAAGAAGTGCGACTTCTGAAAAGAAGATGTTAAGTTCCTGGGACATGTGGTGTCCAAGGAAGGGATAGCTGTGGACCTTAGTAAGGTAGCCGTAGTTCAGGACTGGGAGCAGCCTGGTTCGGTTACCGAGGTGAGGAGTTTTCTTGGCCTGGCAAGCTACACCGTCGATTCATTAGAGATTTCTCCAAGATAGCCAGGCCATCGTCTCAGCTGACTCAGAAGGATCTTAAGTTTGCATGGAATAAGAAGGCAGAAGCAGCGTTTCGTGAGCTAAAGGACAAGTTGACGTTCGCCCTTGTGTTAGTATTACCAGATCAAGGGGTTAAGTATATGATATATACCGATGCATCTCGTATTGATTTGGGTTGCATCCTTATGCATAAGGACAGGGTTATTGCCTATGCATCGCGACAGTTGAGAAAACGTGAGGAAAATTACCCCACACACAACCTGGAGTTAGCAGCGGTCATCTTTGCATTGAAGCTCTGGAGACATTACCTCTATGGAGAGGAGTTCGAGCTCTTTTACGACCACAAGAGCCTCATGTACATATTTACGTAGATGGACTTGAATATGAGACAGCGGTGGTGGATGGAAACCATGAAGGACTTCAAGTTCGAGGTCTGATACTATCCTGGTAAGGCCAACCTTGTGGCAGACGCGTTGAGCCACAAGAAGACGATAGCATTTGCGGCTTCGCTGATGATAGCGAAATGAGATATGGTAGAGTTTGTGCGAGACTTTGAGTAGAGACTTACGGTAGAAGAGTCGTTCAAGAGCATCGCACATATTCGGGTACAGCCACTCATTGATGACAGGATTATTGCGGCTCAGGCAGACGATGAGCTATTGGTGAAGGTGAGAGAGCAGGTTAGTACAGATGGGGGTTTACATTATTGTGGCCGCCTATGCGTCCCAAATCTTCATGATTTGAGGAAGGAAGTTCTCGAGGCTACTCACAATTCGAGGATGGCAATGCATCCTGGCAGTACGAAGATGTACCACGACATGAAGCGATCTTACTGGTGGGACAACATGAAGGCCCACATAGCAGAGTATGTATCACGTTGTCTCACGTACCAGCAGGTCAAGGCCGAACATCGTCGACCTCCAGGTTTACTTCAGCCCATGCCCATAGCTGAATGGAAATGGGATTTCATTTCCATGGATTTCGTCTCAGGGCTACCAAAGACAAGGAAGGGATATGATTCTATATGGGTGATCGTGGACCGATTGATGAAATCAGCCCATTTTCTCCCTATCAGAGTTTTGAACTCCACAAACGAGTTGGCCAAGTTATACATCAAGGAGATTGTACGTCTACATGGAGTTCCTCTGGAGATCTTGTCGGACTGAGACACGCGATTCACGCCTATCTTCTGAACTCGTATCCAGGAAGCAATGGGTGTGAAACTAAAGTTCAGTACCGCGTTCCACTCACAGGCTGACGGGCAGACAGAACGGGTAAATTAGGTGTTGGAAGATATGCTGCGAGCTTGTGTGCAGGATTTCAAAGATAGTTGGGACAACTATCTTCCTTACACAGAGTTCGCTTACAATAATAGCTTCCAAGCAAGTATTGGTATGGCTCCCTATGAGGCCTTGTATGGGCATCCCTATCGGGCACCACATTGCTGGGCAGAGGTTGGCGAGAAGAGCTTGATTGGCCCCTAGTTAGTATAGGCGACCTCAGAAAAGATCAACATTATCAGGCGTCAACTTCTGACAGCATAGAGAAGATAGAAGAGATACGTCGATACGAGGAGGCGGCAGCTAGAGTTCGAGGTTGGGGACCATGTGTTCTTGAAGGTTTCCTCAATGAAGGGAGTCCTTCGATTTGGAAAGAAGGGGAAGGTCATGCCTAGATTCATTGGCCCATTTCAGATCTTAGACCGAGTGAGTGTGGTGCCGTACCGCCTTACTTTGCCCACACCACTCATAGGCGTGCACAATGTATTTCAAGTATCTGTGCTAAAGAAATACGTTCTTGATCCTTCCCACATTATCAAGTGGGAGCAAGTGCAGTAGAGTAAGGATGCTACTTATATACTACGATCAACGCGTGTTCTAGATAGGAAGGAGCAGGTATTGCGCAGTAAGGTGATTCCACTTGTGAAGGTTTTGTGGACACACCACACTAAGGAAGAGGCTTCTTGGGAAACAGAAGCAGAGGTTCGAAAGAACTGCCCTCAAATTCTCGAGGAGTACGAAAATGTACTAATTTTAAGGATGAAATTTTTCTTTAAGGGGGGTAAATTGTAACGTCTCGAAAAATCCATACAAAGACCGAGTACCACCTCAGGTAGATATCACTAAGGATCAAATCCATTAAAAATTAGATGAGAATTAACTAACTGCTAAACTAAGTTACCTGTGAAATTAGCACTAATTACTTTAAATACAAACTACAAGACCCAAAACTTGTAGAATCATTAACGCTATATTACTATGAAATCCAGGATCAATCTCTAAACCCGTTTGCTCTCGGGAGTACACCGAAACTCCGTATCGGACCTGTACCGCACGTCGAAAGTCCGATTACCCCAAAACTATACGGTTATGACCGCATTACTGGACTTGACAACCACCTCAGAAATCAAGTCCTAATAGTACCCAGAAACGCACAATTTGAGCCTGGAGTGAAGTGTGTGAGAAACGCAAATATCTTTAAGAAATGAACTGAAACTTAAGTGAATTGAGTCATTCACTTGCAGGCCAAATCCAAGAATTCAGACCGTCGGAATCTAACCCAATTACGTTGGCCTATGCTGTTGGCCTACGTTGGGGCGACGAGCCTCCCCGTAGTGTCAAGTGAGCAAACCAACTCGTGAGCCGAATACAGTGGTATGGGACACTGTATTCTAGCTGTCGGCCTATAATCAGGTGACGAGCCCATAGTGACCTCGAGCATACATTAGAAATTACGTTGAGGTGACGAGCCTTTCCGTAGTAAACTAGAGCATAAACCAGGCTTATGCTAATGGTGATGAGCCTCTCCGTAGCGACCTGAAAACCATCTATCATATGTGACTACTAGGATTGACGACCCTAGACGGATCAATATTTGGGTTATGATATAAAGGGAGGTGCCTTAGCTTCCCAATCCTGCTGTATGAAAATGTCTAATAAGAACTCGGTAATCACGCTCATGCACGGCGTTGCATGTACCTTTGGCATTGGTGTTGAGCACGGAGGAAGGGGTGCATGCCACGACCGTAAGAGGAAGATCACAGAGGGAGTGCAGGCGAGGGTATGCATCATTAATACATATCATTGTTGCATTAACCAAAGTACTTAGGGAAGCTTGTGTAACGCCCCGACTTTTAAGGACCTGAGTATATGACCTGTGTCTCAAAAGCCCGAGTGCTAACTTTAAAGGATGGTCAAATTCGAGTGTACATTTTTTTTCCTTCATCAGAGTAAGCAAATGAGTGTAGTGTGGACAAATCGACATAAAGGAGAATTTCATTATCATTCAAATTTACAAGAAGCTGCCCATAATGACTTATACAAACCAATGTTTCTGAATTTAACAAGTACAAGAATTACATGATCTAATACATGAGAAATAATAGAAAGCATATAAATATAAGCCACAAGATCACACAGCTCCTCCAAGCATATAGTCAAGCATTCCTGGTGATCGTACCCTGCTTCTTATCAAGGCTGAACATGCATATCACTTAAGCCACCTGTACTACCTGTACGGTTTTATATTTGATGGATGAGTGACCAACTCAGTGTGAATTCTCCTCAAAATTACACACCGCCGCATTAGGTAAGAAATAGTGTAAAACATCCAGACAACCAAAACAGAGTAAATGCAGTCTTATTAGGTGCATGGATGCATGAATGCAAGCATCGACCCGGGTAAATCATCCGGACGGTCGGTGCCCCAGGAAAAACATCCAGACAGGTAATGGAGTCGTCACCCAAAGATGTGAGTGGTCATCAGCACAACACGCAGCGTAATCGTATGGGCATGAGTGATCCAAGTCATCATCATAAATCGATCGGCTGGTCATTAGCGCAACTCGCAGCGTAATCATATGGGCATAATGATCCAAGTCGTCGTAATATGCTATGCGTGCATGATTTACCAGCCCATTATTAGTCCAATTGCAATCAGCCATTTTAGAATAAGTTCACGGTCACTACGGGGAGCGCAGGGCCCAGCGTAGGCCAACAGCTCAGGCATAGGGTCTCATTACCACCATCCCCGGCTCATGAGGCTACCATCTTAGGATGTTTAATGGAAACTCATCGACTAGTGGCCAATTATATTATAGTATATGGGGCTTACTATCGCATGGTTGCACAGTATAAACCATCAAACCCATATAGGAAAAATATTAGAACAAAGCCACATAGGGCGATATCAAACAAGCCACATAGGGCAATTATCAAAATAGGCCTCATAGGGCGAGTGTCAAAACCATGCGATAAAAGACCATCCTTGAAAACTATTTGGACACAACAACCCTGGATGGTAGGCCCACATCAATGATCCATTTAGACCACTACTCAATAACCACTAAGTCGAAGGTCCATTTTAATCACAACCAGACGGGTTACATCCTAAGTATGGGTGTACATTTATAGGTGGGGGTTTCCCACTAATGTACCAGTTTAAAGTCCATAAGCAATACACAAATAATCCACAAGCATGAACAAATATATAGGATGAATATTAAGCAGGCAATATAGCAATTCAATTTTCACTAGCTAACACATGTGATTATAAGAGAGAGATATCAATTATAATTTTTAATAAAAACTATAACTTAAACTAATGAGAAGATAGAAAGCTCAAGGGGAAGAATCATCACCTGACGTATAGGATCACCTACTTATGTCGTTAGGAGGTACGTGCGCCCTTAGAGTAAGTCCTATCATGAATTATAAATTTTGTATGGTTAGATTCAAGTTTCATATGTTATATATGGTTAGGATCATGACCTATGGTTTGGATCATTTAGATTTAGGATTCTATTTATTAATCTAATCTTTTACTTTGGTTTAGGGTTTGAAGTTCAACTCGCCTAATTAAAATAATATTATAATGGAGTAAAAAATAATAATAACTGGCTATTAATACTAATAATGTTAATCTTATTATCAATAACCTACAACGGCAAAATAAGAATAACATGATTAATGTTAATATCTAATATCTATAATAACCAATACTTAGCAAAATTAACCTATCAATGGTTAGCCACATTTAATAATTGTAATAATTATAGTAACTCTAACGATGATAATAAATACTAAGATCTACTATTGATGATAATAATTAAGAATGAAGAGCAAGACACTCTTATTTAATCATGAAAATCTGTATGTATTAACCAATATAAGCATTTTACTAATGGTTAATCATATGTGCTATTAATGATCATAACAAGAGTGATACTTAATATTGGTAAAATAAAACACTACTATCTAATGATGAGGATTGTAATTGAAATCATTTAAATATGAAAGGAGAAGGTGGACTTATCTTATCGTGCTTCCCAACTCAGCGAGCACCTTGACTCAACTTATGTGGACCGAGTCGACTCGGCAGCTACACCAAGAGGAGACGTCCCACACCATCTCTTCTTCTTCTCTATTCTCCTCCTCCTTTCCCTCTCTTTTCTTTCTTCCTTTCCTTCTTCCCTCTCCTTCCACGTGCTGAAAATCCAGCAAAAGTCTGGATCATGCCAAACTCAACTCGACTCAACTAGACTCGGTTCAGCAGAGTCAACTCAGCAGCCACTCACCCAAATCTCCTCACTCCTTCTCTTCTTCTCCTCTCTCATTCCTTCTTCTTTTCCCTTTGCTAGACATCCAGCAACAACCACCAGGTGCAACCCAACTCGATCTAGTGACTCGACTCGGCTCAAGGAGAAAACCGAGTCAACAATGCAGCGAGTCGGCTCTCCTTCTCCTAACTCCAACTCTCTCCTTCATCTCCTTCTACATGTCTTCCACCTACTGGAAGTCCAGCAAGAAGTTCAGACTGGACCAGACCGGTATGGCTGGACAACGTTGGGCAGCAACTCAGCCCATTTCGAGTGAGACCGAGTCACGGATCCCAACCTGACAGTTAGGTGCGGTGCAACAGCCGCACTACCTTCTCTCCCTCATTCTTCTTTCTATCATTTTCTTCCTTTCTTTTCTCCAATCTCCTTTCCCAGAACCATCAAAAGATGGTGAGAGCCTGAAAACAGCATCCCGAACTGAGTCTGACTCAGTTGGAATGGCGGAGAAGATGGCCGCCATTAATGGTGGATCTCTAATGAATGCTTCTTTCTTCAATCCGATTGCATGGGAGAATTTCTAGGGGTGTAATGGAGCTTGGGGGATAGTCGGAGTGGAGCTCTGACAACGTTTTCTTGGTGGGTTCGAAGGAAGAAGATGGCGGCCGTTTTTTAGTGCGATTACAAGGAATGCATTTAGGTCTCATCGCTGCTCGATTCACCCACATAATATTGCTTGCCCTAGCTCCTGGGACCGTCGGATTGACGACAAACGGTCCGGATTTGTTTTGGCCGAAACCGCCCTCGAATATGGTGGGTAAAACTGAAACCGGCCACGGTTTCTGGCTTCCTGTGGGCAAAAATCCGCTCCCATGCGGAGAGCCTGGATGGCTGGGATTGCCCTTAATGAACGGCTGAGGTTGAGGGAAGGCAGCTCACGCGGATCGCCCTGCTGGCGGCAACAGGGTCAGTTTCCATTTTTGGAAACAATGTGCTTCCAGGCCCTGTTTGCATCGGTTCCCATGTGCATGTGGGTGCACGCCATCAGGTGAAACCACCTAAGATTTGGTCAAGGCTGAGGGACGCACACGATGGACGGTTTAGATTGTCCATATGGACCGTGTTGGTGGGCCGCTGATCAAAGAACGGACGTACGTCCGTCCGCTGCTGTCAAAAACGCAGAGAGAGAGAGAAATCTCTCTTTATTTGGAAATGGCGGGTCAGCGCCTCTTGACTGAGCCCTCGGGTCCGGTGCACAGCGAGTGCACCACCCCTGGTGCACGCGCAACGGCCGCGTGGGGTCCACCGTGATGTTTGTGGGAAATCCACTCCACCCATTCCACTTTGGAGGCTCTACCAAAGGATTTTGGGCCAATGATCAGGCTGATCTAAGGTATAGGTGGGGCCCACAACTTGATTTGGGTCGTATTGGTGGATTCCTGCCAATCCAACGGTCGGATCATATCGAATTTGAACGACAACGGTTAAAAGGGTCTAAGGGATTTATTCAGGCAACCGAGACCACCTACACTATGGATTTAGAATATTAAATGCTATTACTAGAATAAGTTTTAATGTTTACTATTATTATTATTATTATTATTTTCCTTTAAATATTTTAGCATATATAATTTATATTATCACAAATTATTAATATATAAATTATATGAATATCAGTAAGCAGAGATTAATAAATATATATTATTATTTGTATGGTTAGATATGTGTTAGGTTTTTAAACTTTATACAAGTCATTAAATTGTTTGAAATATGATATTCATTATAAATTTTTCCAGTATATTTTATGTATTACAATTTCTATAGTTTGTAATTTACATTAATGATGTTGTAAGTATATGCATATAATATAGGTTATAATTACATTTTATTTTAATATGAAACTTTAAATATTTATAAAATATATAAATAACATTTCATAGTATATATATTTAGGTTGTATATATATATATTTTTTGTGTGTTTATATTAAATTACATTAAATGGTAACACTTGAGTACTGAAAAGTACGGGGTGTTACAGCTTGATTATATTGCTTTATTATTACTGCTTGATTGAATTGATAACATATTAACCTTTGCCTTATAGCTCTACTGAGTTGATCACTCAATCCCATGTTCTGGGACAGTGTTTTAAACACCAACTAGACTCTGTCTTAGCTGCAGGTAATGGTAATACTTATGAGACAGAGCCGAACTATTACGATGATGATGAGGAGTTCTCGTATATGAAACTCTCTGGTGAGTTTATGTAAACCTAGAGTTGTGCTGACGGGGCTATATGGTTCTGGATAGAGAACATTACACTTTCTAATTTTGTACATTTTTTAATTAAACTTGTAATTATTTAACCTAGTGAGATGCATACTCTGAGGGCTTACTATTACTTTTGTACAGTTTATATTCATATCACAGTCTTCCGCTAGCGTACTTTAATTGCCTCTGGAGTATGATATATTATTTTGGTATAATCTCATTCATATTTAAGGCACTAATACAGACAACATTTAATCATCATTATCTATATTGCATAAGTGATGTGTTGGAACTCGGGAGTTAAGTTTATGCTCGACCCTCGATTTTCAAGGCGTTACAAGAGGTCTACCCAAACTAAAGAAAGTGAATAAAATATGTGGCGCATGCCAAATTGGCAAACAAATAAGGAGTAGTCACAAGAAGGTGAACTCCGCTGCCACATCCAAACCCCTTGAACTTCTCCATATAGATCTTGTTGGACCAACCAGAATAGAGAGTAGACGTGGTAAGAAATATTTTTCGGTGATTGTTTATGACTTTATCAGATTTACTTAGGTAGTATTCATGAGAGAAAAATCTGAGACTCTCGATGAAGTTAAAAAGATTCTAAAACGAATTTAAACGGAAAAAGAAATGAATATTATCATGATCAGAAGTGATCATGGGACGGAATTCAAAAATAGCAATTTTGAGAAGTTTTGTAATGATCATGGCTTATCACATGAGCTTTCAACTCCTACAATACCTCAACAAAATGGGGTTATTGAAAGAAAAAGTAGAGTGCTACAAGAGATGGCCAATGTTATGCTAAATAGCATGATGCTACTTAAGAATTTATGGGCTCAAGTTGTAAACATTATGTGCTATATTATAAACCGTGCGTATATTAGAAAATTTAAAGATAACACATCCTATGAATTGTGGTTTAATAAGAAACCTACTATCAAATACTTTCAAATTTTTAGAAGTAAGTGTTTCATCTTACATGACCGTGAAAACTTAGGGAAGTTTGAAACCAAAAGTGATGAAGGAATATTCTTAGGCTAAGCTCTGAATAGTAGAGCATATCGTGTTATTAACAAGAGAACAAGTGTTATTCAGGAATCTAAATGTGGTAATTGATGATCACTTGAACACATCTCTATCTAGTTCAGAAGATAATGAAGTCAATATAATTAAAAAACCTAACTCCTCATATAGTCTAGTCAATATTGAACTAAGATCAATCAAAGACCATCCTACTGGCGTGTGTACTAAAAAACAATTAGAAAATATTTACAAGTACGTTTGCTTTACTTCTCAAGTAGAACCAGCCAACGTAAAAGAAGTACTTACTGATGAAAATTGGATTGTTGCCATGCAAGATGAATTAAATCAGTTTGTTAGAAATGATATTTGGTATTTAGTTCCAAGACCATCTGATAAATACATAATTGGAACCAAATGAATTTTTAAGAACAAATCTGATGAATTAGGAAATATAATTAGAAACAAAGT
This sequence comes from Magnolia sinica, assembly GCF_029962835.1. Classification (NCBI taxonomy): domain Eukaryota; kingdom Viridiplantae; phylum Streptophyta; class Magnoliopsida; order Magnoliales; family Magnoliaceae; genus Magnolia; species Magnolia sinica. The sequence goes on from NC_080584.1 coordinate 53,083,601, forward strand.
TAGGCTAGTTGTACAAGGGTACACTCAAATAGAAAGAGTTGATTATGATGAAACCTTTGCTCCAGTAGCTCGTCTTGAATCCATCAGATTATTTATATCCATTGTCTGCTTTCAAAAGTTTAAGATTTATCAAATGGATATTAGAACTTCTTTCTTAAATGGTAATCCACATGAAGAGGTCTATGTTGAACAACCTAAGGGCTTTGAGGACCCTAAACACTCTAATCATGTTTATCGTCTTAAAAAGACACTTTATGGTTTGAAACAAGCTCCTAGGGCATGGTATAAGAAGCTGACTAAGTTTTTACTCAGTCACAATTTTGTTATGGGAAGCATTGATAAAACCTTATTTGTTAAAAAATATAATGAACACATACTAATTGTACAGATATATGTTGATGATAATATCTATGGTTCTACATGCACTAACCTGCCCGTTGAGTTTGCAGAGCTTATGAAATCTAAGTTCGATATGAGTATGGTAGGAGAATTGAACTACTTTCTAGGTTTACATGTTAAACAGCTAGAAGATGGTATCTTCATTTCTCAAACCAAGTACACTTTAAGTCCAGTTAAGAAATTTGGATTTGAAAATAGTAAAAAGTTTTATACTCCTATGAGAACGACTCTCAAGCTCTCAAAGGATGAAATAGGTAAAAGTATAGACGCTCGGTTATATCATAGTATAATTGGTAGTCTCTTATACTTAACTATAAATAGACCAGATATTGCATTTAGTGTAGGTATCTGTGCTACATATCAATCAGACCCAAAGGAATCACATCTTATTGTTGTCAAATGCATTATTAGATATGTTGCAAGTACTGCTAGTTTAGGCCTCTAGTATCCTTATAATACAAATGTTCAATTAGCTAGATATACAGATGCTGACTAGGCAGGAAACATTGATGATAGAAAATCTACCAGTGGTGGATGTTTCTATGTTGGGAATTGTTTAGTTTCCTGGCACAGTAAGAAACAGAGTTCGGTATCATTATCCACAGCTGAGGCTGAATATATTACAACTGATAATATTTATACCTAGCTTATGTGGATGAAATGAATGCTTAAAGATTACGGAATTGCGCAGGATACTATGATCTTATATTACGATAACTCTAGCGCAATTAATATCTCAAAAAATCACATCCACCATTCTCGAACAAAACATATTGACATTCGTTATCACTACATTCAGGAATTAGTTGAAGATAAAAGCATTTCTTTAGAATATAGTGAGACTGAAAATCAGCTTGCTAACATCTTAACTAAACCGCTTGAAAGGAATAGGTTTTTCAATTTGAAACTTGATATTGGTATGTGTAATTCAAATTAAGTGGAATATGTTATGTTTACATGCTTTAATTTTTATATTTTTTTATGTAAATATTTTTGATAAAATTTAAATTTTTCAGTGTATCACGACCGGTCGAACACGTACTCGACCAGTCGAGCCTCAACAAATTGAGCATGTACTCGACCAGTCGTGGAGCGCGTGGTGGGTATCTTAAAAAGAGAATATCACTTTACTTCTTCATCTTCCACATCCGACCCTCTTTCGACTCGTCAAACCCATCTCTCATGGGATCATTGTAAGTGCTCCATTTTCATTTTCCTTCTAGATTTGGGTCATTGTATGCTTATTATGATCCATTTTGATGTCAATTTAGGTATTCCATTTCATTTTTGTGGGTTTTGATCAAAAATCTGATTTCTTTGAAACTCATCATTCATTTGTTGATTTCCTCTATTGCTTACATTTAATGGACGTTCGTTTTTAAAAAAAGCAAGTCATGCTTCTTCTTTTAGGGTAACTCCTCTTAAGGTGTGTACCCTACGACCACTCGAGGAATACCCGGAATATGTGCAGGATCTCCGCAACAAGGAAATTATTGTCGTGCGACCGTAGATGCTGATCATTTTGCTCTTTTTCATCTTCTTCCCATTCTTAACATTGTAGGTTGGGAAAACATCCTCAATTGGGGCGGACCGGTATACTACTCTATTGCAAAAGGGATGTATGCAACAATTACTGAAGCATCCATTGATGATCTATCTTTCTCTATTAGTTTTAGAGAAGGAACGTTTCAAGTTGATAAGCATCTCATATCGGGTTTGTTAGACATTACAGTTAATGATAACGGTATTCCTATACCAACTCTTGCTAAGAGAATGTCTGAATCCAAGTGGCATAAACTTACCCACAAATTATGTCATTTTAATGTAGAGTGGAGTCCAATTAATCCCTTCAAGCCAATTAGATGTTGCCCAAATATAGGGTTCTTCACCGCATCTTTATTGCCAATGTGTATCCTAGATTTGGGAACAAGGCCAAGCTAACCTCATTTATGTGTCGCATTCTCCATTCTATCATGTCTGGCATACCCATTTGTCTTTCTTCCTTGATCTGTTATATTATCATTCAATTCTGTCTCCATCCTGGCCATAGTTACATACTATTTGCCTATCCAATGACTACATTAGCTCTTCATTGTAATGTGGTCATGCCACTTGCTGGGGCACTGATAGCAGTTCTACCATTTAATAACTCCAATATCAACAAGATGAACCTAAAGTTGTTGCCTGGCCAACGTGATGAGGAGGACGTAGAAGTTGAAGAAGAAGATACTCTGCCAGCTGACACTACTACAGACGATATATTTGATGAATTGGAAACTGATAATGAGGTGGACCCTGATTTTCAGCTGTCTCAATTTGATGAGTGTCTTCGCTCACCGAAGGAGAAGGTGGGTGAGTTAAAAATATCTTAGGATAATCTGAATAAAAGTCATAAATCTTTGATACAGTATATGCCCAAATATTTTCATCACATTACCAAGGGACTTCATCAAATTGACCCGTCCATTCCACCTCCTTCTTCAGGTTCTGATTAGTATTTGAGTTTTTATATAATAGATCTGTGTAACTTGACCATTCACTTGGTTGTATGAGATTATTCTGGATAACACTCTCTCTTTTTTTTACTATCGTTATGACAATCCTTTGATGCTACTCTCATTTTTTCTCCTAATCATATTTGTACTTTCATTAAATTTCTGTCTTCCTTTGTCAAGTTATGAGAAAAAGGGGGGAAGAGACTTATGGTTATGATGTTTGGCTCATTTGCTTGTTATAAATTAGATTGTGTGGACTGTGTATTTTAGATATATGTATATTTCTTAATACAGGTACTCTACACAACTCTAGTCAAAGCTAAAGCCCAAAGCTCAAACTGAGGGGGAATAGATTGAGGGGGAGTATATATTATGAATGAAAGAGTGTTGTGAATGATTGTGAAGTTGTTTATCAAGTTGTGAAGTTTGTGTATTATAATCTTCTAAGTTTATTTTGTCACCAATTTGACAAACGGGGAGATTGTAATTGCTATGATGTATTAAGTACCCTTGGTTGTCAATTTTCAATGAGACAAAAAAATTTAGAGTGTGACTTGTTCATATGATAGAAAGTTCACCTTCAAGGTCATCATCATATGAAGATTTAAAGTACAAGACAAAGATCAAGCTATTACTTCAGTCTTCTAAGTGAGTCTACTTCAAGTTCAAGCTTCTAATGCGAATCTACTTCAATTAGAAGATATGAAGTTTCTGAAGATTTGAGTTCAATGTCCAATATTTCAGGTATAAGTGACCCTAGAAAGACCCTAGGTTAATTTAGGTCATTTCTTATGCATATTATATACGAGTTATTATACTTTGAATAGGGCTTAAATTCGACTACTCCTAGCCTATGTTTGACTAGTCCAGGCTCTGGTTTGACCAGTCCAAGAATTACTTCAACTAGGTCAAGTTTCAAACTCAAATTTCAAGTTTTTCTGGTAGATCCTCGACAAGTCATAGAGATCTACTCGACCAGTCGTGGGGAGCCCAACTCAAACTCCAACAACATATTTTTGACTCCCACGACCAGTCGAGGGCTTTGCTCGACTAGTCGAATGTTAGTTTTCTCCGATCGCGCCAGAAAATTTAAACTTTTATTGAATCTAAGACCAGTCGAAGGAACCATTTTTCAGTCTATAAATAGAGGTATTTTCTCATTCCAAATCGTTCAATTAAGCCATAGAAAGCTTCCATTTTGAGAGAAAAACCCCCGTCATTATCAAGCTATAATCCGGTAATTTTAGATCTTTTAAATAGTTTATTTGTTTTTGTAATTCCTTGATCTCTATTGTGAATTTGATTTTCTTTTAAAGAGAGTTTTTATTCTACCCTTTTGAGATCCAAGAAATTTAAACAAGTAGCCCGAGGTTTGAGATAATTTAAAATCTATTTAAAACCTAGAACCCTTGATTATATTTGTTGGACATTGAACATATACATCAACCGAAGCGATTCTACGGGCTACATCAAGCAACATCTTCAAGAAGAAGGTAAGTACTTTTATTTATTTGCTTTTGGTTTTTGAGATTAGCCAGAAAATCTTTCTATTGGTTTTGACTGAGATCAGCTAGAAAATATCAGCGCAGGGTTTTGATTGTGATAGCCCAATTGAAAACGCAATTGTATACATTTTAAGGTGAACTTGAGAAAACCTTGTTTTATAGTGAACGCCAATATCACATGGGTTGTGATTATTGGGAGTGGAGTAGGTGTGACTGTTTGAGAATAGTTGGTGTACACATCGAACCACTGTATCTCTTGGTGTTTGAGGTGGATGATGATGTATGTGATGAATGTGTGCTTAATGTTTGCAATCTCTCCTTTCATGTTCATGTGGTGAATGCTTGTAATAGAAAGCTTCCATTATTTGCCTCTTGTTTTAGTTTGCGATCTTGATCCTTACTACGTTCAAGAAATCAGGTTGTCCTACCATAAATATTTATTTTTTGTGTAAAGTTGTCCTTTGAACAAAGGTTTGAATCAATTTCTTAATACTATTATGATTGAGATTTGCGATTGATTCAGTTATTTATTATTTTTGTTCAATAATTTTTCTATTTTGGCATAGTCCCCCCCCCCCCCCCCCCAAGGACTGAGAGCTCACCCTTTTCAATCAGATAAATCAAATCCATAGGCAATACCTTACACATGCATTAATTACTACTTTTTCAATTTCATCCACTTTAATCCCCCCTAATGCAGGTGGCCAAACGAGCCCTTAACAGTTTCTTCCCTTATTAGGTTTTTTAGGATTTTGTTAATATTATCATCAAAAATGGAAAAATCTTTAATGTTTAAAACAATTGTCGATAAGCTTTAATTAATTAACCTCGAGGATATTCACATGCCCCATATGCTTCTTGTTGCCAACATTAACTACCAATATGATCTTTCATGATGAATACATGACCATCACTCGTGAATCCACACCATCAAATGAGTTCATCATGGGGGATATTGTAATGCCCCGAAAATCGGCACCCTAGTACAGAAACTCTGGTCCCGAGTTCTGAGTGTGAGCCAAATGAAAATGCACGTGTGACCTCATTCAGATTCACATTCATTTCACTCACGAGCAATCAGAGTAACACAATTCAAATTAGCGAATCTAAAGCGAGGTAGAGATAATTAAAAATCAATTAATATAGAGCTAACTATTAAAATACAATAGAAAAAGTAGTGCCCGTCCAAATGAAGATTATACAAGCCACAATATACATACCCAAACTTGACACATAAAGTACACATATTGGAGATCTCGATATCATCTCCATCGACAACATTGCCTGATTAGTGTTTTAAAACACCGTCCCAGGTGGGAGTGAGTAGCTGACTCAGTGGTTCCATTAGTTTTGAGTTACACATGTTATCAACTCAATCAGCGCAGTTAATGATAAAATAATCAATCAAACATTTATTAAATACTCTTGTTAAATGCACAATTGTGATTATGAAATGATGCATGCACCTCACAATCCAACACTCCCTCACAAGTGACTTCAACACCTATTTCGCAAATACCAAAACTCCCTCATCACGCGACTCCAACGCCAAATCGCCACATCCTATCTAATGCAATGTGATTGATGTGTATGTTAGCTGAGTAATTATTAAGTTTCATTCATCCAGCATATTGGCGAACCTAGGATATCGACGTCATATCACTAGTCCTTATTCGGATCATGTAACTCGTTACGGCACGTAGTGGCTCCTCACCAGTATCCCTTGATCCAAATTTAAGTGTCACTCGTTTATCTCACAAATCAATTATTCCAAAGATATGAGATGATATCTAAATATATGAGGATTAACCCAGTATGGGTCGTCACCCAAACCGGGTATGATCACTTATATCTGAGGTACGGGCTTGTCACATAAAACCAAATCACCACAAGAAAATGGCCCGTTACCCATTTTCATTCACGCTCGGATTGTTCAAATGGTACTCTGGCACGCAACCATCAACCGGGTAATTTGACGAGGGTCATTCGAACAATGATCTATCAACTCCATTAATGCTCACTAGTCACTACGGGGAGGCTCATCACTCTAATGTAGTCTGACGGCTCGAACACAGTGTTCCATACCACCACATCTGGCTCATGAGTCTTAGTGGGATCTAGACCACCATGTCTGGCTCATAAATCTTAGTGGGATCGTATCACACTAATGGTTATAAATGGACTCATCCATTGAGAACGAGGTATCGTAGATCTATTTGGTCATGTTACACATTTTGAACATACATAATCAGTCGGCTAATGGACTAATTCATTGACCTGGGATAACCCTGACGCAATAGGCATTGGGTGTAAGCATCCCGTGTAATCCAACTACTGTTGGTCGTTCATGTTCAATCTGGGTCGATCGAACAAGCCTGGGGTGGCAGCCCTAGCTCGAGCCACCCTTTTAGTTTTTGCGGTTAGCCAACTGACCCAACATCGTAGCAATCCTAAGCATCATTATGAACTAAACACTATATCACACAATTATAACATAGGTTCTATTACTCAACCACTTAGGCATTTCATCAAACATGTAAGCATACATAAGATACTACATTCACTAAGACATTAAATTAAAGTAATACAATCACTTAAGTATTAAATCAAGCACATAAGTATCGACAAAGCAATACATTCCACCATTCAGGCGTTTCATCAAACATGTGAGCATCCACATCCAACAAATAGCATATATTATAGCAAAATCAAAATGTTAATCTATTATCAGACACAAATTTATCTACAAGCAACTAATCGTTAACTGAGACCCTCAAGGGTCGATAAAAGATAATTTAGAGATAATGGTCCACACCTTTACAATTATTCGCACGACTCAAAGCGCTCCTAAGATTAGGGATTTAGGAAAAATCACAAATTCCTATACAAACACCAAGAACTATGTGAAATTCATGCAATTCATCCTAGAAAAACTTAGGTTAGGAAGTAGGATTTGTTTCTTATCTCCCAATTGCGAGTAGGGTGGATTTGACAGAGGAAAACGATCGAGGCTAGGGCTTTAATTGGAGGAAACTGATAAAGGGAAGCACCAAAACCTCCACACTCCTACTCTCACTCTTCTTCTCTTCTTCTTTCTCTTTCTCTCCTTCGGCAAAGGCAAATTCGTATGGGGAGAGGGAGTGTGAAATGAAATGGCATTTATAGTGCCAGATGTTGCACAAATGGCTCCAATGGCCCTTTATTCATTATACTAACCCTAGAGTGGGTTATTTCCAACTAATGGGACTCGCTGGGAGTTGTATGGTTCAATCTAAGCCATGAGATAAGGGTCCTAATGGGAGATCTATATTTAGAAACAACCATATGATGATCGGACGTGCCGATTAACCGGGAAGGGCCTAACTTAGATCAACGGTCACCAATGATCAATCGAGGCTGTGGCTAGATGATTATATGTGGGAAAATATCTTTAATCGGTACCCCGACTTTAGCCATGAATCAACGGTCTGAAAGTTATAACTTTGCGAAAGAGTGAAATGTCTATTTCACTTAAGTTTTAGGCTTTAGCTTAAGGTATTCGTGTATTTCAAGCACTCGGCCTCTGGCTCATGTTGAATTATTCTGGACACTTTCTTGATTTGCCACCCACGATGGACATCAAGCCCACTAAAACAAACGTCTTTCTATAGTCTTAGGTTTAGTGGCCCACTAATGAGCGTCTAGGGCTTATTCAAATAATAAGAGCATTTCTGAAATGAATTAAGTATGGAGATTTCTTGTGCGCAATGATTAAAGTCTGGATTAAATAAGTTCATAGTATGTCATATTCGTAATTAGTGAAAATAGCAATTCGGTCATAATCACTTTAAACCATTGGTTCGTAGGCTAAAGGAGTAGTTGTATTGATTTGGTTTGCTAATTAAGATCTGACCCCTATTTTTTAGCTTTACATAGGTTTTTATTTAGTTACGGTTGTCTCGATTAGTCAGTGATAGGTTGGCTAGATTTGGGCCCTAGATGAACAAATCACGAGGCTAAGGCCGATGTTTAAGTGATCGGGAAGATTCGTTGGCTTTCTATGGTTGATTAATTGAATTTGTGCGGTTCTTTACTGGTACCACACACGTGTAAGCTCACCTCGAGCATCAAGGGTCAACAAGTGACAACGTGGGCTAGTTATATCGAAATTTTTCAAGGATTTTGGAAATTCAAAATAATGAAAATCCGGAATGTTACAGACATCTTCAATTGCTCTCCACTTTTTAGATCAATGACCATGAGGCCCTCTTAGCCATGATCATTCATGTTGAAACTTGAATAACCTCACAATGAATTTATAATCATGACGTAAAACTATTTTGAATAATATCAATATTATACATGATACTTATTTTGTAAAATATGTTTTCAACCATTCAAATTAAAGGTTAACGGAGTAGCATTTTCAGATCATGAGGGGAGCATTTCTATTGAGGCTATTGAAGATCTAACCATTAGGATGGCAGAAAAAGAGTGTAGAAAGAGGGATAAGCAACCCCATCACAAAATAAACCAAGAAAGAGAGAAATCCAAGTAATTATTACAGTTTGGAAGAACATGCCACCGAAGCAATTCACTGTCTCACAATATTTCTCTCCTTGAGTTTTAGATGTTGATGAATAGTCATAATTGTTGGAGATTTCACGGGTTCAGAGCAAGGTTGTTATTCTTCATTTTTGGCGTCTGCTCTTGTATATATTGGCCTATCATCAATATCTTTTTCATTTCGTTATTCTTATCATTGTCTTTTTTGGAGGATGTTGATCGTAACTAAACCCACTTTTGTTAGCCACATGATGAGCTCATAAAGAGGAAAAAACACAAAGAATCAAGGCCTTAAACTCCTAATGATTAATTAAATCTGATTAAATTAATCCACAAGTCGATCATAGTCCACATATGATGGGCCACCAGGTTTAGAGACTTAAATTGATCCACCAATATAAGTATTAAATATATCAAACACTTGGAGTCTATTTTCATGGTACGATAACACTCCTATAAAAGGCACCAACTCGTCATTGAGTTTGATGGTAGAGAGCTTCCATCCTACTCATCATCAATCCCCTCAAATAGAATGGCTACATAATAATGACAACCACAAGTTTGTCCTACAACCTACCTGGTAGTTATGCAACAAGGAGTACTGAGATCCATAGCGTACTGAGATCCATAGCCCACAACTCTCCCTTGGTCAATGACCATTGTGTTTACTTTCAAGTTCACAAGGACACATAGAGAAATCTCTTTCCTTTAACCCAGGTTGATATGTGTTTAGAAAATTCTAACATATTAATTAAGGCATTGCAATATGTCCATCTAGGACTCACAGTTATCATAATTTATGGTTAAGACCATCAATATTATTGGATACCATCCATGTCATCAGTAAATAAAATCTATATTAATTTTCCAAGGCACAACTCAAATAGGGCAAACCTAGCCCTGATTGGGCTAAATATCCTGAGCCCAAGCTAGGGGCGAAAATTGATTTAGCCATGAATATCAGCCAAACCCTAATTCATGAGCTAAGCTAATACGTCCAAGCCCAGTCCAAATCCAGGTCAAGCTCATCAAGCCCAGTCATCCGGCCGATTGCCACCCATAGTCCAATCCCAGTTCTAAAGCATTTATTGTATAGTTTCATGGCATTCTCCAACTCAAATTATCACTTAGGAATCTAAAATGAAATATTAACAGACGGGCACATATGTTAATATCACATAGAGCTCCATCTTTCCCACTAATGGCTCATATGTGTATAACATCATTACTACGACAAAAGTGACCCATGCCATAAAGATTACGTGGGAGACAAATCAGACCAGTCGACCAAACCACACTCTCAAACTTAATGAACAGCCGATTGTCCAACTCAACATGTGGGTGTGGCCCACCTAATAAGTGGGTTGTCTTGATTTTTTAGGAAAGTACTTTTCATGTTGTCGCCCCTCCTTTGCATGGCTTGAATGTCTTAGGCATAACACGTCGGCACAAAATTTAAAAAAAAAAAAAAATGGGGCCATGGGTGGAAGCTTACATATAATCCATGTATATGATCATTTCTACATCCCCATATATAATACTAATAATTTTGGACAATTTTGCCCCTGCAATTAATTCTACGAGTGTCCTAATTTTTAAGATTTGAAAGGATGTATGAGGCATTTTTTAATAAAACTTCGAATATTTGATGCTTTAAAAATGTGAGTCATGAATTGAGGTCAATTTTGTCATTTCAAAAAGTCATCTTACCTACTTTGTCTCCATAATTCTCTAGCCGCCTACTTTCTCCACCTGCTACAGCCCTACTTAGAATGACTTTAGCTTTCCAAGTTCATAAAGATCCAATTCTTCAAATATTGTTGTTGTGATTTTAGGTTTTGGTCGTAGTTGAGTTAGGTTAATGTTGAGATTTTCTAAAGCAGGGATCGTTTAGTAATTTGGTAGGACTTTTGGAACCACAGCCACCTCACTGGTGTCCATTCTCTTAATATTGTTAGGATGGGTCTAGTGACCCATTGGGTCGACTCAGTCAGGTCTAGTGACACACTGAGTCAACTCGACCCATTCCGCTGTTACAATTTTTCATGAGTAATTATATTAGAAAACTCCAAAAATAAAAAATAGATAAATATATAAATAAATAAATAAATTATATGTATTTCAAAGCAGTTTTAAAAATTATCACAACTTATAAAATATTTTTCAATTTTCTCCAAAACAAGACATTACTTTCTAAATAACTCACACCAACTTTCATTATATATGGGATTCCTATGTATTTCAGTCTGTTTCTTAAATTAGATGTTAAGAACTAGAGTTCTGAATGTAAATTTTGTAATATCACCATACATGATCAATCAAATCCCATGGAATATATGACTATGGCGTTGCAACATGGATCAATATTGCCCAACTGTGCTGCGGGCCGCAAACCCTACATGCCCTCACAATGTATGTGTGTGCACATGGACAAACGCACGTCCAACAAAGCAGCCGGGCCGGCATTTGTGTCACCACGGAGACACGATGTGCATGTTAGTGCACCTGTCATGACGACGACATGTTCGCGGCATGTCGCATAAGTTGTACACGTGTACGGTGCCACATCATTCATTCATGTGCTAAAGGTCATACATGGACATGTGAGGGGAGCATGTGCTTGCATGTGGATAGCAATCACCCCCAACTTGTGAATAAGATGCCCACGTGCATATTCATCTGAAGAATCTAGGAGGATGATTGAAAAGAACAATGGCCTCTAACCCCGACCATAATCCTATCTAGATTGTATCGTTGGATGGAAGAATATACAAAGCATTTGACCTTAAAAGAGCCAACATTGCCTTAATGGAATCACATGTTAGGTGGGCCCCACAAAAGTACATTGCATTGAAAAGTAGTGGCATCAATTGATTCCTGGCCATAGATAATGAGGGCCATTACAACTTAGATTGGTTTATTTAGGGTTTTGCATTAAAGTAATATGAGAGCCAGTTGGTTTAACTTAAAAAAGAAAAAGAAAAAGAAAAAGGAATACATGATTAGCTAAGCCTTACTTAAATTTGCATTTGAGTCCCTATCCAACAATGTCTAAAGAAACCCAAGTCAATCATTGGAATGGACACAAGGGGTTGTTATTTATATTTAAAAATAATAAATAAATAAAGAGGTAGGTATCTGTTAGACTACCCGAAATTGTAGTACACGTGTCCATTTTTTAAGTATATGAGGTGGACCACCCTGATCGGAACCGTTCATCCGTTGGGACTCACTTTGGATTAACGATGTTATGAATATCTCCTCCTTGTTGGATGACCTGGAGAGGCCCACTGTTTTCTGTTAATGGATGGTTGAAAGTTAAATGTTGGTTGAGTTTCAGGTACTGCAGGAAAGAGTCTGGTTCATTTCATTGGTGCAATTCTTTCATAGTGGGCCATGCGGATTACCATTTCAGGTAACACGTTGAATAACATAATGGTAATGTACTGCATGGTAGTTGTTGAGATGGTGGTGTGTCACACTGATTGGACAGTTTGGTGGGCCTAATAAAAATCCCACTATACAGAGAAATCAGATTGCCTACTGAGTAAATTCTGTTGGGCCGACCGTGAATGTACGTGGTTTATCCAAGCCATCCATCCTTTTTTTCAGCTCATTTCAGGGGTTGAGTCCAAAATCGAAGGATATACAAAACTCAAGTGGACCATACCACAGGAAACAGTCGGAATAATGATTTCCACCGTTGAAACCTTCCTAGGGCCCACAACAACGTTTATTTGTCATCCAACCTGTTCATGAGATCACGCAGACATGGATGAAGGGAAAACACAAATATCAGCTTGATCCAAAACTTCTGTGGCCCAAAAGAATTTTTTAATGGTAAAGGTTCAATTCAAATTGTTTCCTATGATGTGGTACACTTAAAATTTTTATATGTTCATTTTTCGTCTCAAGGCGTAAAATTATCTGTTTAAATAAAAGGACGGAGTGGATAAAGTACATAAATTACGGTGTGCCCCACAGAGTTTACTCGGACGCAATCTGCTTCCCTACATAGAATGTCCGGATTATCTGATCGGCACAATTTCCTCATAGCGCGCCATCGACCACAAGGCACAACACATAAACGGTTCTGATGACAAATGCATATACGGTGTGGAGCCCGCGGGCCACAATTTCAGGTAGTCCCCGGACCACTAAAGCGCTCCCGCATTACGAGGACGTGGAGATGGGAATGTGTCTTTATCTACCAATGAAAATGATAAATGGGCTGATGAGTTATAGGGTTAGGGTTAGGGTTAGAATATCAACAGTTGAAGACATGAAAGCTAGAGTACAAGATGACAGTGAAGATGTTTAGGTGAAGAAAGCAACGGTTGAGATCACGAGGGACATGAAATGGACATGACCCATCACACATTGTCCTATACAAGAGAAACCTACATAGAAGACAAGGTGAGAATTTGGTACGTACGTGAGAATGTGCATAGAAACTTTAGGAAGTATGTTTTTCATGTCCTTTGTAATTATTATAAGGAAAATGGAGAATAATAGGGTGCTTTGCGTTGTACTGCAGCTAAGGTTCCAAGGTGTCTCCACTACTGTACACGTGGCATGTAGATCAAATCAGAACCACTCAAATAGTTAGACCCGCTATAGATGCACTATTGCCTGAAAATTAGACTAAATGTACGATCCTCTGTGGCAGATCGGTGGGAATCGAATGGATGGTTTTAAAAAAAGGCCCATACTCCAGATGGGCCATAAGGAGCCAGTTTTGGGCTGTTATCAGACCAGGCTAATGGGCTCTTAATTAGAAGAAACCTGAGCGTGGTGCAATTAACAAATGGACTTGAATTATCAGCCCAGCCCGGGTTTGGGACCTAATAATCTAGCTCAAGCCAGGACCCGAGTGGGTCAGGAAAGAAAGCTTAGCTGACCAGCCTGGCGTATTGACAGAAACGGATTGGCTACTCCCCCTGACACCAGCCCGGTGGCTGATGGTCGGTGCTATGTGGGCCCCACCATGATGTATGTGTTTCATCCATTCCCGTTCATACATTTTTTACAGATCATTTTAAAGCTTCAACCAAAAATCTAGAGGATATAAATCTCAGGTGGACCACACCACAGGAAAACAATAGTGATTGGATATCCACCATTAAAATCCTCCTAAGGCCCACTGTACTGTTTATTTGACATCCAATCTGTTGATTAGCAGGTCATACAAACCCAGACGAAGGGAAAAAACAAAGATCAGCTTGACACAAAACTTTTATGGCACCCAAAAAGTTTTCAATGGTCGATGTTTATTTAACACCGTTTCCTGTAATGTGGTAGACTGAATATTGGAACATACCTCATTTTTTTTCTCACGCATAAAATGATCTAGAAAAATAGATGAACGGAATGGATGAAACACATACATGATGGTGGGGCTCACATAACACCGAACACCAGCCATTGGCTGGTAGCAGGGGGAGTAGCCAATCCGTTTCCCGTATTGGCAGCCCCACCCACCGATCAAATGCCAGATATGCCCAATTTGTATTGGATGGTCCTACTATTTGGATTTTGGTGAATTGAGGTGTACAGTTGGGGAGATACTACAGCAGCATATGATTGTGGTACAATGCTTATCATCCCATCATTCTTCACTGATATTTAAAAAAAAAATAAATAAATAATAAGATGAGACATACCATGAGAGGCTTTCATCAAGCAATGATTATTGCTTTCATCAGATTGCATTATTCTCGAAGATCAGACCGTTGATTATGCTTTGTTGAAAAATGAAAGAAAAATCTCATCATGTTTTCATGTAGTGGGCCACACTCATGCCCTATCAACTGCAGGCATGGGATGAATGGTGTGGATCATAGTGTTTTTAATGTGTGCGATTCGTGATTGGATTAGGCCATAAATTTGACAAAGCTAAAGATTTAACTACTTAAATTCATATGAGTTCAATTTGGACCGTCCATATTTTTATAGGAACGATCATATGCATTCGGACATACGGTAATTACCGTACATTCAAGTTGTGTGGACCCATTCATGATGTGCTTGTCGAATCCAGACCATGCATTTTGTCCTGATCTTCATGGGATCCGTACATCTCAAGAGTCAATTCTTATTAAAAGTGTCACACCAGTAGCAGCTATGTACGTACATCCCAAGAGTCATTCTTATTAAAAGTGTGCACACTACCCGAGGCAATCTACAACCACGCTTTCAACAAACCTATTCATACTTGTTGTGTCAACCTACGCTTGGAACGGGATAACTTGTTTTAAAAATTATATTTCTAAAAAAAAATAATAATAATAAAATAAAATATTTTGATTTTTCTCTTCTTTGAAATCCTTTTGCTTTTGAGTCATAGGTTTAATCTCATGTCGGATGTGCCCAGTAAAATTTTCTTGTATATAAGACAGGCAAAGTTATGTCAATAATTATAAGATATGCCATTGACCACATATGCGCACATGTGTTGAACTCGTATCCTCGTGTGCGGTGGGATGGGATAGCCCGAGCCAAGTCACAGGTGTGGGTGCGGGTGCGGGTGCAGGTGTACTCGCACGCACGTGTGTGTAAATGGGTACTCGTGGGTAGAGTTGTACACGAACCGAGTTAGCTCGGTTAGCTCGCTCAACTCAAAAAAGCTCAATTTGACTCGGTTTGAAATTGAGTTTGAGCCGAGTCGAGTTGATTTTTTAAGCTTTAGCTCAACAAAATTTCGAGCTGAGTTTGAGCTTAACTCAACTCAGATCGAACCCCAACTCGAATCGAACTCGGATTGAACCAATTCAGTGACTTGGTTATTTTGATATTGATGTTGCTCAGCAAGTGTTTGATGAAATGACTCAACGAAGTATCGGTTGGTGGCGAGGAAAGTATGGATATGAAACAAATACCCTTATATCTTGATTTTTATGTTGTCTAGTGAGTGTTTCATAAAATATTTGTAAATCAATGCTGCTATTTTACATTCAGTGAGAAATTGAAGGTGCACTCCATGTGTTTGAGAAAATGCTGCAGAGGCTCGAACTGGCCCAAGCTACTGACCGAACTAAGCCGAGCTGGCCAGTCAGGCTCAAGGACCGAGGCAAGCCGAGTTCGAGCTGAGGTCAGCTAATGGCCGAGCTAAGTCGAGCTATGCCAAGCTCGACTCGGTTCGACTCATGTACACCTCTACTCGTGGGACTTTATTTATGCAATAGTATACTCGAACTTGCACATTTTTATTTTGAACCAGATAGATGTGGCCAGTTAGTTGGTCTTGTCTCTTAGGTTTAAATCCAACAAACTAAACCCCTTTTGAAATGGTGCTTAATGCACCACTTCAAAGTCTATATAAGGAATTTCATTCTATTTCAAAAATTATGAAAAATCTTTCTGCTCTCTGTTCCTTTTCTATTTTACGAGTTTTGGTTACTGAGTTCGTTGCTGAGTTAACTCGGTACTTTCGGTTTGGTTTGAGCCTAAGTACAGTGAGTGCACCATTGGGGCTGGGTTATAGTCGTTTTATCTTAGAGGTCAATTACTCTGGAAACCTATTGCACTTGGGATGTTGTTCAAAGGGAATATATTCGTTTTTAAGCTGAGTGACTCAAATCACGCATCGACTTAACTTTATAAGTTTTCTATCTCATTTCTTTTATTTTCTTTTTTATTTTTGATTTAAAATAGTCTATTTTATTCAACCAAATATTCTAACAACATATACACAACGTTGTGGACCCCACATTCCATCTGAAAGTTTCTATGACAGGTGCCCAAACCCCTCCCTCCAATCAAATGTTCCCTTTGTTGTATTTTATTTTAAAATAATATTAAAATTTGATTTTCAAATTTTCGGTGGTTTCCCTCCACATTTAAATTTTAGGGTTTTTGAGGTGTGGGTTTTGTCCCACATCGGATTTACTAAAGAATATTATCTGAAAGATAGGCTTTTTACCTTGGGCTTGAGCCCCATTCAGGAGGCATGTGAATTTGGTCCTGTGGGGGGCTATGCCAATAGCTCTAATATATGTCATTGACCACACGTGCACGTGCCGAGCCAAGTCGTACAGAGCCTAGCCGAGCTAAGCCGAGTCCGAGTCTGAATCTGTGTCTTGTCCGCGTGCGCGTGCGCGTGCGGGACGCGACGTGATGGGAGGGGAGGGGATGGGCTAGGCTGGGCACGGGTGCGGGTGCGGTGTGAGTGTATTCGCATGAGTGTGTGTGTGTGTATGGGTACTCGTGGGACTTTATTTGCGAGAGTGTACTCGCGCCTTTTCGTTTTAAACTAGAGAGATGTATCCGTTCCGGTTGGTCGCACTTGTTAACCGGTTTAAACCCAACGAACCTAACCCTTTGCAAAGGGTACTTATGCACCACTTCAGAGTCTATAAAGACTTCCGATTTATGTTTGCAAATATGAAAATCATTTTCTTTTATAAAACTCTCTCTGATATTCTGGTTTAAGAATTTTACTGAGTTCATCGCTGAGTCAACTCTGCACTTTCGGGGTAAACTGCAAGTGGTTCGAGCCCACGTATAGTGAGTGCACTGCTGGGACCGGGTCATAGTCGTTATATCTTGGAGGTCGATTGCTCTAGAAACCTATTGCACTTGGGACGCTGTCCAAGGGGAGCAATTTCGATTTCAAGCTGAGTGACTCAGTCACGCCTCGACTCAATTTAATAAGTCTTCTTTTTCAAAATTTTATTTTTTATTTTTTATTCTTGATTTTAATAATCTATTTAATTCAACCAAATATTCCAACAATCTTGAAATTGAATTTGTTGAATTACATAAACTATGGCTACAATAACAGTAAATGCTTCTGCTGAGTTAGCCAAAATCAAACCGTTCGCTGGACAATGCTTTAAACGGTGGAAACAAAAACTGATGTTCGCATTGACTACCCTTAAAGTTTCATACATACTAATGAATTATTTACTATAGATCCAGCAAATCAAATCGAAGTAGCAGATGAAAATAATTATAAAAATTATATTCTAAACTCTTTGTCCAACGAACTATATGATGTGTATGCTTCTTATGAATCTGCTAAAGACATATGGACTGCTTTAGAAAAGAAGTACATATTGGAATATGCAGGTGTTAAGAAACATGCAATTGCTAATTTCCTTCATTATAAAATGACAGACGATAAACCTGTCACAAATCAGATTCGCGATTTTTAAAATCTAGTTCACAAACTATCGACAAAAGGAATTAAGTTGGATGAAGTGTTTCTATCAGGAGCGCTAATAAAAAAGTTACCGCCCTCTTGGAAAGAATATAAGAATAAAATGAAACATAAAAAGAACGGTGTTTCTTTAAAAACCACTATCTTACACATACGAATAGAGGAGGCCAATAAAATTAGGGACCAAAAAGAAAATGGAAATAAGATAAATTCAAAGGAGAATCTTATAGAATTAAGTCGGGAAAATAATAAGGTCCTCACTCTTGATCGGGTGGTAAACTCTCAGGAGTTTCAACTCCTGGTCAAGGGTTCGAGTACCCATAGATGGTGCAATTCCACCAATGTGAGTGTGTGGGGTGTGTGTGCGTGTGTAAAAAAAGGTCAGGAAAATAATAAGAAAAATAGCAAATGTTATAACTGTGGCATACCTGGACATTATACAAATGAATGCAAGCTCAAAAAGAAGAATGCAAACAATCAATTCAAGAAAATGAAAATTGCTACAATTGTGGAAAGTATGGGCATCATATTAAAACCTGCAGGCTTAAGAAAAATAAAAATAAGCCGCAGACTAATCTTACATAAACAAACAATGAGTTTGACATGGTAGTAGCTGTGGTGTCAGAAGTCCTCTTTGTAAACAACTTGGAGTGAGTACTAGATACTGGTGCAACTAGGCACATGTGTAAGGATCGTAGCATGTTTACCTCCTACCAAGGATCAAGAGATGATGAAGAGGTGTTCATGGGTAATGCTAGAACAACTCCAGTTGTAGGGAAAGAGAAAGTACTTCTGAAACACACTTCTAAGAAGAGTTTGCTATTGAATTATGTCCTACATGTTCCTGACATTAGAAGAAATTTGGTCTCTGGTTTGCTCCTCAATAAGGCTAGTGTCAAGTTAATATTTGATTTAGATAAGCTTATAATGACTAAGAATGAAATTTTTGTTGGTAAGGGATACTGTAGTGATGGTTTATTTATTGTAAATGTATCAAATGATAATAATAATAATAATAATATTAAGACATCCGGTTCTGTTTATATCGTTGAACTCATTTATCTATGACATAGTAGATTAGGTCATATGAATGTAGTATCTTTGAAAAAATAAAATAAAAAGATTAGGTTTATTACCTAATATATCTAATGAAGAATTCGATAAATATGAAGCATGTGTAGAATCAAAATTCATTAGAAAACCTTTTAAACGAATAGAAAGATCATCTGTTCTATTAGAATTGATACACAGTGACTTAGGTGATTTTAGAAATCACATATCTAGATGTGGAAAAAGATATTATATAACTTTTGTACATGACTATTATAGGTTCACTAAAGTCTATCTGTTAAGGAATAAAGATGAACCTTTAAACATTTTTTCTAAGTATAAAACTGAAGTTGAAAATCAGTTAAATATAAATAAAAAAAATTAAAGGACTTAGAACCGATAGATGGGGTGAATATGAATCTTCTCAATTTAGAGAATTATGTGAAAAGAATGGAATTGTTCACGAAACTACAGCTCCTTATACACTAGAACAGAATGGAATAGAATAACATAAGAATAGAACTCTAAAAGAAATGATAAATGTTATGTTAAATAGTTCAGGCTTGCCCTTAAATGGGTGAAGAGAAGCAATTTTGTCTGCTTGTTATATCCTAAATAGAATTCCTTCTATATCTTCTAAACAAACATCTTATGAACTTTGGAAGAATCATACTCCTAGTTATAAATATATTAAAGTGTAGGGGTGTCTTGCTAAAGTATGATTACCTGAACTAAGAAAAGAAAATTAGGTCCTAAAACGACCGACTGTATATTTATAGGTTACGCACAAAATAGCGCAGCCTATAGGTTTATAGTTTTAAAAACTAAGGATAATATTCTAAATCCTAATACAATTATAGAAGCCAAGGATGCAAAGTTCTTTGAGAATGTATTCCCTATGAAATCTAAATCTATAGGAATAGAGGATGTTAATGAATCAGATATCATGTCTACTAGTAAAAGTGCTTGCAAGCAAGTAGTAGAAGAGATACAACCAAGAAAAAGTATTATGATTAGAAGAAAAACTAACATAGGAGATGGTTTTTTCACCTTCTTAGTAAAAGACGATCCTACAATTTATACAGAAGCGATTAACTATCCAGATGTAACCTTTTGGAAGGAAGCAATAAATGATAAATTGGAACCTATAATATCTAATAACACTTAGGAACTTGTAGACCTACCACCTGTAAACAAACCAATAGGCTGTAAATGGGTGTTTAGAAAGAAACTAAAACCAGATGAAACTATTGATAAGTTTAAGGCTAGGTTGGTAGCGAAAGGCTTTAAACAAAAGGAAAGAATATATTACTTTAATACATATTCTCTTGCAACTAGAATTATAACTATCAGGGTCTTAATAGCGATAACCTCCATATATAAACTGGTGGTACACCAGATGGACGTTAAGATGGCTTTCCTAAATGGAGACTTAGAAGAAGAAATATATATGGAGCAACCTGAGAGTTATAAGATATCAGGTAAAAAAAATAAAGTATGTAGGCTAATTAAATCACTATATGGTTTAAAACAGGTTCTTAAACAATGGCATGAAAAAATTGATAATGTTTTAAAATCAAGTGGTTATCATATAAATGATGTAGATAGATGTGTATATAGTAAAATTTCTGGAAATAATTATGTTATTATATGCCTTTATGTTGATGACATTCTTATTTTTGGAACTAATGTTAAATTAGTTATTGCGACTAAGAAATTCTTGTCATCTAAATTTAACATGAAAGACTTAGGAGAGGCTAATGTAATCTTGGGTATTAAAGTAAACATGAAAGATAGTTTTATTATATTATCACAATCTCATTACGTTGAGAAGTTACTGAGGAAGTTTAACCATTTTGACTATTTACCTGTCAGTACACCTTATGATTACAGTGTGACTCTCATGAAAAATATAGGAAATAGTATGTGTCAATTAGAGTATTTTATAATAATTGGTAGCCTCATGTATCTAACAAACTACACTATACCACATATAGCATTTGCAGTAGGAAGGCTAAGTAGATATACACATAACCCTGAAAAAGAGTATTGGAATATCTTGTCTAAGATTTTGAGATACCTAAAATGCAGTATGACGTATGGTTTACATTATAATGATTTTTCTACTGTATTAGAAGGATACAGTGATGCTAACTAGATTAGTGATTCAGATGAGACAAAATTCACTAGTGGATATGTCTTCACTTTGGGTGAAGGAGTAGTCTCTTGGAAGTCAACCAAATAGACATGTATCGCTCGTTCGACTATGAAATCTGATTTTATTACCTTAGAAAAGGCTGGATCAGAAGCCGAGTAGCTTAGAAATCTCTAAGCTGATATACCATTGTGGTCAAAGCCTGTATCTGCCATGTCTATTCATTGTGACTGTCAAGCAGTTATAGCAAAAGTAAAGAGTAAAATATATAATAGAAAGAGAAAGCATATTAGACTTAGACACAACATTGTGAAACATATGTTGCGTGATGGAGTCATATCTATTGACTTTGTAAGGTTAGAAAAGAATCTGGCAGATCCTTTAAGCAAAGAACTATCTAAAATGTTAATCAATGATACATCGAAGGGAATGAGACTGAGCCTAATATATGAGTTGCCAGTGTCGGCAACCCAACCTATACAAGTGGAGATCCCATGATAAGTTCAATCGGTAAACAACAAGAGACAAGGTATACGATTGCACTGAGTTATATGAGCCCCTTTTATGGTGTACAGTGCGAGCAGTAATGCAAAAGGATGAGTTTTTAGAATTCTTAATGGATCAATAACTATATATTTGGTAGTCTATATAGTTGCTGCATACACTTGATGGAATTCACTTATATGGGTGTGGAGGTAGAGGCCACTTCCTATGAGAATCTAGGTGAATTCTCTAGAACACTCATGAAATTCAGGTAATGATGTATGGCCGAAACGCACCAAACCGTATGATCAGTTGCAGAGGAAGAGTTGTATGAGTGGGTTGTATTTGCGATCTACATTAAAAGGATTCAGGTTCAAGACTATGGTATCACCTGATTCCTGTAGACCTGTCTTGCTTACTTTAATGTCAGTTCAAGTATACGGTGACACCGGCACCATTGCACAACTATTACACTTTAATTCATAAAGTTTTATTTTAAAACATGTGTGGGATTGTTGTATTTTGTTTTAAAATAATATTATATTTTTATTTTCAAAATTTCGATGGTTTCCCTCCACATTTAAATTTTGGTGTTTTTGAGGTGTGGGTTTTATCCCACATCGGATTTGACAAAGGATATTATCTTGTATATAACATAGGCTTTTTGCCTTAGACCTGAGCCTCATTCACGAGGCATGTGAATTTGGTCCTGAGAGGGGGCTATGTCAATAGCTTTAATCTATGCCATTGACCACACGCGCATACCGAGCCGAGCCATGCCGAGCCGAGTCCATTTTCGTGTCCGCGTGTACGTGGGCGACGGGACGGGCTGGGCTGGGCGCGGGTGCGGTGTGAGTACTGTAGTCGTGTGGGTGTGTGTACGGGTACTCACGAGACTTTATTTATGAGAGTGTACTCGCACTTATGCCTTTTCGTTTTAAACCAGAGAGATGTATTCGTTCCCATTGGTCGCACCTGTTGGGTTTAAACCCAACAGACCTAACCCTTTGTAAAGGGTGCTTATGCACTACTTCGGAGTTTATATAAAGACTTCCAATTTATGTTTGCAAATAGGAAAATCTTTTTCTTTTATAAAACTCTCTCTGATATTCTGGTTTAAAAATTTTACTGAGTTCATTACTGAGTCAACTCAGCACTTTCGGGTTAAACTGTAAGTGGTTCGAGCCCACGTACAGTGAATGCACCGCCGGGACCAGGTCATAGGCGTTGAATCCTGGAGGTTGATTGCTCTGGAAACCTATTGCACTTGGGACGTTTTTCAAGGGGAGCAAATTCGATTTCAAGCCAAGTGACTCAGTCATGCCTCGACTCAATTCAATAAGTATTCTTTCTCTATTTATTTATTTTTATTAATTTTTTTTGGTTCTCAATTTTAATAATCTATTTAATTCAACCAAATATTCCAACACCCTTCAGTGTGGCCCACAATCAGGCTGGATTTTGGATCCTACGACTAACATTGGGGGTGGATTGGATGGACCAACCAAATGTTAATCACAGATCATGATGGGCCCCACACAGCTCAAACTTATGGTAACTACCATGCATTAGACCGCAAGTGATCATTGCACTTTTTTGTGGCTCCCTTCGGTCCATGCTCTTTACATTAAGGCCCACGGCTCAGACAGTCAAGATTTCCATCTGTGCATTCCCACTTAGACACCGTGTGGGAATTACATGGGGCCCACTCACCAACAAATGTATAATTTGGTGAGGAGTTGGATTTCAAACATAGAGGGCCCACGTTTTGATGATCCGAACGGTAACCCAAACCGACCGGATGAGCCACTTGCTTACTCGCGTCGCGTGTGAGATCGACTCAAGGAACCTAAATACGGGTCGTATCAAACGAACTCGGATTTGGTACTACCCTGTCTACCCCGAGCTAGGCACATGCAGGGGCTCTGAGGATCCACCGTGATGCTAGTAATTTATCCACACCGTCCATCCATTTTTCCATATCACTTTAGAGTGTAAGGAGAAAAATGAAGAAGATCCAATCCTCAAGTGGACCACACCGTGGGGATTAAACACCTACCAATGAAAACTCCTTGAGAGGCGAGCCACAGAAGTTTTGGATCAAGCTTACAATTCTTTCTCCACTCATCGATGTCTACTTGACCTTATGAACGATTTGGATGGCAAATAAATATCACAGTGGGCCTTAGGAAGGTTTCAACATATTACCCTCTTCAACAAATAAAGCCAATTGGGTAGTGACCCCATCGCTGTGGGGCTCACCGTGTTGTATGTGTTTTATCCATGCTGTCTATTTGTTTTTCCAGCTCATTTAAAAACATAATCTCACAAATAAAGAATATCAAAAGCTCAAGTGGACCACACCATAGGAAACGGTGGTGATTGAACAAACGCCATTAAAAGCTTGTTGAGGACCACACAAGTTTTGGATCTAGCTGATATTTCTTTTTTCCCTTCATCCAGGTCTACTTGACCTTATCAGCAGGTTGGATGGTAAATAAGCATTAAGGTGGGGCCTAGGAAAGTTTCAACAGTGGATGTTGTTATTCCTACTGTTTCCTTTTGTGTGGTCCACTTGAGCTTCCTATCCACTTCATTTTTGGGCCCATGCTTCGACATGAACTGAAAAAACGGACGGACGGTGTGGATATAAAACAAGTACATCACGGTGGCCCCACAAAACTCAACACCACGACCTAGTTGAGTGATGTTGTGGTCACCATCCAATCAGCTTTCTGTCAGCACACCTATCAGTGATTTATACGACTAAAGTCACGTGGTGTGGCCGACCTTAGTTATGATATGGCCTGATTGTCGGGCGTCCCTTGATTGATGGGATGTTAAAGTTTCAACGGCGGGCGTCCTCCTACCCATAGCTCCACGTTGTTTCCTTTAGTCTCACCCACCTGGGTCTTCTGGACTCTGGAGTATACTTATTTCTGGGTTCTTACCCTATCAAGGAGTCGCTTGCCATGAATGGTTCGGATGTCATAGACACGTCACGGTGGGCCCCACACAGATCGAACGCATGAGAACTCGCTTACGTTTGCAACGAATGTAATCATTCCCCTACTTGATATATTCTAAGTACTTTAATTATTTTAACCACTCAAATCTAATTTAAGTATTTATTATTTAAATGATCGGATTTGGAATCATATTCATTGATTCAGACCGTTGATCCGACAACATATGAAGACGAAATTGGCTGCTTCAAAAATCATCTAGATTGAAGGATCCTAATCTTTAGATCAATGGCTCATAAAACAACGGTTGAGTAGACGCCCTATGTTCAAAAGGAAAAGAATTAAACGTTCAAAGCTTTAAGATATTCCAATCTTAGAGTTACATGGTTGGTTATCCCCATCCGTAGTGAGGGCCATCGTATGAATGGTTTGGATCACGGTCCGTGATTTAGATCCAAAGGATATTCTAGTAGAATATCACAAGTTCGGTATTCTATGGTCCAACTAAAACACTAAACTGCATGATGTAGAGCGGGTTGTCGATAATTTTGTGGTCATGATGGACTAAAAAAGGCCCGATTAAAGACGAAAATGATATGACTGTTAAAACTTAAAACAGGCATATCTAGCAAATCAGAATAAATTATCAGATGTATTATATATGATTTTGAAGTAGTAGAAGGAGCTACTTTAGCCACCCAACCTTACTACGATGGGTTGTGCATGCCGAATTTGCAAAATTCCATCAAATCAATGGTTAAAAAGTAGTTCGAATAATTATAAAAATAAGGTTGTTGAGCGGCCAGACTATTTTTGCCCAAAAACCATGAGGTTTAGCTGAAATGCCGACAATCTACAACTACTAAGTTTACTATTAACAGTAAAAGTTGTGATTTGTGGGAATTTAAGTTATAATATATGTTTGAAACTTCTTTCTAGGATTTATGTTATTATTTAAGAAGTTACAAGTTTGGTTTTTATCATTAACCAATTTTATTAAGAATTTCTAAAAATTATTCTATTTTTTTTCTTATTTTTATTAGTGGATCGGATGCATCTCTATAAGGAGTTTAGGTGAGTACCTATGAGGGTCTTTACTCTTGCTCCGGTGGTAGACTCTCAAGGGTTTCAACGGCTGATCAAGGGTTGCGTGAGTGTGCAGAGGGTGTGTTCCAAAAAAAAAAAAGACCAGAAAAAAAAAGAGGAAGTTTATGCTCGACCTCAACCCATCCTTCCCTGCATCACTGCAGATGGTCGTGCCACTGCTTCCTAACCGTTCATTAGATGGGTCACTCTCACCAATTAGACAATCGTAGACGTACAGTTATTTTAAAATGCTCCTGGCTACTTATTTTTCAACCATCAGTTTGTAAACAATGGTGTGGCCCACATTGATCATCTAATTGGTGAGTTCTTTACTCCTCAGGTAATCAACAATGAGTACCTCCAAATGAACGATTCCGATCATTCAGAGCCGAGGTGGACCCATGTTGGGTGGATGCCTGACTTTTTATTTTCTTTTTTTTAAAATCTTTTTAGCATGAATCCAAAATATAAATATTCTAGGAAGCACATAGAAAGTCATGGTTCCTTGATTACACCTATTCGAAGTCAATCACACAAATGATGGGCCTCTGTATTGTTTTCAACGGCTTAGAAAGAGAAACACCAACTGACGTGGTACCCAAATGCATATCGTCAGGAGGTTCACCATAAATACCTCTTTTTTAATGAGATAGTGTACAATGCACCCGCTCATTGTAATATGTACGGGTTTTTAGTTTGTACAGGTGGGCTACATCAATTGGTGATCCAAAACAATGAAAGAATGAGATTTACCTTAGATGGCCCATTCACCAAAAAAAAAAACCGAATGAAGATAGGAGATCCTAGCAACCTTTGATTAGTGAAATCGGAACCGTTGCTTTATTTTGTTGCAGATGCGTAAGTTTGGTGGGGCAGCGGTTGAATGGTTTACTAGGTTTTTCATGAAAGAGAATTTCAAGGGCGCCGCAGATCGGTGGATCCATGACTGTGGGGCCCACCGTTATGTATGTGCCTTACACCATGATGTCCATCCGTTTTAACAGCACATTTTTGGGATCATTCCCCAAATCCCTGACTGTGGGGCCCACGACTTACATCCATGCTGTCTATCCGTTTTAACAGCACACTTTAGGTATTTATCTCAAAAATGAAGTAGATCCAAATCCCAGGTGGACCATACCACAGGAAGAAGGGGGCTTGACCATTAAAAACTTCTTGTGGGCCACAAAAGTTTTGGATCAAGTTGATATTTGTGTGGTCACTTCATTCAGGCCTTTGTGACACTATCAACGGATTGGATAGAAAATAAACATTCCGGTGGCCCCCAAGAAGCTTTTAGTGCTAAGTATTCAACACTGCTGTTTCCAGTGATGTGGTCCACATGATATTTGGATCTTCTTCATTTTTGGGATCATGCTCTAAAATAAGCTTTAAAAACGGATGGACAGCATGGATGTAAGTCACATAGGATCCACAGAAGCCGCGCCCTGGTTCTGTGGACAAGCTACACTGCTGCCCACTGTATAAACAGTTTCTTTTTTTTTCTTTTCGTCTTTTTATTTATTTATTTATTTTATTTTAAAGGATAGCTTGTCAGTACACATACTCCATGTTAGCCACCCCCACTAGGGGTCGATACTAAGACCTCAGGTGTTGAAACGAGGTATCTTCACTCAATCCACCAGTTGAACTATGGATATGGGTGTCACTGTATAAACAGTTTGGATCGTTGAAAAGGGGCCGACGGGAGCATCCATGCCAGGCTTTCTCGAACGCAACAAAAGTTCTTATACAATGGGCTAGACTTCCATGATAAAGTTCACACCATTTTCTCAATGGTAGTGATTCTTGAGCGTGCTAATGTCATAATTTTTACATCAATCCAGGCTGTCCAAATATTCTCCCAATCACTGTTGGATCATAATCCAAAATTTACAGTGATCACCATCTGATGGCCATAAATTGGATGGTTAAGATTTCTTCATCGGTGTGATTAGAGAGACGCTCCATCTACAAATATGCCCCACAATTTGAATGGTCTGGATTATCCAACATGAGGGGCCACATATGATATGGATGAGAACCACCATTTTAAAATGGTGGTAAACTACCAAGGATTCTAGTTCTATATACAATGTTTCGAACAGATACATTGAAATTCGGTACACGAACCGTATCTTTTGATGGTGCGTTTCGCCTAACTGATGATGTGTGCGTCTGTATGGAATAAAATTAAAATCCTTTGGTCTCTACATTCGTTTGGACCGTCCAATTGATGGGCCATGGCATAAAAATTGGATAGATCCATTGTTACTAACTGTCCAATCAGTAGTACACTTCTGAATGTTTAGAAAATGTTGTGGACCACAATCAACAAAACAGGTCCATCTGATCAACCAACGGGTGAAATTATTGCATAGTGGCCCACAAAGAAGATCTATTCATACATTGAACAGACGTGTATGAATAAGGAGATGACGTTGATCTGTTTCCTGTTACCTGATGTTTCAAGATCTAACGGCCACGATGTTAGGGCGTGAGTTCCAATAATATCAAATAGAGAAATGAACCTGTACGTGTGAGTGTGATCGCATACACCGAAATATCCAGCCATGTAAGCTAACATCAACACCATCCGGTCTTGATAGACCCGCTAACATGATATACAGAGCCGGCCACCCAGCTTATCATTTTTTAATGGTCAGGATCGGACGGTTTTTAAGATAATTTATTACAGGAGATACAAATAGCCTTCGTGATAATAGGAGAGCGGATTGCCTGTGACCCCGGGCAGAGAGATATTCCCGTGCTAAGGGGATGTGTGGGTCCCACATATATGTCCGTGACAAATCCACTCTGTCCATCTGTATTGAAACACTACAATACAACAGGATTGTAAAAATCAGGCAGATTTAAAACTCATGTGGGCCACACCACATGAAAGAATGAGGATTAAACGCCAAGGGGTGACAGAAGTTTTTTTTATCAGGATGATATTTGTTCCTACAGTTTCTATGAGTGGTAATAACCCTATGAACGGTTTGGATGGAATATAAACATAAAGGTCAGCTCCAGAAATATTTCAATGGTGGACGTTTTTGTTCCCACTGTTTCGATGGTGTGGTCCACCTGAATTTTGGATATGCCTGACTTTCATAAATATCTCCTATTTGATCTTTCAAAACATATGGACAGAGTGGATTTGTTACCCACATCTCTGTGGGCCCCACACAGCACAAGCACAAGTATATCTATGTGCTCGGGTCACCGGCAATCCGTTTCATAAGAAAAGATAAACTTTGATACTCGGGCAGAGCATGATGGATGATAGGCAGCCACTGAGAAATTAGCATGCGTCGCATACAGGTTATTTAAATTAAACTGTCCACGGGTCCTTGTCAAGATGCATCATGGAACAAAAATAATGCAGTTTTATTATTATTATTATTATCTAATTATCAAATTGGTGGATAATTATTGGACGGTTAAAATTGAAAAATATAATATCCTATGTTGTTCAACAAATAAGTGTCCACGAATCAAAGGTTAGGATTGTTCAACTAATCTGATTCTGGGACTTTGACTTAGAGACGGCGGGTAACACAAGTTAATTGATTTTGTTGAATTAACGTATGCCACATGTGCAAGGACGCGGTTGGCTACTAGCTCCGCGCCTCTCTAGCTAGTAACGGACAGGGCCTCCGAGGGGCCACCGTGATGCATTGGTTTCATCCGCACCGTCCATCCATTTTTCCTTATCATTTTAAGATATTATACGAAAATGAGTAATATCCAAAGCTCAAGTGGACCACATAGTGGGGATTAAACAATAACGCTTGAAAACTTTTTGAGGACAACATAA
Organism: Magnolia sinica; assembly: GCF_029962835.1. Lineage (NCBI taxonomy): Eukaryota > Viridiplantae > Streptophyta > Magnoliopsida > Magnoliales > Magnoliaceae > Magnolia > Magnolia sinica. The sequence goes on from NC_080584.1 coordinate 53,113,268, forward strand.
GTTTTGGATGAGACAGATATTTGTGTTTCCCCTTCATCCAGATTTATGTGATATGAACAGGTTGGATGGAAATTGGAAACGGATTGGCTACTTCCACTTCCACCAGCCAATGGCTGGTGGTCAGTGCTCTGTGGGCCTCACCATGATGTATGTGTTTCATCAATGCTGTCCTTCTATTTTTCTAGATCATTTAATGTATTGTACAAAAAATGAGGTGTATTCCAATCTCAATGGACCACATTATAGGAAACAGTGTTGAATGAACGTCAACCATTAAAAACTTTCTGGGGCCCATGAAAGTATTGGATCAAGCTGATCTTTGTTTTTTCCCTTCATCCGGGTCTTTATGACCTAATAAACAGATTGTATGTCAAATAAAAATTACAGTGGGCCTTAGTAGAATTTAAATGATGGATATTCAATTACTATTATTTTCCTGTGGTGTGATCCACCTGAGATTTATATCCCTCTCATTTTTGGGATAAAGTCCTGTGATCATTTTTAAAAACCGATGAACGGAATGGATGAAATACATACATAATGGTGGGGCCCACAGATCACCGACCACCAGCCACGGGGCTGGTGTCAGGGGGAGTAGCCAATCCATTCCCATGGAAATTAGCCATCTCGGTGGGCCCTAGGAAGGCTTCAACGGTGGGTGTCATTCTCACCGTTTCTTCCTTTGTTGTGGTCTACTTGGACATTGGATCTGATCCAATTTTGGAATTACATACTAAAATGATATGGAAAAATGGATGGACGGTGCAGATAAAACTCATACATTAGGTAGCCCCTCAGAGCCCCTGTCTGTTCCTAGCTTGAAACGGGTGGGGTAGTACCAATCCGCGTCCCATGTGCAATTTCTGAATGCCTACGTATCAAGCGTCATACGCTGGCAAAGTACCGACCCATTGACACCCTGCAGCCGCTTTACCCTAACTTACCATGCAGCCCTCTTTTTCCACCAACGTGTCATTCAGGTAGCAAATCTGATCCGTTCAAAACTTGTATCCTACCATGTACATCGCCTATATCGAATATCATGTGATCCATTTATTAAGTGTGCAAAACATCTACATTTCAGTAAGACCATATGCCATATATTCATTCTAATAGTGTGGCCGTCTGAATAATCATACTGACCTTATTTTTTAACCAGTTTATTTTCATGGTGGGGCCTAGTTCCTGCATGGCTCGGATATCCTATAAATCCAAAAAATTGGCGGGAAAGATGAGGCTCCATCATAAGTTATATACAGACTGCTGTACTCAACTAATTCTCAACTATAGGTCTATAGCTATATCTAGGGTTATCAAAGGTCAAAGTTTTGACAAGGCTACTGTCAGCCGTTAATATCGGTGGGGCTGGTTTTGAATTTCTACCGAAATTAATGAGTAACTGCTAAACGATTCACATGTTTTCAGTGACTCCGTTGTTTCTTGTAGATGCTTTTGTTGACTAAAGAGCGGTTAAAATTCCTGAGATTGATTGCCTGCCTTTTAAGACACTTGTGACCGCACACGTGGCATATGTTCATGATGATCTGAACCGTACATCCTGAGGAGCCATATGTGGATTGACCTTTCAATAATTTTCTCTTTGTTTAGATTACCTTAAGAATATAATAAGTGGGACTTTTCTCGCTTAATAGCCGCCGTTTCTGGTTTAGGTTTTTAGTGTTCGTCTTATGCCACTATGTAAAGTTATAGAACTGTCTAAAAATTTTAATTTTTGGGTCATGGCCCATTTAGTATTTTAAATATGAAATGAACGGTTTCGATCTAATCTTTGTGGGCCAAGTATCCAGAATGAGATGGATGTACAGAAAATACTGTGCTTCGAGAGACACGGAAATCTGCTCTAGAATTCCTATGGTCTGTGGTCAAGGTCTTTACTGCTTTTCTTTCTTGCGCGTTTTTCTACTTTCAGCACTCTTTTTTCTTGCAACCGTTAGTTTTAGCTCCCCCCAACTCCTGTGGGCCCAGCCAAATATTCTATGGGCCAGAGTCCCATTTGGGCTTTCCACCATTGCTTAAATAAATCCAACTACATATGGTACACGTGTTCATCCATCATTCATGGGCTGGATTGTGTGGATAATATCAGAAAAGCCACCTGTCAATGATCCAACCATCCAATCTTTCCATCAAATGGATGGTGATCGAACTTGAATGGTTAAGATCATCCGATTGGTGTGATTTTAAGCATATGCCCCATCGACAACCTAACCCATGATTTAGACGGCGTTGATTGACTTAAAAACTTGGCAAAATTCGACAAAATTCAGGAAAAAAAAAATGGCAAAACTCCATTTGACTTTGTAAAACTCGACATTATTTATGTATTAATTGTACTTTCAAATAGTTAATGATATTTATAAAGAGCTTAGCTAAGTGCACACGTGCACACGTGTGCAATAAGCTCGTGTACATGCCACAAATGTGCCCGCATGGCATGATCCTATCCATCCATTAGGTTGGTCTACCTTTTACATGTTTTCCAAAAGAACAAAAAATCTGGTCCATTCAGCATGTGGGCCTCGTTATTGTAAACAGTTGGAAGGGTTTAAAAGGAAATCAGCCAAGTACTATAGAGCCGTACATTATTTTGCAAATCATGGCCCACCTAACCAATGGATCAACTTGTGGTCGGTGCTCTTTTGGCCCCACCATGATGTATGTATTTTATCCACGCTGTCCATCCATCTTTCAAGGTCATTTTAGGGTTTATCCTAAAAATGAGACAGATCGAAATCTCAAGTGGACCACACCACAGCAGGAAAACAGTAATGATTGAATGTCCACCATTAAAATTTCCTAAGGCCTATTGTAATGTTTATTTGACCCAACCTGTTGATTAAGTCATACAGACCTGGATGAATGAAGGGAAAAAAAAACAAATATCAGCTTGATGCAAAACTTTTTTGGGCACAAGAAGTTTTTAACTGTGGTCGTTAAATTACTACTGTTTTCCTGTGATGTGATCCATTTGAGACCTAGATCTACCTCATTTTTAGGCTCACACTATTAAATGACCTGGAAAAATGAATGGTCAGCGCGGATGAACACATACATCATGGTGGGCCCACAGAGCACTGACCACTACCCATTGGCTAGTGGCAGGGTCACTAGCCAATCCGCGTCCATGGAAGGGGTCCTCGAATCTATCGTGCCCTGCTGGCACATGTGTGTCGTATGCCCATTATTGCACACGTGTGGGCTTACAAGAGTTCTTGAAAAAAAAAAACTCACCCTAGTTGAGTCGACTCGACTCGACTCGATTACGAGTCGAGCCAAGGTTTTCATGTTTTTAAACTATGGTGTTGGTGACCACCATATAAGATATTCTCCACCCATATTCTACATTCATCACCTCTTCTTTTGTCTAAGCTCTTGTGTTATTATATAAGCATTTGGGTCTTCTCCAAACATGAAAAGGAAGAGGAAAAACACCTAACACCTTCCATTCACTTCTTTTTTCAGCTTTCCTGATGGAAGAGAGCTCCATCTATTCCTCCACGAACAAACCTCTTTCTTCATCTTCTTCCTATGAAGAGAGTGGTTGGACTACGTATCTTGATGATTTGTTACCAGAAGGGGATAAAGAGACATGTGTTTGTTCTAATGGTTATAGAATTTCTTCCTCTCTAATCTCTGATGCTGCTTCTTGTGCTGCATGGAAGCTTGACGATCGAGCTGAGTGCTCGGCGCAAGCGTCTGAAAGATTTAAGAAGTTGAATTTTAAGAAGAGAAGGACTAGAGTTTTGGATGATGATTCTTTGGAAGATACTGCTAGTTCTCCTGTCAATAGTCCCAAGGTCAGTTTACATACATATGAACATGGAAAGACATATGATGGATACACCATTTTTCTAATTTTTGGATATTATGATGGGCGTATCTATCAATCAGGTTGGGTGTGAATATCAATTCCTTATTGATAGATGCATACTTGCATGTCTAAATAAACCCAATTTTCTAATTCTAGCTATAGCTACATACATACATGTGTGTCATTACCTACCCAGGTTGATAAATATACCCATTTTTCTAGCTAATTCTATCCTACTGATAAATACATGCGTGTATGTCATTACCTACCAAGGTTGATAAATACACCCATTTCTCTAATTCTCAAGATGGGTGTATCTATCAATCAGGTTGGGTGTGAATATCAATTCCCTATTGATAGATATATTCATGTATGTCATTACCTACCCAAGTTGATAAATACCTATAGATACATACATGCATGTCGTCATTACCTACCCAGGTTGCTAAATAACACCCATTTTTCTAATTCTGTATATATCATGATGGGTGTGTCTATCAATGAGCATGGGTGTGAATATCAATTCACTATGTATACATATTGTATTTCCTCCCCTTTTTGCTTTTCTTTCTTTCTTTTTTTCCTTTGGGAGTTACGATTTAATTGCAGTCCGATTGGTTGATAGATACACCAATCTTATCTAAACATGGTCATACAATAGTTTACCAAAAGTAGAAAAAGAGGTTGCATCTATCGGTTTGTTGGGTGTCAATATCAATTTTCCATTGTATATGTGTTTCTTTCGTATCTTTCTTTTTATTTGATTTTATTTTATTTTATTGAGATGTGATTGATTTTGTTTTTTGTTTCGTAGGTTAGTGAACTACAACAAAAGGGTATGAAACCAAACAAGAAAGAAGCTGATGGAAGCAGTTTCCAGGTAAAATCAATTGATTCTTTCTGTGGGTCTTCTTTTATTTTACTATTTTGATTTGGAGCAGTTATTATCTTTTTATTATTTTATTATTTTTATATTAGTAAGTGGTTTTGGTTTTAATATGTAGGAGAAGGAAGTTGGTTCTAGCAATTGGAGAGACGTGCCGGCAGTTGAGAGAAATGAATTAGATTTTATTGAAAATGATTACTCAGAACTGAAGAAAAAAGGTCTTTGTTTGGTCCCATTATCCATGTTAGTGAACCTTCTCTAAGTATTCTCTCTCTCTCTCTCTCTCTCTCTTTCTCTCTACATCTTGTACATATTCCAAGACCTTCGAGTCATGTAGAAATTTTCCTTATATGATGTTGAATACCATTAGATCATACATCTATTAGAGTTAGGGCCCGTTTGGGAGCGTGGATTTGGAACCCCCTGATTTGAAATCCTCTTATTGTGTTTGGCACCTGGATTCGGAATCAACTTTAATCCGAAAGTAGTTGTGCATAGTATATTTATAGGGGTTTGAATTTAATTACTAAATCAACTTTAATTAATATCTCTAATTAGCGAACGTATGTAATGTTTGTTACAATGGTTGTGATAAGCCTATTAAAATATATACTTTGCCTGAAAATGATGAAATTCCAAGTCTCAGATGGGCCACAAGGGCAAGATCATGTCCTAGTGACTAATCAACGATTTTTAACTGTTGATTTACATGGACAATGTTTGGACATCGCTGATCATTGTAGTAAAGGAATTATAGTGATACAATTGATAATTTAATTATTTTAGGATATCATTAGTGGGCCATGTGTCCAATAGATTAATAGCCTAACTACGCACATGTTACACATGCAACTCTTAAAAGGTTTTTAGATGTAATCCAAGCTTTTACCGTGGATTTCAAACCCCTGGTTGAGGAGATTTGAAAAACCCTCAATTATTTTATGGTGCCAAACAACTAAGGGATTTGAAACCTCTTAAATCCCCTCAAATCTCCCCAAATCCAAGGTGCCAAACAACCCCTTATTTAGTTCCAAAATTCACTGGCTCAGCTCGGAACTCAGCTGAGTCAACTCAGTTAGCGGGCTGAGTTGCCTTATAAACTTGCAATACACTAGATTATTTGACTCGGCTACTTCTTAAACTGAGTCACTCGGTTAGAAAATTAGTTTTTGGCTCAAAAGGTTTAGACAAGATTCAAACTTTTTAGCAATTATATATCTAAGTGCATACAATTAATTTGATTATTTATTACTAATATAATGTTATTGGTTTATTTATTAGACATCGAGTAAAGTCAAGCAAAACCTTGTTTGAGTCGTCGAGTCGACTCGATCTTACTAGACATTGTTCTCAGTTAATTTTAAAGCTGCAGTGCCCTGATTGCCTTGGGATCACTAGACCATGATTAAAAGACTCAGTGACTCAACCTGACTCGTTGGACCCTGAGTCATGTCATAGCTCACCCAAGTTAGGACTGAATCAGCTTGAATTGGCCGAGTCAAGGGTGACTCGTGGTATCAAACCGGATTGGGTCTGAACAAGTCCGAGTTGACTCAAACGAGTTGCATCAGACTCACTGCAGTCTTAAAACCATGCTCTGGACAGTCGAGAGATTTATCTAGACTGACCAGCACATGCCTGCAAAAATATTTCCTACTTATATGATGACTCTATTACCTATATCATGGACGGTCAAAATCATTTATGTAAAGACAGGTCCAACCAATAAATCGATACATTCATTTGTTGGTACTAAATCTCTTTTATCAGATCATCTAACATCCTATCCTTGGAAAATGGATGTCTATGTAAACAAAGCCATCTTACTGATTAAGTCAAAATTAGACCGTAGAAATCTTGTCACCCACTGTATATATTTCATCACCACCGTTTTTCATTTTAACTGTGCATTGGATGCCTGCCAATTGGCCTAGACATAAGTTGATGGAAGCCGACTGGGTGTTAACTCAGCACCACCAACATTAACGGCACTCTATGGGGCCCACCATGATGTTTGTATTTAATCTACGCTGTCCATACATTTTATCAGCTCATTTTAGTGCGCGATCCCAAAATTGAAGTAAATCCAAAGCTCAAGTAGGCCACACCAAAGGAAACAATGGAGATAATGATGATCATCACCATTGAAACCTTCCTAGAGCCCACCGTGATGTTTATTTTTCATTCAATCTGTTCATAAGATCACACATACCTGGATGAAGGGAAAATACAAATATCGGCCTGATCGAAAACTTCCGTGACCCGAGTTTTCAATGGTAGATGTTCGATCCCCACTATTTCCTTTGGTGTGGTCCGCTTGAGCTTTGGATATACTTCAATTTTCGGCTCATTCCCTAAAATGAGCTGGAAAAACGGATGAACGGCGTAGATAAAATGTGGTTTTGGGTCCCCACCCAATGGCTTCCTATGGCACTATAAAACGCTGGACCCGGTGCAGTACTGTACAGATTTCCATCTGTACAAATGACATCATTTGATATTATGAGACGTCAATGGTCCCATCCTGATACTTTAAGAAAGGGTTAAAACAAGAAATACAGAATCGATAGTCACAATTATCGGTGAATGGGCCATCCATGGTGATTGGTGAGTCCCGTTCCGTCATTGTTGTGTGGATAACAGAACCATGGGCCCCACCCTCTACAGAACCATGGGTCCCACCCTCTACAATCCAAACAGGATTGTACAAACCTTCGGGCCACCATTGTAGGTCGAGGAGTGCTCAATACAAATCATGGCCCATCCAAATTGGAAAAAGATTGCGTCCTGCCCCTGGACGAACTCGGTCCAATCAGAGGCCCTATGGGGCTCACCACGAAGTGTGGGTTTTATCCATACCGTCCATCCATTTTTTTCATATCATTAGATAGTAGAAGCCCAAAAATTAAGCAGATCTGAGGCTTAAGTAGACCACACCACAGGAAGCAGCAGTGACAATGACGCCGCCGACCATTGAAACCTTACTAGGGTTCACCGTGATGTTAATTTTCCATCCAATCTGTTAATAAGGTCACATAGACCTGGATTAAGTGAAAAAACAAATATGAGATTGATCCAAAACTTTTATAGCTCCTAAGAAGTTTTTAGTGGTAAGCGTCCAATCGCTGCTGTGTGGTTCACTTGATCTTGGGCCTGCCTCATTTTTGGGATGATATGCTAAAAAGATCTTTCAAAATGAATGAACGGTGGGGATAAAATCCATACATCATATTGGGTCCCACAGAGCCTCTACCTGGACCGAGTCCATCCAGGCCGGCCAGGACGCAAATCGCTTCCATCTAAAAATTTGCTGGACCCGAATTCCCTGCGCAAGGATGCTGGGTACGGCCCACCGTGATGTTTGTGAGAAATCCAATCCGTCCATCCGTTTTTCTAGCTCATTTTATGACATGCGACAAAAAAAAAATGAGGTGGACCCAAAAATCAAGTGGATCACAGAACATTGAGGAAATAAATTTCTACCGCTGAAACCTTCCTGGGATCCAATTTCATGTTTATATTCCATCCAAACCGTTTATAAGGTCATTCCCACTGGGATGAGGAAATTTCCCACTGTACGACCCCATTTATGGCCCACCAGCCATTTTAAGCCCACTTCTTTTTAAGCTTCCAAGAATACTCCGCTGTGTGCGGCCGACTTTTCAAGTTACCAAAATACCCCCGTCATTCATTCCTTCCGGAAGCCGATTGGCTGGTGTGCGAAGACGAGCGCTGACGCTCCTCGACATGGCCCCCACAGATGTATTTATTATATCCACACCGTTCATCCATATTTCGAGATCATTGTCGGAAAAAAAAAAAAAAAAAATCATATCCAAGGATCAACTGGACCACACCACAAATAGCAGCGAGAAACTTGATTTTCACTGTTAAAAATTTCGTGGGCCCACCATAACATATATTTTACATACAATCTATTCATAAGGTCACAAAGACCTGGATGAAGAGGAAAAACAAATTTCATATTGATCTAAAACTTCTGTGACCCCTAAAAGGGTTTCAATGGTAGACGTTCAATCCTCCACTGCCTTTTACAGTGTGGTCCACTTGATAGCTAGATCTGTCTTATTTTTCATCTCAAGCCTTAATACGAGTTCGCCAAATAGATGGATGGTTTGGATATAACACATACATCATGATGGAACTCATAAAAAGCGATGGGATTACAACGGAAAAAAAAAAACAGCCGGACGACCCCTACTCGCTGTCCCACCAGTGTAATTTTTTATTTTTTTAGGAGAACTTTTTCTCTCCTACATTTTTCTCAAATACATATTTATATAAATATGTATATATAAGCATATAAAAAAAATTTCTCTCTTTTTATTCATTTCTTTCTCTATTCATTAATAAACATATCTCTTAAACCAGAATGAGTTACTTGACGTACTATTAGGGGTGCACACGGGTCGGTTTGGTCCGGTTTTGGGGTGACACTGGAACCAAACCGTTCCTAACGGTTCTACAATTTTTGGAATCGGAATCGGAACCGGACCGTTAGCACCCTATAATCGAAACCGGACCGTGAAAAACGGAATGGAACCAGAACCGAACCGGAACCGACGCATGAGACGAACAAAGAAATGAAAACAAAGAAATGAAAAAGAGAAACCAATGAAAATGAAAACCCATTTCAACAGAAAAAGAAAAAAAAACTAATAATCGTACCTCAGCAAAAGTGTCATTGAAGGAAATGCGATGGCCGTCCTTCTCAGTGTCAACGAGCACTCCATCACAATCAAAGAGGAGAGCAATACACATGGGGTTTGTAAGTGCCGCAGCAGCACCCAGATACGGCGAGAGAGAGAGAGAGAGAGAGAGAGAGAGAGAGAGAGAGAGAGAGAGAGGGCGCTAGGACCGGGATGGCAAGAGAGAGAGAGAGAGGGCGCTAGGACTGGGATGGCGAGAGAGAGGGCGGAGGGCAGGGGTAGGGTGCTCAAAAAGGGCTTAGGCACTTAGGGTTTTTTGTTGTTTTAAGCTAAGTCGGATCAACGGTTCAGATCCACAGTTCCTGTCACGGTTCGGATCTACGGTTCGGCTCAGTTCTACAGGACCCTAAACCGAAACCGATCCGTAATCAACAGTTCAGAAAATTTGGGAACCGAACTGAACCGTTAGCATCTTAGAACATTAATAAACATATCTCTTAAACCAGAATGTGTTACTTGACGTACCAGGAAGGATTTTGGGGTAGGAGATGATACTTTAGCTAACCAACCTACTTATTTTTCAAGATTCCATCAGGTCGATGGTCAAAAATCCATTTCATTCACTTCGCAGTCAATTTCAATCAGTTCGCGATCAATTTCATTCATTTCATTCACTTCGCGGTCAATTTTAATCAGTTCACGGTGAATTTCAATCATTTCATTTCATGGTCAATTCTATGCATTTCACGGTCAATTCCTTTCACTTTCACGGTCAATTCGCTTCACTTCATGGTCAATTCCGGCAATTCCCCTTCACTTCAAGGTCAATTCCATGCAAGTCACGATCAATTCCCTTTACTTCACAGTCAATTCAATGCATTTCATGGTCAATTCCATTCACTTCACGGTCAATTCCGATGATTCCCCTTCACTTCACGGTCAATTCTATGCATTTCACGGTCAATTTCTTTTACTTCACGGTCAATTCAATGCATTTCACGGTCAATTCAATGCATTTCACGGTCAATTCCCTTCACTTCATAGTCAATTTCATGCATTTCACGGTCAATTCCCTTCACTTCACGGTCATTTCCATTCATTTCAACATCAATTCCGGCGATTCCCCTTTACTTCACAGTCAATTCTATGCATTTCACGGTCAATTCCCTTTATTTCACGGTCAATTCAATGCATTTCACGGTCAATTCCCTTTACCTCACGGTCAATTCCCTTCACTTCACGGTCAATTCCATGCATTTCATGGTCAATTCCGGTGATTCCCCTTCACTACAAGGTCAATTCAATGCATTTCATGGCCAATTCCCTTTACTTCACGGTCAATTCCATGCATTTCATGGTAAATTCCGGCGATTCCCGTTCACTTCACGGTCAATTCGATGCATTTCACAGTCAATTCCCTTTCATGGTCAATTCAATGCATTTCACAGTCAATTCCCTTCACTTCACGGTCATTTCCATTCATTTAACGGTTAATTCCGGCGATTCCCCTTCACTTCACGGTCAATTCAATGCATTTCACGGTCAATTCCCTTTACTTCACGGTCAATTCAATGCATTTCACTGTTAATTCCCTTCACTTCACGGTCAGCTCCTGTGATTCTCCTTCACTTCACGGTAAATTCAATGCATTTCATGGTCAATTCCCTTTACTTCACAGTCAATTCCATGCATTTCATGGTCAATTCCCTTCACTTCACAATCAATTCCATGCATTTCACGGTAAATTCCGACAATTCCCCTTCACTTCATGGTCAATTCTATGCATTTCATAGTCAATTCCTTTTACTTCACGGTCAATTCAATGCATTTCACGGTCAATTCCCTTCACTTCACAGTCAATTCCATGCATTTCACGGTCAATTCCGGTGATTCCCCTTCACTTCATGGTCAATTCAATGCATTTCACGGTCAATTCCCTTTACTTCACAGTCAATTCCCTTCACTTCACGGCCAATTCCATGCATTCCACGGTCAATTCCTTTTACTTCACAGTCAATTCAATGCATTTCACGGTCAATTCCCTTTACTTCACGGTCAATTCAATGCATTTCATGGTCAATTCCCTTCACTTCACGGTCAATTTCATGCATTTCACGGTCAATTCCGGTGATTCCCCTTCACTTCACGGTCATTTCAATGCATTTAACGGTCAATTCCCTTTACTTCACGGTCAATTCCATGCATTTCACGGTCAATTCCCTTCACTTCAAGGTTAATTCCATGCATTTCACGGTCAATTCCGGCGATTCCCCTTCACTTCACAGTCAATTCTATGCATTTCATGGTCAATTCAATGCATTTCACGGTCAATTCCCTTCACTTCACGGTCAATTCCATGCATTTCACAATCAATTCCCTTCACTTCACAGTCATTTCCATTCATTTCACGGTCAATTTCGGCGATTCCCCTTCACTTCACGGTCAATTCCCTTTACTTCACGGTCAATTCAATGCATTTCATGGTCAATTCCCTTTACTTCGTAGTCAATTCAATGCATTTCACGGTCAATTGGTTAATTCCATGCATTTCGTCCGGTGATTCCCCTTCACTTCAGAGTCAATTCTATGCATTTCAGAGTCAATTCTCTTTACTTCACAGTCAATTCCATGCATTTCACCGAAATTGACCGTGAAGTGAAGTGAAGTGACCGTGAAATAAATTGAATTGACTGTGGAGTGAAGGGGAATCGCCGGAATTGACCGTGAAATGAATGGAAATGACCATGAAATGAAGGGAATTAACTGTGAAATGAATTGAATTGATCACGATGTGAAGGAAATTGACTGTGAAATGAATTGAAATGACCGTGAAGTGAAGGGGAATCGCCGAAATTGACCGTGAAATGCAAGGAAATGAACGTGAAGTGAAGGGAATTGACCGTGAAGTGCATGGAAATGACCATGAAGTGAAGAGAATTGACCGTGAAGTGCATGGAATTGACCGTGAAGTGAAGGGAATTGACCATGAAATGCATGGAATTGACCGTGAAGTGAAGGGAATTGACCGTGAAGTAAAGGAAATTGACCGTGAAATGCATGGAATTGACCGTGAAGTGAAGGGGAATCGCCAGAATTGACCGTGAAATGAATGGAAATGACCGTGAAGTGGAGGGAATTGACCGTGAAGTGCATGGAAATAACCGTGAAGTGAAGGGAATTGACCGTGAAGTGCATAAAATTGATCGTGAAGTTAAGGGAATTGACCATGAAATGCATTGAATTGACCATGAAATGCATTGAATAGATCATGAAGTAAAGGAAATTGACTATAAAATGCATGGAATTGACCGTGAAGTGAGGAAAATTGACCGTGAAATGCATGGAATTGACCGTGAAGTGAAGCGAACTGACCATGAAAGTGAAGGGAATTGACCGTGAAATGCATGGAATTGACCGTGAAATGTTCTGATTGAAATTGACCGCGAAGTGAATGAAATGGATTTTGGACCATCGACCTAATGGATTCTTGGAAAATAAGTAAGTTGGTTAGCTAAAGTAGCATCTCCTACCCCAAAATCCTATATGGTACGTCAAGTAACTCATTACGGTTTAAGTGATATGTTTATTAAATGAATAAAGAAAGAAATGAATAAAAAGAAAGAGAAAAAGTTTTATATGCTTATATATACATATTTACATAAATATGTATTAGAGAAAAATGTAGGAGAGAAAAAGTTCTCCTTAAAAAAAATAATAATAAATAAATAGAGGTCTGACAGCGAGTCGGAGTCGACCAGGTTTGAACCCGATCGACCCTGACTCGCTGTCCCACTGATCCGATCGACCCCGACTCGCTGTCCACCCTCTTGCAATCGGTGGGTTATGTCTAAGGTTATAGCTACGGTTATAATCCATAGCCAAAGGGAGCCCAAGCTTCCGCTAATCAAGCAGCTGAAAAAGCAGGGGCATTTTCAACATGAGAAATGGGGCCGTATAGCTGGGGCTTATTCTTGGGAGCTCAAAATAAGTGGGCTTATTTTTGGGAACGGGCCATAAATGGGTCGTACAGTAGGAAATTTCCCCACTGGGATTAAGTGAAAACACAAAAATTTAACCTAATACAGAACTTCTATGGCCATAAGAATGTTTCAACGGTGCTCACTGAATCTCCTCTGTTTCCTCTAGTGTAGCTCATTTGAGCTTTTTATCCACCTCATTTTATGTTGCATTTCCTAAAATTATCTCTAAAAACAGATGGACGGAGTGGATTTCTCACAAACATCGAGGTGGGGCCCACCCAGAATCCTTGTGCAGGAACTTCATGCAAAAGGCTTTCCCAGGATTGCTTATTATTTGGACGGCTTAGCATAAGTCACATGTATACCACGTGTATAATTTCTTTGTATAAGCGTGGACCATCACACACCGTAAGGAGTATTAGGAAAGCTTACAAGTGCGTGTATGGAAATATTAAAAAAAAGGTTGGTGGCTATTGATTGGGTGATCCCCAAAGAGTCTGGAAAGATCTAAAGAATCCCTCTCGCTGTTGGTGGCCCCTTTTCTCTCATCGTGTCATGATCCACACCGATCAATTAGCAGTACCCACCATGGATGGGTTAGTTGGTGGAGAAAAGTCGCACTGCTCACATATTCTAAACATCCATATCCAAGTGCTGAACTGTGGAACTTTGTTCCAACAGTTTTTTAAGGAACGGTGGAGATGTCTGATGATCTTTGTTACTATGTGGCCCATCCACCATGGCATCTACTTGATTAGCGGTTTGGATCATCAGATGGCATGTCATAAAAGACCAGAAACAAGCGAGAATAAGGTGGGAGGAATATTCATATCCGACCATCGAAATGTTTGGGTTACAGTGACTTTGTTCTGCCAATGTATCATTTGTAGAACATCCTAGCCGTGAGAAAGGTGGGCCAGCACAATAAAAGATCAATGATAGAAATTCAGGCCAATATACTTAGGTGAGACAAAATAACCGTAAACCATTGGCCTTCAATTAATTTAGAGGGTGTAGCCTGCCTGACTATTGGGCCATCTTGGTTTTTGTACCAGGCTCTCACTACGCCAAAACTGCAAAAAAAGGACGGTCCAAAACCGTCTCAAACGACCAAAAAGGACGGTCATGGACCGTCGCAAGGGCCGTCAAATTTTGACGTGTCGTATTACTTAAAGGATGGTCGAAAACCGTCATTTTTATTGACGAAAAAAAGACGGTCATGGACCGTCCTAAAAAAGGACGGTCTCGAACAGTCTCTTATGAGCGTTTAAAGGACGGCCATCGACCGTCCTTAAAAAAGACTGTCGTAGACCATCTCTGATGAGCCTTTAAAGGACGGCCATAGACCGTCCTTTTTAAGGACGGTTCATGACCGTCCTTAAAAGGGACTGTCATGGTCCGTCTCTTATGGGCCTTCAAAGGACAGCCACAGACCATCCTTTAAAAGGACGGTCATGAACCGTCCTTAAAGAGGACTGTCATAAACCGTCCCTTATAAAAGGGTCATTATACACCTGCTATATCATCATATTCTTCCTAATATACACCTGTTATATAATATATTTCATCATATTCACATTCACATCCATCTAAACCTAAACTACGTAAATCCAACATAAACTACATTCATCCAAACATAAACTACATCCATCTAAACCCAAACTACGTAAATCCAACAAAAACTACATTTACCCAAACATAAACTGCATCCATCCAAACACAAGCAATCTTATCCACATTACATTCATCCACACATAAATACATATAAGTTTAACATCATAAATAAAAAAAGAAAAAAAATCAGAACAATTTTCTTTTTGTGTCTTTCACCTGAAAAAAAAAATATTAAACCAACAAAACATTATAATTCAGAATCATGAAGAATTGCATAAACTTCTTCCAAAAAAGTGAGCACTTTTTAAAAATAAAACCGATCATTAAAATAGGTTTAGGTTTAGGTTTTAGGTTTTAGGTGTTAGGTTTTAGGTTTAGGTTTAGGATTAGGTTTTAGGTTATAGGTTATAAGTTTAGGTTATAGGTATAGGTTATAGGTTAAGGTTTAGGTTATAGGTTTTGGTTTTGGTTTTGGTTAAGGTTTAGGCTTAGGTTATAGGTTTAGGTTAAGGTTTAGGTTTTAGTTATAGGTTATAGTATATAAGTTATAGCTTTAGGGAATTGAAAATAGGTTAAGGTTAAGGTTTAGGTTTAGGAAATCGGGTCCGAGTTCGAGATCGGGTTTAGGTTTGGGTTATCAAGTTTAGGTTAGGGAGTTGAGATTAGGAGTAGGTGTAGGTTTAGGTTCAAGGATTTGAAAATACATTTCGATTTTAGGTTTAGGTTTTAGGTTTATGTTTAGGTTATAGGTTTAGGTTATAAGTGCAAGTAATAGGTTTAGGTTTATGTTAGTTATAGGTTAACTTTTAGGTTTAGAAAATCGGGTTCGGGTTCGGGATCTGGTTATAGGTTTGGAATAGGGAGTTGAGATTAGGATTAGGTGTAGGTTTAGGTTTAGAGATTTGAGAATACATTTAGGTTTAGGTTAAGGTTTAGGTTTAGGTTTAGGTTTAGGTTTAGTTTATAAGCAATAGGTTTTAGGTTTAGGTTCAAGTTATAGGTTACATGTTTAGGTATAGCTTTAGGCTTAGGTTTAGGTTACAAGATAAAGGTTTAGGGAATTGAGAATAGGTTAAGGTTTAGGTTTAGGAAATCAGGTTCGGGTTCGAGATCGGGTTTAGGTTTATGTTTAGGTTAGGGAGTTAAGATTAGGATTAGGTGTAGGTTTAGGTTTAAGGATTCGAGAATACATTTAGGTTTTAGGTTTAGGTTAAGGTTTAAGTTTAGGTTTAGGTTTAGGTTATAAGCTATAGGTTTAGGAAATTGAGAACAGGTTAAGGTTTAGGTTTAGGAAATCGGGTTCCGGTTCAGGATTGGGTTTAGGTTTTGGTTTTCAAGTTTAGGTTTAGGTTTAGGTTAGGGAGTTGAGATTAGGATTAGGTGTAGGCTTAGGTTTAGGGATTTGAGAATACATTAAGGTTTAGGTTTAGGAAATCGGGTTCGGGTTCGGGATCGAGTTTAGGTTTGAGTTTTCAAGTTTAGGTTTAGGTTTAGGTTAGGGAGTTGAGATTAGGATTAGGTGTAGGTTTAGGTTTAAGGATTTAAGAATACATTTAGGTTATAGGTTTATGTTTAGGCTATAGGTTATAGGTTTAGGTTAAGGTATAGGTTTAGGTTATAAGCAATGGGTTTAGGGAATTGAGAATAGGTTAAGGTTTAGGTTGAGGAAATCGATTTTGGGTTCGGGATCGGGTTTAGGTTTGAGTTTTCAAGTTTAGGTTTAGGTTTAGGTTAGGGAGTTGAGATTAGGATTAGGTGTAGGTTTAGGTTTAGGGATTTGAGAATACATTTAGGTTTTAGGTTTATGTTTAGGTTATAGGTTATAGGTTTAGGTTAAGGTATAGGTTTAGGTTATGAGCAATAGGTTTAGGGAGTTGAGAATAGGTTAAGGTTTAAGTTTAGAAAATCGGGTTCGGGATCGGGTTTAGGTTTTGGTTTTCAAGTTTAGGTTTAGATTTAGGTTAGCGAGTTGAGATTAGGATTAGGTGTAGGTTTAGGTTTAGGTTTAAGGTTTAGGTTTAGGAAATCTGGTTCGGGTTCGGGATCGGGTTTAGGTTTGAGTTTTCAAGTTTAGGTTTAGGTTTAGGTTAGGGAGTTGAGATTAGGATTAGGTGTAGGTTTGGGTTTAAGGATTTGAGAATACATTTAGGTTTTAGGTTTATGTTTAGGTTATAGGTTATAGGTTTAGGTATAGGTATAGGTATAGGTATAAGTATAGGTTTAGGTTTCGGTTTAGGTTATAAGCAATAGGTTTAGGGAATTGAGAATAGTTTAAGGTTTAGGTTTAGGAAATCAGGTTCGGGTTCGGGATCGGGTTTAGGTTTGGGTTATCAAGTTTAGGTTTAGGTTTAGGTTAGAAAGTTTAGATTAGGATTAGGTGTAGGTTTAGGTTTAGGGATTTGAGAATACATTTAGGTTATAGTTTTATGTTTAGGTTATAGGTTATAGATTTAGGTTTAGGTTTAGGTTTAGGTATAGGTTTAGGTTTCGGTTTAGGTTATAAGCAATAGGTTTAGGGAATTGAGAATAGGTTAAGGTTTAGGTTTAGGAAATCGGGTTCGGGTTCGGGATCGGGTTTAGGTTTGGGTTATCAAGTTTAGGTTTAGGTTTAGGTTAGAAAGTTTAGATTAGGATTAGGTATAGGTTTATGTTTAGGAATTTGAGAATACATTTAGATTTTAGGCTTAGGTTTAGGTTATAGGTTACATGTTTAGGTTAAGGCTATAGGTTATAGGTTTAGGTTTAGGTTTAAGGATTTGAGAATACATTTAGGTTTTAGGTTTAGGTTTAGGTTTAGGTTTATGCTATAGGCTATAAGTTTAGGTTAAGGTTTAGGTTAAGGTTTAAGTTTAGGTTATAAGCTATAGGTTTACGGAATTGAGAATAGGTTAGGGTTTAGGTTTAGGAAATCGGGTTCGGGTTCGGGATCAGGTTTAGGTTTTGGTTTTCAAGTTTAGGTTTAGGTTTAGGTTAGGGAGTTGAGATTAGGATTAGGTGTAGGTTTAGGTTTAGGGATTTGAGAATACATTTAGGTTTTAGGTTTATATTTAGGTTATAGGTTACAGGTTTAGGTTAAGGCTATAGGTTATAGGTTTAGGTTAAGGTTTAGATTTAGGTTTAAGGATTTGAGAATATATTTAGGTTTTGGGTTTAGGTTTAGGTTATAGGTTACGGGTTTAGGTTTAGGTTTAGGTTTATGTTATAGGTTATAGGTTTAGGTTAAGGTTTAGGTTAAGGTTTAGGTTTAAGTTTAGGTTATAAGCTATAGGTTTAGGGAATTGAGAATAGGTTAAGGTTTAGGTTTAGAAAATCGGGTTCGGGTTCAGGTTTGGGTTTAGGTTTGAGTTTTCAAGTTTAGGTTTAGGTTTAGGTTAGGGAGTTGAGATTAGGATTAGGTGTATGTTTAGGTTTCGGGATTTGAGAATACATTTATGTTATAGGTTTATGTTTAGGTTATAGGTTTAGGTTAAGGTATAGGTTTAGGTTATAAGCAATGGGTTTAGGGAATTGAGAATAGGTTAAGGTTTAGGCTGAGGAAATCGGGTTCGGGTTCGGGATCGGGTTTAGGTTTGAGTTTTCAAGTTTAGGTTTAGGTTTAGGTTAGGGAGTTGAGATTAGGATTAGGTGTAGCTTTAGGTTTAGGGATTTGAGAATACATTTAGGTTTTAGGTTTATGTTTAGGTTATAGGTTATAGGTTTAGGTTAAGGTATAGGTTTAGGTTAAAAGCAATAGGTTTAGGGAATTGAGAATCGGTTAACGTTTAGGTTTAGGAAATTGGGTTCGGGTTCGGGTTTGGGTTCGGGATCGGGTTTACGTTTTGGTTTTCAAGTTTAGGTTAGGGAGTTGAGATTAGGATTAGGTGTAGGTTTAGGTTTAGGTTTAGGGATTTGAGAATACATTTAGGTTTTAGGTTTAGGTTTAGGTTAAGGTTATAGGTTATAGGTTTAGGTTTAGGTTATAAGCAATAGGTTTAGGGAATTGAGAATAGGTTAAGGTTTAGGTTTAGGAAATCGGGTTCAGATTCTAGATCGGGTTTAGATTTGAGTTTTCAAGTTTAGGTTTAGGTTTAGGTTAGAAAGTTTAGATTAGGATTAGGTGTAGGTTTAGGTTTAGGGATTTGAGAATACATTTAGGTTTTAGGTTTATGTTTAGGTTATAGGTTTAGGTTTAGGTATAGGTTTAGGTTTCGGTTTAGGTTATAAGCAATAGGTTTAGGGAATTGAGAATAGGTTAAGGTTTAGGTTTAGGAAATCGGGTTCGGGTTTGGGATCGGGTTTAGGTTTAGATTTTCAAGTTTAAGTTTAGGTTTAGGTTAGAGAGTTGATATTAGGATTAGGTTTAGGTTTAGGTTTAGGGATTTGAGAATACATTTAGGTTTTAGGCTTAGGTTTAGGTTAAGGTTTAGGTTTAGGAAATCGGGTTCAGATTCGAGATCAGGTTTAGATTTGAGTTTTCAAGTTTAGGTTTAGGTTTAGGTTTGAAAGTTTAGATTAGGATTAGATGTAGGTTTAGGTTTAGGGATTTGAGAATACATTTAGGTTTTAGGTTTATGTTTAGGTTATAGGTTTAGGTTTAGGTATAGGTTTAGGTTTCGGTTTAGGTTATAAGCAATAGGTTTAGGGAATTGAGAATAGGTTAAGGTTTAGGTTTAGGAAATCGGGTTCGGGTTTGGGATCGGGTTTAGGTTTGGATTTTCAAGTTTAGGTTTAGGTTTAGGTTAAAGAGTTGATATTAGGATTAGGTATAGGTTTAGGTTTAGGGATTTGAGAATACATTTAGGTTTTAGGTTTAGGTTTAGGTTATAGGTTACATGTTTAGGTTAAGGCTATAGGTTATAGGTTTAGGTTAAGGTTTAGGTTTAAGGATTTGAGAATACATTTAGGTTTTAGGTTTAGGTTTAGGTTTAGGTTATAGGTTACAGGTTTAGGTTTAGGTTTAGGTTTATGCTATAGGCTATAGGTTTAGGTTAAGGTTTAGGTTTAGGTTTAGGTTTAGGTTTAAGTTTAGGCTATAAGCTATAGGTTTAGGGAATTGAGAATAGGTTAAGGTTTAGGTTTAGGAAATCGGGTTCGGATTCGGGATCGGGTTTAGGTTTGGGTTATCAAGTTTAGGTTTAGGTTTAGGTTAGAAAGTTTAGATTAGGATTAGGTGTAGGTTTAGATTTAGGGATTTGAGAATACATTTAGGTTTTAGGTTTATGTTTAGGTTTTAGGTTTAGGTATAGGTTTAAGTTTCGGCTTAGGTTATAAGCAATAGGTTTAGGGAATTGAGAATAGGTTAAGGTTTAGGTTTAGAAAATCGGGTTCAGGTTCGAGATCGGGTTTAGGTTTGGATTTTCAAGTTTAGGTTTAGGTTTAGGTTAGGGCGTTGATATTAGAATTAGGTATAGGTTTAGGTTTAGGGATTTGAGAATACATTTAGGTTTTAGGCTTTGGTTTAGGTTATAGGTTACATGTTTAGGTTAAGGATATAGGTTATAGGTTTAGGTTAAGGTTTAGGTTTAGGTTTAAGGATTTGAGAATACATTTAGGTTTTAGGTTTAGGTTTAGGTTATAGGTTACAGGTTTAGGTTTAGGTTTAGGTTTAGGTTTATGCTATAGGCTATAGGTTTAGGTTAAGGTTTAGGTTTAGGTTTAAGTTTAGGTTATAAGCTATAGGTTTAGGGAATTGAGAATAGGTTAAGGTTTAGGTTTAGAAAATCGGGTTCGGGTTCGGAATCGGATTTAGGTTTAAGTTTTCAAGTTTAGGTTTAGGTTTAGGTTAGGGAGTTGAGATTAGGATTAGGTGTAGGTTTAGGTTTAGGGATTTGAGAATACATTTAGGTTTTAGGTTTATGTTTAGGTTAGAGGTTATAGGTTTAGGTTAAGGCTATAGGCTATAGGTTTAGGTTAAGGTTTAGGTTTAGGTTTAAGGATTTGAGAATACATTTAGGTTTTAGGTTTAGGTTTAGGTTTAGGTTTATGCTATAGGTTATAGGTTTAGGTTAAGGTTTAGGTTTAGGTTTAAGTTTAGGTTATAAGCTATAGGTTTAGGGAATTGAGAATAGGTTAAGGTTTAGGTTTAAGAAATCGAGTTCGGGTTCGGGATCAGGTTTAGGTTATAGGTTTTGGGATTTGAGAATGGGTTCGGGTTTAGGTTATAAGTTTTGATTTTGGTTTTAAGTTTAGGTTGTAGGTTTTTGGATTTGAGAATGGGTTATGGTTTAGGTTTAGGAAATCGGGTTCAGGTTCGGGATTGGGTTTAAGTTTGAGTTTTCAAGTTTATGTTTAGGTTTAGGTTAGGGAGTTGAGATTAAGATTAGGTGTAGGTTTAGCTTTAGGGAATTGAGTTTAGCTTATAGGTTTAGGGAAAGCTTAGGTTTAGGTTATAGGTGTTGGGATTTGGGAATAGTTTTAGGTTATAAGTATAGGTTTAGGTTAGGTTATAGGTTAAGGTTTAGGGATATGAGTTTAGGCTATAGGTATAGGTTTAGGTTTAGGGAATTGAGTTTAGGTTATAGGTTTAGCGAAAGGTTAGGTTTAGGTTATAGGTTTTGGGATTTGAGAATAGTTTTAGGTTATAAGTATAGGTTTAGGTTAGGTTATAAGTTAAGGTTTAGGGATTTGAGTTTAGGTTATAGGATTAGGTATAGGTTTAGGTTTAGGGATTTGAGTTTAGGTTATAGGTTTAGCTTTAGGTTTTAGGTTTAGGTTTGGTTTGGTTTAGGTTATAGCTTTTGATTTAGGTTATAAGTTAACGGTTTAGGTTATAGGTTTTTGGATTTGAGATTGGGTTCGGGTTTAAGCTATAGGTTTTGACTTTGGTTTAGGTTATAGGTTTTGGTTTAGGTTATAGGTTATAGGTTTAGGTTTAGATTGTGGGTTATAGGATTTGAGAATGCGTTCGGGTTTAGAATATAGGTTTTGGTTTTAGTTATATGTTTTGATTTAGGTTTAGGTTTTAGGTTAAGGTTAAGGTTTAGGTTTAGGTTTAGGTTTAGGTTAGAGGTATGGGTTAAGGTTTAGGTTTAGGTTTAGGTTATAAGATATAGGTTTAGGGAATTGAGAATAGGTTAAGGTTAAGGTTTAGGTTCGGGTTCGAGATTGGGTTTATGTTTGGGTTTTCAAGTTTAGGTATAGGTTTAGGTTAGGGAATTAAGATTAGGATTAAGTGTAGGTTTAGGTTTAGGGATTTGAGAATACATTTAGGTTTTAGGTTTAGGTTTAGGTTAAAGTTGAGGTTTAGGTTATAGGTTAAGGTTTTAGGTCATAGGTTTTTGTTTAGGTTAAGGGTATGGTCCCTGCAAATACAGATATAAACACGGCCATCCGGGCCCTTCCAATGCTGTCCATAAAAAATGGACAGCTTCATCATGGTCATAATAGCGGTTCCCTCTTTCCAGGGAACCCCGCTCTTCCGAATAGCTCCGACGCACATCCGGGTCTGCTCCATTATTTTTGATCAAATACATAAACATGGCATGTCCAAATGGCCAAGCCCCTCCAATGCTATCCATAAGAAATAGACAGCTTCATCATGGTCATAACAGCGGTTCCCACCTTCCAGGGACCACCGTTCAACATCAGGATAGCTCCGACGCACATCCGGGTCTGCTCCATCAATTTCGAGTTAATATATAAACATGGCCTGTCCAAATGGTCAGGCCACTCCAATGCTGTCCATAGGAAATGGACAGCTTCATCATGGTCATAACAGCGGTTCCCACCTTCAAGGGACCCCCGCTCAACATCCGGATAGCTCCGACGCACATCCGGGTCTGCTCCATCAATTTCGATCTAATACATTTAAAAACAACATAATTATATCTAAAAGCATTTGGATACCTGGGGAAGGCCTCTCATATTCATATTGTTGGTTACTCATCCCTTTGTCCATAAGCGACAATCGACCAACACTTTCTATTGCTACCTGTACTCTGAAACTAACACAAATAGAACTGGAAAACAATATAAGGAATAAGAAAAAATGAATTTACCTATACACATCATTAAATGTTTTCCTATAAGGAGGTGATATTATATCTTTGATAGCCACAACCTGTATGACAGAGAAAAATGCAACCGATACAGTCTATTACAATTCAAAGAAAGATTTGTAGCTGCACCGATATTCTAGTACATTACGAACGGCTGCCTACATATCCAAAAAGTCAAATTGGGATCAAGCCACTACGTAGTTCTTTTTAATTAACCAAGTTACTAAAGGTCATAAATTTCATATTTAGCAAAGTATCACTGAATGTCATCTCAAATCGTTTCTGGTTGGGATTTGAGAATAAGTTTAGGTTAAGGTTACAAGTAGGTAAAGGTTATATAAGTTTAGGTTATAGGTTAAGGTTTAGGTTTAGGTTTAGGTTATAGGTTATAGGTTAAGGTTTAGGTTAGGTTTTAAGTTTAGGTTAAGATCATAGGTTTAGGTTATAAGTGCAGGTTATAGGTTTAGGTTTAGGTTAGGTTATAGGTTAAGGTTTAGGGAATTGAAAATAGGTGTAGGTTTAGGTTTAGGAAATCGGGTTCGGGTTCAGGTTAAGGTTTAGGTTATAGGTTTTGGGATTTGAGAATAGGTTTAGGTTATAAGGATAGGTTTAGGTTATAAGAATAGGTTTAGGTTTAGGTTTTATGTTTAGGTTAAGGTTATAAGTTTAAGTTATAAGTTTAGGTTTAGATTATAGGTGTAGGTTATAGGTTATAGGTTTAGGTTTTATGTTTAGGTTAAAGTTATAGGTTTAAGTTATATGTTTAGGTTTAGGTTATAAGTGTAGGTTATAGGTTTAGGTTTAGGTTAGGTTATAGGTTAAGGTTTAGGGAATTGAGTTTAGGTTTTAGGTTATGGAGTTGAGATTAGGATTAGGTGTAGGTTTAGGTTTAAGGATTTGAGAATACGTTAAGGTTTAAGTTTAGGAAATCGGGTTCGGGTTCGGGATTAGGTTTACATTTGGGTTCTAGGTTTAGGTTTAGGCATGCATTTACTAGAACAAAAATGCCACTGACCAACATAAGGAACACAGTTTGCATGCAGATTTTAAAAATTACTAATGGGGGCAGTTTTGTTAAGAAAGAGCCTGTCGATATATCAAATGTTGTCCCATAATACTAGATTAAAATGCAGAAAGCTAATATTTTCTTATGCAAAAGCCGTCAAAATCTTCCACTAAGAGAATCTTACAAGTTACAACTTTAGTTAGGGTGTTGGCAATCTTGTTAGCTTCTCTGCTTGCATAAGCAAAAGAAGGGTTTGGTCTAGAAGCTTTCTCTTGATTCTTATTCAAAGAAACATCAAGTATCCTAGGATGGGAAAGAATATTAGTCATGTGATTAATTGGAATATTGATTTTTCCCCTTTCTTTCCTTTTTATTGATTTGCATTGATGCTAGACAAAGGATGCTAGACAAAGACTGTAACTTGCAAAAAGAAGAAAATAAATAACTCACTTTCCGAAAAATGCCTAAATGTTCGATGCTAATGGTTTTGAATTTATTTTTATTTGAAAAGAACATCTCTAAAAAATAACTCCCAAGTCATGTGATTTTCTTTGTAAATTTTTCTCCTGTTACAATCAGCAATATACGTCTTTAACCAGAAAAGTTATCTAGGAACTCTGATTTTTACCATAGGGTGCACAGCTTCTAGAATGATCTGGTCTCTGAATCTGAATTAGGTGACATCATTTCTATTAAAGACCATTAGGTTGCACATATATAGTAACAAGCAGAGCCTAGGATTTCAACATTGTTTTATAAGCATACATTTCATCGAGATTCATATATATTTTCATGGAAATCCATCTTAAAAGTCATTTGGATCATTCAAATTTTAGGATTACGTGCAGTTAAAGATTTCAAAAACAAATACTTAATGTTGAAATTCACACACATTTTATGAAAATCGATCATAAAACTCAAAATCAAGCTGCAAACAAAAGGAAACAGATATAGCCTTAAATTTCAGATTCCTGCCATGTTGGAACTCCCAATTCCCTAGCAAATATGGCCCTTTGGATCATTTCTTCGCATGTACCTGCAGTAGCATTCAAGTAATGTCCTTGATTTCACCTATTTCAGCCTGAGCTTTAAAATCCTGTCCTATTTTGGCTTCCTGTCCTGCAGAAAAAGGGGACTGTAGATGTTGAGGGGCTGCTAGACATATGTTAACAATTGTTTTGTTCAATTGATGGTTCTTTGCCATCCAAATAACACAAAAACTCACATCATGGCCAGCCACAAGTTGAGAACTCTGTTTTTTATTGGTGGCCCAAGCATGGAAACATGAAATCCTCCATACATGGGTTATACCCTAATGACTTGAGCAATATTAAATCCAACATTTCTCATGGTATAGTCCACCATACATTGAAGTTCCTTTCTCTTTTTATTAAACGGCGGCATCTGGTGCTTCTTGGGAGTTCTGGATATTAGATTCATGGTGTTCATAGAAACTCATGTGTTCCTTTTCTTCTTCTCTAAGGCTGCTGCTAGGTTCAAGGGGCCAGGATTAAGGAGGATATTTGAAGGCAGAAATGAATCAAATGATAAGCAGCAAGTTGGTTATAACTTGCAAATGAAAGCAAAAGCAACCCCGTTAACATAACCCAACAACACCCAAAAAAGAGAAAGAACCTCACAAGAATTTAGTGGATTTAGTTTATGTTAAAATTGAATACCTACCATACAAGAAATTCAAATTAAACTATCCAAATAATATATTCCAGTCTAGATGTATCATTAACCAGAAAAAAGAAGAAGAAGATTATTTTGATTATCTGACCATTGAATTGGTGGACATTGACTGTGCGATTAAAAACGAAATACATACAATGGTAACTAAGAATCAATTCTAAAGAAGCATAAATGATGAGAAAAATGCCCTTTCAGAGAAATAGACATCAGGATTCTCTATTCCCTCAGGTTATAAAATGCTTACCAATCCAACAATCTTTTTTTCAATCATTGAGGTTGGATTAGAGTTCAGTGCATTCACCAAAGATACAATCAGTTGCTTCAGCATGGACTGCTTAGATAGACCCGCTTAGATGGGTGATTTCCCTCTCTCCTTCTTGGTCACCACATTTCTCTCTCATACACCAACCATCAAACAGGGGGTGTGCATGTCCACAATGTATTTTCCATTGCTTTCCCAATCAAACAAAAATAATTCAAACAGATATAACAACAAAACCAAGGATTAAAAATGGATTTGGCATATCATACCATTCACCAAGAGATTTAGGGCATCCACCTATAAACCAATCCCAAACAGATAAAAAAATAAAAATCCAAAATATATGAAAAAATAATAATATCTAGATCTACAGATGAGGAAATAAATAAATAAATAAATAATAAAAAAATTAAAATCTTTATATTATGGCTTGAACATTCAATTTTTGAGAGAGAGATACCAACAACGTCGAGAGGTTGACTTAGGGGATGCTCGCTGGAAAGATGCGTCGTCAGATTTGGGGAAGAAATCCTCCGGAGAGTGGCAGAGAGGTTGAGAGAGAGGGAGGGGCTGTTGGCCGCACCAGATGAAGCGCAGGAAGGATTCCATGGATAACCAAACCGACACTGCAAATGGGCCCCACTGTAATATAGATCCATATATCTCGTCAGCACTACGAGAGAGAGAGAGAGAGAGAGAGAGAGAGAGAGAGAGAGTTGGGGGTAGAAAGAAGCTCAGAGTCGCGCGGGTGTCTGGGACCGGGACGGCGAGAGTCGCGCGGGTGTCTGGGACTGGGACAGCGAGAGTCGCGCCGGTGTCTGGGACCGGGACGACGAGAGAGAAGAGAGAGAGAGAGAGAGAGAGAGAGAGAGAGAGGGATGGCGGCGAGGGCAGAGGGAGAGATAGAGAGAGGGCAGAGGGATGGCGGCGAGAGCAGAGGGAGAGATAGAGAGAGGGCAGAGGTAGGGCAAATTGAGGGGGAGATTGGGCGCGGCTTCTTTTGAGCGCGCACCCAATTTTGGGGGAGGGAGATTGGGTGCATTGTGGGCCCCACCATGATGTACATGTTTCATCCATTCCGTTCATACATTTTTAAAGATCATTTTAGTGCTTGATACAAAAATTGATAGCGATATAAATCCTAGGTGGGCCACACCACAGGACAAAAATAATGAATGGATATTCACAATTAAAATCCTCCTAAGGCCCACTGTACTGTTTATTTGACATCCAATCTATTGATTTAGTCACAAAGACCCAGATGAAGGGAAAAAATAAATA
Organism: Magnolia sinica; assembly: GCF_029962835.1. Classification (NCBI taxonomy): domain Eukaryota; kingdom Viridiplantae; phylum Streptophyta; class Magnoliopsida; order Magnoliales; family Magnoliaceae; genus Magnolia; species Magnolia sinica. The sequence continues at coordinate 53,140,470 of NC_080584.1, forward strand.
TCAACTTGATCCAAAACTTTCATGGCCCCCAAAATGTTTTTAATGGTCAAAATTCATTCAACACTATTTCCTATAACGTGGTCCACTTGAGATTGAGATATAATCATTTTTTTGTCATATAATAAAATGTATATAAAAATAGATGAAGGGCATGGATGATACACATATATCATGGTGGGCCCCACAGAGCACCAACCACCAGCCAATGGCTGGTGTCAAGGGTAGTAGCCAATCCGTTCCCATGATTTATTCATGTAGCCCATCTATTTTTATACATCCTGTGGGACCAACCATGATTTATTCATTTTATCCACTCTATCCATCCATTATAACATATAATTTTGGAGAAAAGAGACCCAATGGTCTATACTCAACACATACATAAGGATATTCAAGGATGGCACATGTGAGTTTTAGGCCACTCATGTAGATCACCATATAATGTCTATCATACCCCAAAATCAGTTTGATACATTCATCAGGTGGGCCACACATTCATGCTAAATATGAAACATCCATCATCTTTTCTCTAACCATTTAGAAACCACTGTCAGCATTCACTTAGTGAAAATTCTCCAACACTCAGTAATTGTAAACAGCAACAATAACATGCAAAGCAAGCCCAAATGTAACAACAAATACACAAAAAAAAATGCTAATATATATATATATATATATATATATATATATATATATATATATATAGATAATCTAAACAGATTCACAAAATACCCCAACAAATTTCAACAATCTAATAAATAAAATACATCAAATGCAAATAATGCATGTTGAAATGAAATAGAAATAATCAATTTGATCCAAGTGGGACACATAATGGATGGGCTAGATTTGTGAACCACATAAAAATCCTCTTAAGACCCACTATACTGTTTATTTGACATCCAATATGTTGATTAGGTCATACAAGGCCAGATGAAGGGGAAAAACAAAAATCAGTTTGATCCAAAACTTTTATGGCCCCAAAATGTTTTTAAATGGTTGACGCTTATTCAACATTGTTTCTTGGAATGTGGTCCACTTAAGATTTGGATATATCTCACTTTTGGTTTCATACCGTAAGATGATCTTTAAAAATAGATAGATGACATGGATTAAACATATACATCATAGTAGGGCTCACAAAAGTTTTGGATCAAGCTAATATATATTTTTTCACTTCATCCAATTTTTTACATCTAATATATCAATAGGTAAGATGTCAAATAACCATTATAGTGGGCCCTAAGAGGTTTTTAACAGTGGACATTCAATCAAAAAAAAATTCCATGGTGTGGTCCACCTGAGATTTATATCTATCTCATTTTCGAGATTAAGTCATAAAATTATCTTTTAAAATGGATGGACGGCGTGAATAAAACACGTACATTGTGGTGGGGTCCACATTGCATCGACTACTAGCAACCTGGCTAGCCAAACCACGTATGTTTCTGGATGGAAGCGGATTGCATATAGAGTAACTCGGTACCCTAAGTGCACTGAGTAAATCCTGTGGGGCCCACCATGATTTATTCATTTATTCACTATCCCACTCTTTTCTATGGTGGGTCCACTTGAACTTTGGATCTGCCCCGTCAGTCAGATGCACCATTCCATGGTGGGCCACGAGCTTAAAAATAAAGTCAATCAATGACTTGGGTGGGCCACACCACATACTATAGTTGAGAGGGTTACTCTCCCATTAAAACATTCATAATCATTTATTAGGCCCACCTAGATGTGGTTCATAGATCCAGCCCATTCATAATGTGTGTCTCACTTGGATGAGGAGTTAGACCAAGTTTCATACACATCCAAAACTCATATGGGCCCCACCAAATGCTTTTATATATTTTAGGGATGTCTTCGCATAGTTTTAGATGCTATGGCCCACCTGAGTTTCATATATGACTGATTTTTGGACTTAAAGGGGACACATTAAATGCATGGTGTTGATGTTCTACACGCATCATGGTGGGGCGCACGCAGATTAACCTCATGGGAAGTTCCTATGAGGTGCCTTATAGTACCATTTCAGTATTTAGGTAACTCCTTCATGGGTGTTACTCTAACCGTGTAGGGCCCACCTTGATATATTTTATGTATATCGACACCGTCCATTCACTCTATTTTACTGATCATTACCCTCAATTTGACTAGTTACTCGCCTCGATCATACTACATATGAGAAAGATATTGGGCAAACAAGATTAATCAACAATTTAAGTGAATTTTGATTTAAACATCTGAAGTTATTTACTCTTCAAGTCCGGATTGATCAAATTGTTTAAAAATAATTAAAGGTTGTTCATAATATTAAAAATATATAAATTAATAGAAAACACAAACATCAGCTTGATCCAAAACTTCTATGGCCTCTAAGAAATTTTAAATGGTAGAGTTTCAATCACACTATTTCTTGTGGTGTGGTCCACTTGAGCTTTGGATATGCTTCCTTTTTGTTTTTTAGACCTCAAATTATCTGCTAACATGGATGAATGGAGTGGAAAAAATAAATAAATAACGGTGAACCCCACAGAGTTTACTCTGGTAACGGTAACGAGTAACTCACTTAAATGTAATGGAGAAAGGTTTTCCTAAAACATTCATAATCATATATTAGGCCTGCCTAAATGTGATTCACATATCCAACCCACTCATTATGTGTATCCCACTTGGATGAGGGGTTAGACTAAGTTTCAACCGCATCCAAAACTCATGTGGGCCCCACCAAGTGTTTTTATATTTTTTAGGATGTCTTCACATAGTTTTAAATGGTATGGCCCACTTGAGTTTCGTTTACCAATGATTTTTAGATATCTCATAACATAAAGGGGACACATCAAATCCACAGTGTTGATGTTCGACAAACATCATGATGGGGCCCACAAAATTTACTAACATCAATTCTTAGGTTCTCACGAGGTTAGTAAGTTGGGTCACAATTTTAACCAGAATATTTGGCCCATTTTACATGTCTAGTCCATTCACCCTATTTTACTATCAATACTCTCAATTTGACTAGTTACTCGCCTCAATTTTAACCAGAATATTTGGCTCATTTTACATGTCTACATATGAGAAAGATATTAGGCATACAATATTGATCAACAATTCAGTGAAATTTGATTTAAACATCTGAAGTTATTTACTATTCAATTTGAACTGATTAGATTGTCCAATAACGATTAAAGGTTCAATTAGTGGATGTGCCTAATAATTTAGTTATTTTATATTTCACAAATAAATTTAACATTTTTTTTTCAAAATGTATATTTTTTTAAATCTTTTAACTAAATATCATTTTTATTATAAATAAATTTAACATTTTTTTTTTACAAAATTTAGTTTTCTTCTTTAAAATATATATATTTTTTTACAATTTGTCAATTTTTTCACAATTTCATTTAATTTTTTAAATTTTCTTTTTCAAAATATCATTTTTTTATCAAAATCTTGTTATATAACTTTTTAATTTTTCTTTTCAAACTACAAAATCTAGTTTTTTATATATATATATATATATATATATATATATATATATATATATATATATATATATATATATATATATATATATATATATATATATATATATATTTAAATTTTTTTTCACAATTTTGTTTAATTTTTTAAATTTTATTTTTCAAAATATCATTTTTTAAATATCACTTTTGTTATATAACTTTTTAATTTTTCTTGTCAAAATACAAAATCTAGTTTTCTTTTTAAAATATATATTTTTTTTTACAATTTGTCAATTTTTTCACAATTTTGTTTAATTTTTTAAATTTTCTTTTTCAAAATATCATTTTTTAAATATCATTTTTGTTATATAAATTTTTAATTTTTCTTTTTAAAATAAAAAATCTAGTTTTCTTTTTTAAAATATATATTTTTTTAAAATTTGTCAATTTTTCACAATTTTGTTTAATTTTTTAAATTTTCTTTTTCAAAATATCATTTTTTAAATATCACTTTTGTGATACAACTTTTTAATTTTTATTTTCAAAATACAAAATCTAGTTTTCTTTTTTAAATTATATATTTTTTTGAAATTTGACAATTTTTTTACAAATTTGTTTAATTTTTTAAATTTTCTTTTTCAAAATATCATTTTTTAAATATCGCTTTTGCTATACAACTTTTTAATTTTTCTTTTCAAAATACAAAATCTAGTTTTCTTTTTTAAAAAATATATGTTTTTACAATTTGACAATTTTTTTACAATTTTGTTTAATTTTTAAAATTTTCTTTTTCAAAATATCATCTTCTTATCGAATTTTTTTTTCAAAATTATCAACATTATTAAAAGTTCTTAATTTTTTTTTCAAAACCTAGATTTTTATAAAATTACATTTTTTTTCAAAATCTAAATTTTTTTCTTAAACATTATTAGTTATTTTTCTAAGTTTTTTAACTTTTTTTTTTCGAAATTCATAATTTCTTTTGTTTTTAAAATTTGAGCATTAGAGACGGTTTAGGACCGTCTCTAATGCAGACGGTCTTTGACAGTCTCAAATAACCACAATAAGACGGCTAAGGACCGTCTCTAATAGAGACCGTCATTGACAGTCTCAAATAGAGACTGTTAAGGACCGTCCCTAATACAAGCTATCTACCGAAGCTGGTAAAAGACGGCCGATGACCGTCTATAATTGAGACGGTCAATGACAGTCTCAGATTACCAATACGAGACGGTCAATGACCGTCTCTAATAGAGACGGTCCTTGACAGTCTCAAACAGAGACAGCTGAGAACCGTCCCTAAGATAAACTCTCTTTGACTGTCCCAAATAATAGGAAAAGACGGCCAACGACCATCTCTAATTGAGACGGTCCTTGACAGTCTCAAATTACCAGTAAGAGACGGCCAATGACCGTCTCTAATTCTCCCATATAAGACGGTCAGGGACCGTCTCTTATTCCCAATGGTCAATGGCCGTCTTTTATCTGCTGTTAACGACGGTGTTTGACCGTCTAAATGATTGGTCAACGTTCAAATTTTTAAGACAATAATAAGGACGGTCAAGGGTCATCTAAAAATTTAGAGACGGCTTACGGCCGTCTCTAAAGCGTCTTTAAACCAAGCAATTTTAGAGACGGTCCAGAACCGTCTCTAAATCCGTCATTTTTTCCCATTTTTCACGTACTGTCTGAAGGGTGTTCGGCTTCAACTGATACAGGTGAAGGAACTCGTCTACCGATAGCTTGAGCTGCTCCAGCTCAGCCCAAAGACTACGCAACTGAACAAGTCCCGCCACCCGTTCAGGGTTAGCTGTCCCGGGGCCAAGTCGAGACAGGTCAAAAGACACCAAACAATTCCTCGAAGCGGAAATCGCAGGCCGCACTAGAGGATGACCTGAAAAATTGGTGCTACCCCTTTGGGAGGTCGGTCCGGAAGTTCATCTGCTGAAGGAAGACAAAAAATCCCAAACTCGAGAATGTGGTACCCGAGCCTGATCCGACCAGTTCCTCGGCGATCAAAGTAGAGGGCACAGGCCCCCTCGGATCCTCCTCGCCCACTTCATTGTCGTCGGGTGGATTGCATGCCTCAGCAACTTGGTCGGTTGCCGAAGACACATTCAGCCCTTTCATCCCAGGCGCCCTCTCGTGCCTGGAAGATAAGTTCAATGCCCTAGCAGCGGGCACCGGTCTCTACTATGGAGATCTCTCCTCTACTCTCCTCGACAATGAATAGTAGAAAGGTGGCATCCGCCATTACTACCAGTGGCGAGGATGGGTTTAACATTACCCTGAGGCGACTGCTCACCCCACTTTCGCCACCAGAAATTCCCTCCCATGAGCTCCTAGAACCGGACATTGAATAGAAAAGTAGAAAGGTAAAAAAAAAAAAAAAAAAAAAAAGAAAAAGAAGAAGAAGGAAAAAGAGGAGCTCACCGGAGTTGAAAATGGTGGGACTTTGAATGAGGTGCAGCAGAAATGGTCACCACAGTGCAATTAAGAAAAACGGGGAAAGCAGAAAAGGGGGAAGAAGATGGAGCACAGAGAAGAGCCCTAGAGTGTTAGGGCTCTCCTTATATAGTTGTACCACATGGCACTGAATGAATGCGCACGTTAACTCCAAGCCATATGAACGCCTCTTCAGCTACACCAACTCGCCATGTGTCACGACCAGATGCGCCGCTCGCCCCTGACATCAAGTGCAATGCCATGCGTCGCGATCTCATTGAGCTATCACCAAAGCGATAGCTTGACGCCCCATGTGACCTCGAGCCACGTGATGACGTGTCATGATTATAGGCGGACGACGCTTCGATTGACGTGGTGGCTGCCATACCTGGCATTAACTACAATGCGGATCGACCTAGTCCACACATAACCCGACCTAATGATGATTGAGCTTACTTTTCGAGCTCCGTTCAAAAAGCAAGGGGGCTCACGGTTGGGGAAAAAATTACAAGTCCAAAAGTCGGCTTATGGAATGGACCAACTCTATTGAACCAGCCTGAGCCCGATAAGGTCTCTACGTCCAAAAGCAGGCTGACCTTCAAGAAGGCTAATGTGAACGCAAGGACACTCGAAGAGCTTCTAAGCTCACACAAATGGTTGAAAGACCGACCTAATTCATAGGTCGGCTAAAGGATGGTTATGGATCGTCTGTAGACTAGCCACATGTCAATTATGGATCGATCATAGCTCGGTCATAGATCGATTCCAGACTGGCCATAGTTCAGCCATAGATCGGTCATAGATCGAATATAGATCAGTCACAGGATGATCACAGATCGACCATAGCTTGGTTATAGATCGGTCATAGATCAGTTGTAGAACGATCACAGATCGGTTGGGGTGTACATCGAGTCGAACCGAGTCGAGCTGGCCTTAGCTCGACTTGTCTCGAACACTGGCTGACCTCAGCTTAAACTCATCTCGGCTCGGTCCTTGAGCCTGACTGGCCAGCTCGGCTCGTTTTGGTCAATAGCTTAGGCCGAATTCGAGCCAAGATCGAGCCGAGTTCTTCATTGATGCATTTCCACAGATACCTGAATTGCAACTTCACAATCCCACTGTTTGTAAAACAGAGGCAGTGGTTTTATAGGTGTTTTATCAAACACCTTCTAAGTAACATAAAAACCATAAAAAAATAAAGAGAAAAAAGATATTTGTTTAATGTACATACCTTGCTTGCCACCGGCCAAACCTTCCTTGCCACTAGTCAAAACTTCCTTGCCACCAGCCACATTTGGTTAAGTCATTTTATCAAACAGTTGATGAGCAACATCAATGACAAAGTAATCGAGTCACCAAACTGGTTCGATTTGAGTTCGATTCGAGCTGGATTCGATTCGAGTCGAGTCAAGTTGGGGCCTGCTCGAACTCATTTTCAAGCTTAAAAAATCAGCTCGACTCGGCTCGAACTCGACTTCGAACCGAGTCGAATCGAGCTTTTTCGAGTCGAGTCGAGTGAGCTAACCGAGCTAGCTCGGTTCGTGTACACCCCTACAAATCAGCCATAGCTCGCTCATATATCGTCGTAAAAAAATGACACTCATAGCAAAATCGAGAAGTCTCAGCATCAGGACGTAGGAAACACTATACTTCTGGCTCGACCGATGGTCGAAAATGATGAATGTTGATCTATCGAGCAGAATAGTATCAGTCGTTTCTAACTCGGCACCCGCTCGAGATACGACCTAAAGTCAAACTATAGATCCAAAGAATTTTCCTTAATCTCAAAGATCTCTTCCAAAATCTCCGGAGGATAATATCAAATCCCGATAATCGAGGGAACCTGCAATCTCGGAAAGATCCTGGATCGTAATAAGTTTCCAAGATATGAGGGGAGATCCCCCTCCATAACGGGATCCCCTCTTCCCTATAAATAGGCAAATTTCTCCCACCATTAAGGTACGTTCACAAGAACTCAAAACACCCGACTGATCTCTTTTCTGGAGATTCTTCTTCCAAGACCTCGAGCCTGACTTAGGCATCGGAGTCCCCTGAATGAACCAGGGCCTCCTTTGTCTCTCACCTTTGTCCATGCAGGTTCAAGGAGGAACGTTGTAAAGGGTCTGCATTAATAATATGTATACTTGAATTGAATTTTAAGATGGGTACTTAACTTGTAAGCACGCAAAAGATCATTATCTCTCTATAAACTAGTTGCTCATCTTGTTGCATCTATTGTAGTCTATGTGATTGGACCCACTTGGCTTGTAAGCTTAAGTGTTAATTGCCTTCTTAGTTTAAATTGGTAAATTGTTTTAAGTAGGTAAGAATTTTTAAGTAGTCCTATTAACCCCCCTCCCTCCTGTAGGACTTAGTTGTAATTTTAAGCTTCGTTAAGGTTTCACATGTCGTGATAGACAATTTATGTAATTTCAATTGAGACGGTTACTAGAGGAGAAATTCAAGAAGAGTAAGAAACTGACTAAAACGATTAGCATGATACCTAGGAGAATATAACAAAAAATAAGGAGAGACGAGCCATTAGAGCCTTGGCTCAATATAGGTTCGAGCATTTGGTTTCTTTGGCTTTGTTCACAGGGAGTGAAGATCCCTCCACTTTTCAAGAGGCTGAGTCTGGAAAGGATGGCAACAAGTGAATGTCAGCCATGACAGAAGAGGTGTGATCTTTATACAGGAATCAGACATAAGAGTTGGTGAAACTTCTAAAAGGTCAGAGGGTTATAGGATGCAAGTGGGTGTTCAAATTTGTATTTACAACACCCAAAGACATTAAGTTCTTCTTCAGATCCGAGACATGCCGACATCACTTAGAGTCTGCATGACTCCATCAAACATCATTATCTTAATGTCCCCTATTTTAATGGCCTTGCATGTAACGTCATTCCCTATCAGAACATTCTCACCATCATAGGACTTGTAAGTATCGAAGCAAGTCCTATTTGGACACATGATATGAAAATCCCGAATCGAGTATACACGTATCTGTAAGATGACTCGTACCAAAGGAGACTGAGAGGTCTTCTTCTGAGTTCTCCTGTGCTAAGCTAACCGATTCACCTGTGTTCTTTTTATTCTTACTTTCCATGTCGTCCTTCCATTTCTGGTACTCTCTTAAAGTGCCCCTTCACCAATTCGCCTCTGAGCTCGATCTAGACTTCTTCTTCTTGTCAGGCCGATAATCTCTCCAAGCCTTAAAAACTCGCTACATATCTTAGTAAACGAGTTTGTATGCTCCATAAGACCGAATCCATCCTTCTTCTGTGGCCTGTAAAGTTGTTTCTTCACAAACAACTTGTTAGTGATGGACTTTTCTATGTATAGATCTTTTAATTTCATCCAAATTTACCGTGATGATTCCTCGTCCAAAACATTGTACATGACTTTATCCGATATACACTGACGGATAACGCTCATAGCCTTCTCCCTGAATTCGTTACCAATTGTCTTCTGACTCTTCTCCAGTTTTATCTCCAACAATATTTTGCTCAACCCTTACGACATTAGAATATCTTTAACCTTCCACTGTCACAAAATGAAATTGTTCTTCCCGTCGAATTTATGGATATCAAACTTCGACCCTGACATCTTCGTTGAATTCTTGAACGTCAGTAATTTAATGCTCTGATATCACTTTGTTGTAATCTTGAGCCCACAACAAACCTAGATTAATCCTAGATATTAGAAATTCATGTCTAATACCGCGACCAATTCTGCATTTGTGGAAGCATGTTCAAGAAAGATAGAACAATCAAATAGAAACAACCAATCAAAGCAAAACATAAACGCACAATTTTACGTGGAAAACCCTAGTAAGAAAAAATCATTGCACAAAGGCACAAAGATCTTCACTATAATCAAAACCTTAAAATTACACCACACACCTTCTCCAATTACATAAACAACTCTATCTCCCCTTGCAATGCATAACTTAGGAAAAACCCTAGCCCCTTAAGAAAATCTTTTCCCAAGCCCTTACAAGTGTAGAAACCCTCCTAACCTGCAGAACCCTTTCTCTCAAGTGTAGAAACCCTCTCAACCTGCAAAACCCTTTCCCTTTTGAGAGAAAATACTCGTAATTTCCAAGCCCTAATCATATTAGGCTTTAAATACTCATATTTGTGCAAAACCACGGAACACTGAACTAAACTAATTGTCAATTGGATCGAACTAACAGTCAGTTGGACCAACAGAGCCCGACTCTGCTTCTAAATGAGAAATCCAACACTATTGGTATCGGACCAACAAAGTCATGCTCTGTTTCCCCAATCCAAGGCATATGCACAACACCACCTAAGTTGCACTGAAAAGGAACACGTGCTGCTAAAAAAAAAAATAGTAGAAGATTATACGCATGACCCCTATCAGTTAATAGAATTTTTTTAGACATTGGATTTTAGTTGAACATGAGAGGTAGGCACTATCTCTACTGGGTGTGGTTATGGGGAAGGACTTCTAGCATATTGAGAGGGGGGCAGGGGAGAGCTCTTTCTCATGGTTGGCCATGGTTGTTTGAAATGGGAAACGGATTGGGCCGTGGTAGAAGGGATGTGCTCGCGAACATCTAGTTAAAGAAGGCATAATGATGGTTTTTTTTTTTTTTTTTTTTTGTATTTTTTTTTTTTTTTTGTAATTTTTGGAGATCGAGATGAACAAAGAATGCAAATGATTACATAGGAACTAGAATCCTTGAAACGTCGTGATGTCTTGTCTTTCGAGTCAAGTCACAACGAGTGGAACTAGCATGTCCCTAGCAGAGTAGCCATTATGTGAATCCTAGATTACGGATCACACTCACAAGGGCCTTTGCAGGCTTTTGTATATATTTGTGACTCGGAGTATTATATATTTAACTTTCAACAATGGCAAATGAAGAAGAATTAATGATCATAGTAAAAAAATTTGAGCCCTCAGTTTATCTTGCTTCAGCCCATTAAGACACATTTTCTCTTGGGATCCATTATTTGAGACTCATGCATTTGTTCGGTAAAAGTTTCCTAGGACTAATATAGAAATTGCTTGATAATTCAGGATAAACTCAAATGAGGGCATGGCCCACCCTCTATTATTGTCAATTCTGTAAGTATCACATGGTTGAGCTTACTCTCAGGATTTATGGCTCTTATCTTGTTATTCTTGACTCACCGAAGGTGGGGGGCTATCAACCCTATAACACCAAAATGGCATCAAGCCATTTATACCATCTAATGAAGGGTGTGTTGACATTGGACATTGATCATCATTCTCTTGTTTGTTTTCGACAATCCATTATAGGTATGTAGGTATGGATGGGCTGGTCAAGCCTCTAGGCCTGGCCCATTCCCATCTGAGTTTGAGCTTTATTTTTAGGCCCTCAGCGGATAACAAAATCAGGCCACTTTATAGGAGAGTGGATACTATCAAATAAGATAAGGGGCCCACCTAAGTCGTGGATGTAACTGATTTTTTATTATCATGATTTTTCAGGGCCAAGCCAAGACCAACATGAGAGGGAGAAGAAGAAATGAACCAGGCTCAGGCTCCTGCTGATACTGACCTGACTCAGGCCTCATCATCTCATTATTTTGGGTGCAGGTTAGATTTTCCAAATGCAACATGTTGAAAAAATCTCAATGGCTGGTTTCCCTTTCTACATTGGCTCCTGCAGAGCAACACCAACAACCTGACCCCGACCCAACCCAATGCTTTTCTCTAATGTTTTGCGGCGGCCAGCACGGGTCTGCAACGGACGTGGATTTGGTGAATACCTGACCGTGGGGACCATCTCGATGTATGTACCTTATATCCATGCCATGCATCCGTTTTTCCCGCTCATTTTATAGCAAGAACCCAAAAATGGAGCAGATCCAAATCTCAGGTGGAACACACCACAGGAAACAGTAGTGATTAAAACACAAACTTATGGGGGCCACAAAAGTTTTCGATCAAGCTGACATGTGTGGTACCTTCATCCAGGTCTTTGTGACTTCATCAACGGAAGCGGATTGCGTCCGACCCCGCTCGGACGTAGCAAAGAACGGACAGAACTGTGTGGGGCCCACCGTGATGTATCTGTTTATGCACGCCGTCCATCCCTCTTCGCAGATCATGTTATGGTATGAACTCAAAAATGAGGAAGATCCAACGCTCCAGTAGACCACACCGGAGATGACTCTTTCATTTAATGCAACCCAAACTTACTATTTGGTGTGGTCCCCTTGAGCATTAGATCTACCTCATTTTTGGGGTCAAAGCTTAAAATGGCCCGATAAAAGGGATGGACGGTGTGGATAAACAGATACATCACGATGGGCCCCCACACAGATCTGTCTGTTCCTTGCTAGGTAAGAGCAGGGGTCGGACGCAATCCGCTTCCCTTATCAACAGGTTGGATGGAAAATAAACGTTCCAGTGGCCCCAAAGAAAATTTTAATGATGGGTGTTCAATCACCACTGTTTCAAGTGGTGTGGTCCACCTGAGAATTGGATCTTTTGGACTCATGGCATAAAATGAGCTAGCGAAACAGATGGACGGCATGGATATAAGGTGCATACATCACGGTGCATGGGCCTCAGAGTCAGGGATTCACAGACCTCCAAAGCCATTTCCCATTTACAAAGTAGAAGCAAGCAAAGAAGAGGAGAGACTGCGTATGCATGTACGGGGAGGAAGGTTGGATTTTATTCAGATAACATAAAATGCCCATTAATTTCAATTAACTAATCACTGACAACTATATCAAAGGATTTAGGATTATTCAAACAAAACCAATGAAATTATACTTGATTATTCCTCTTCAAACAAGGCCCACCTTTTCCAACTGTTAATCTGCATTTAAGATTTGAAGCAGCGCCATGAAGAGATTGAGAATGTCAAGATACAAAGAGATAGCCGCAACGATGTGCTCATCATACGAGTAGCGCTTGATCAAGTTATCGGTATCATAGACAATGTAGCCGCAAAATAAGAGAGCTGCCAATGCGCCAAAGATCATTGTTGATATCTTACCTAATGGTACAAAGACCTGCGAGAAGGCCATCAAAGAAATATTTATTTTAATTAAGTAAAGGCAAAGGGACAATAATATTTTCTAGTTTAATCAAGTAATTAAACTCAAATTGGAGTTGCATTTCTTTCAAGTCCATTCCAAATGTAATTCAAAGAAATACAATTTGGTCATTGGACTAATTACTAATTATTTCAATTCATTTCGACAGTGCATCTAAGTGCATTTCAATACTTGGTCCTGAATGTGCTTAATGAAAGACCCGAGAAAAGATATATATATATATATATATATATATATATATATATATATATATATATATATATATATATATATATATATATATATATATATATATATATATAGTCTGAACCAAAACTTAAGCCACTGCTGGGGCAATCTTCCGTATGTATGGTGAACATGAGAGTGGTCTCTATAATATTTCCCATGTGAGAAGATCATATCCAATTAATATATATATATATATATATATATATATATATATATATATATATATATATAATATATATATATATATATATATATATATTTATATATATATATATACATATATATATATATATATATATATATATATATATATATATATATATATATATATATTGTTGGGGATTTGTACTGCGGAATCACCCAGATCTAGATCTAGGATAGCAATCGAATGGCACCAAGCACACACAAGAGAACACAGATTTAACGTGGAAAACCCTTGCGGGAAAAAACCACGGCACAAAACGACAGATCTCCACTATGAAAATAGAAATTACAAAGAGAGAGGACTTACCCAATTCGAACAACCTCGAATCTCACCCTTACTATACCCTTTAAAAATCCTAAAATCCTTTTAGGAACCTTTGGAACTCCTTTAAAAAGCTTTAGAATACCTCCCAATCCCGCATACACCCCTTAATATAAATTTAGAAAGAAGTAGAATCGAAATAAAACATAAAAATTGCAAAATCTACGTTTCCGCAGAAAATCTGCGTAAAATCTTCGATATCATCGAAGGTCCATTGATGTCATTGAAAATGGACAAAAACTGTCCAGCGACCAAGGGTGAAAAATTCGACAATTATCGATGGCATCAAAACCCTGTCGATGTCATCGACAGATCAACAGACAGATTTAAGAAATCTGTCAATGTCATCGATAGACCAACAGACAGATTTAAGACATTTGTCCATAACAATCTCCACCATGTCTTCAATCTTCATCCATGTAGCTTTTTGTCCTCTTCTTTTATCTCTGCATCACATCATAGCTTCTCTTGCACACTCCATCTTCCTTTTACGCCATTGCCAAGCCCAAAGAAGTTTTACAGGCCTTGAACTTCTCTACAAGAACGATCTAGGGGAGCATGTCCATTGGATCAAAATTCACATGCCCAATCATCTTTGCTCCTGTCTTCTCAAAAGGAAAGACGTAGTCTTCTTACCATCTCACTGCTACCCAATATTGTTTGTCGAGGTACTTGCTCACAACATTGATAGCCTATGAAATAACCGATCTAATCTAGACCATGGCATACACTACCAACCGCATTCGACTAAGACTCATGAGATATCCTGCTTTTCCTCATCTGTTTTGGGACATGTCCTGAGGAAAACTTGAGGAGAGACGCGTAGGGAACGCTCTCCGGCTTTACCTGGCCCATCACATCCTTGATCAATACTTACACATAAGGTATTCCTCCTGTAATTATCAAAACCTACTCCTCTTTCAGTCTCAATGCCGAGAACCATCTTTGCAGCCCCATGATCCTTCATCCTGAATGTCCCACTTAACCGAGTCTTCAATACATTGATTTCAGACATGTCATAATTGGCAATTTACATGTCATCAATTCCTGACTCACTATGAAGGAATCAAACCACTGCCTAGGCGACAGGTTGAACTACGACCTCCTTCAAAGTCTTTTCTCAACCCCTTTAACTTCGAACTACTTTGGTTGCTTCATGTAGATCTGCTCTTTACTTTCCCTTTCAGAAGTGCAGACTCCACATTCATCCTTCCAACTCAAGATCACATTGGCCAACCAGCGCCAATCACGGATCTAATAGAACCTGTTATACCATCGACGCGAATATCTCTGAGAAGCCAATCCCTTCTCTTTGAGCATAACCCTTCGCTACCAACCTCATCCTGTATCTATGTTGTATCCTTCTGAAGATCCACCTGCATCTTACCGCTTTCCAGCCCACTGAAAGCTCCACCAGCTCCCATATGTCAATCTAGTATAACGAATCCATCACATCACCCATAATCATGTTTCACTTCTTAGCATCAGGCTCACTTAGAGCTATCTAAATAGAAGATGAATCCCCTGCGATATTGGAGTCATCCATGTACCCTGCCGATATCCTACAATCATGCCGTATGATTCTTCTCACAGGTGGTTGCTCCACCTGCTCTGTATCCCTGTCCATACGTCTCAGCCTTCCTGCCCTGCCCACTCTTGTGGCCATGCCCAACATGCCACACACATGCAAAAGTGGAATCCGCTACATCTACTACAGCTCCACCTTTTGAAGTGCTCCTGAGCAACCTGTACATATTACTGAGTCGTAGCGCTTTTATGATTACCCATGCCCCCTTGGATACCCTAAGAGCACGATTAATACCTATGTACTTGCATCCTTTTGCCTCAAGCACACCAAGAGAAATCAGATTCAACTTCAAATCAGGAACGTGCCTCACATCGGTCAAGGTACGCTCCACCCCATCAAACATCTTGATGCGCACCGAACCAACAACCACAACATTACAGGCAATGTCATTACCCATAAATACCTATCCACTATCGCACTCCCTGTAGCTGGTGAACCAACTCCGATGAGGAGTCATGTGAAAAGACGCTCCTGTGTCTAGCATCCACTCGTCCTTACGATCATCGTATGGCCATCTAATAGTAGACACAGATAAAACATTACCATCACATCCACTCGATTCATCAGACGTAGCAGCATTGGCCTCTCTGTATGAAGCTCCAAAATCTTCTCTCTTCGATTTAGGATTTTCTCAATCCTTCTTCACATGTCCTTCCTTCCCACAATTCCATCACTTTACCTTTCCTTTGCCCTTGCCCTTAGATTTGGATTTATAACTTGAAGAACCTGTACCTTGCTCAGAATTTATCCCTCGTAAATAGTGCCTCAAAAGATGTCCTCATATTGCTATTTAGCTTTCTCATAGTCTTTCCTTGAAGGGCTAAGATAACGGTGTCGATACTCAGGGTTTTATTTGTGCTACAAATAGTGTCCTTGAATGACTTATATGACGTCGGAAGAGAATTCAACAACATACATGCTTGTTTTTCATCTTTCATCACTTCTTCCATATCCAGCAATTTGCAAACTAATTTATCAAAGTTGCTGATGTGAGCCTTCAGATCTCCACCCTCAGCTATCTTGAAGTTATACCACTGCTGCTTCAAGTGTAGGCGATTTTTCGAGAATTTTTTTGCATAGACATCCTCTAACTTCGCCCATAACTTAGCCACAGTTTTCTTCCTCATGACGTTATAGAGAACCTTATCCATGAGACATAAACGAATCGATGATAATGCCTTCTTATCAAGAGTATTTCATTCATCATCAGTCATAGTAGACTTTCACTCCTCAAGAGCACCATCTTCGCCTTGCTTGATTAAGAAACTCATCATCTTGATCTTCCATAACTCAAAATTATTTTTCCCTAAGTACTTCTCAATATTATCCCTGGTGCTTGCCATTATTACTAATTCTTCAGATTTAGATCTGTGCCCTAATGATTGCTCTAATACCACTTGTTAGGGATTTGTACTGCGGAATCACACAGATCTAGATCTAGGATAGCAATCCAATGGCACCAAGCACATACAAGAGAACACAGATTTAACGTGGAAAACCCTTGCGGGAAAAAACCATGGCACAAAGCGACAGATCTCCACTATGAAAATAGAAATTATAAAGAGAGAAGACTTACCTGATTTGAATAACCTCGAATCTTACCATTGATACATCCTTTAGAAACCTTAAAATCCTTTTAGGAACCCCTGGAACTCCTTTAGAAAGCCTTAGAATACCTCCCAATCCCGCATACACCCCTTTATATAGGTTTAGAAAGAAGTAGAATCGGAATAGGAAATAAAAATCGCAAAATATGCGTTTCCGCAGAAAATCTGTGTAAAATCTTCGATATCATCGAAGGTCCATCAATGTCATCAAAAACGGACCAAAACTGTCCAGTGACCAGGGGTGAAAAATTCGACAATTATCGATGGCATCGAGCAACCTTCGATGTCATCGACGACTGGCTTCGATGTCATCGAAACCCTGTCAATGTCATCGACAGACCAACAGACATATTTAAGACATCTGTCGATGTCATTGAAACCCTGTCGATGTTATCGACAGACCAACAGACAAATTTAAGACATATGTCCATAACATATATATATAATGTGTGTGTGTGCGCGCGCGCGTGTGTATTACTAATTATTTCAATTCATTTCGACGGTGCATCTAAGTGCATTTCAATACTTGGTCCTGAATGTATTTAATGAAAGATCTGAGAAAAGGCATATATATATATATATATATATATATATATATATATATATATATATATATATATATATCTATGTCTATATTTATATATATATATATATATATATATATATATATAAAAACAAAAATATATATATATATATATATATATGGAAAAGGTTCTATGTGGTCGAACTCATGAGAACTTCCCATGCGGTCGAGTTGTGTGGGCCTCACCATGATGTATATCGAACATCAACACCGTGCATTTAATGGGTCCCCTTTAAATTATGGGATATCCCAAAAATCAACTAGAACTCAGGTGGGCCATGCCATCTACAATCATGTGAAGACATGCCTAAAACATATAAAAGCACTTGGTGGGGGCCACCTGAAATGTGGATATATCTAAAACTTGGTCTGACCCCTCATCCAAGTGGGACACACATAATGGATGGGCTGGATTTGTGAACCACATCTCGGTGGGCCCAACTAATGATTATGAATGTTTTAATGAAGGGTAACCCCTCTCAACTTTTGTATCTGGTGTGGCCCATAAAAGTCACGGATTGACTTGATGTTTAGGCCCTAGGCCCACCATGGAATGGTGCATCTAACTGATGTGGTAGATGTTCGACACGCATCACGGTGGGAACACATTGCTCGACCTCATGGGAAGACCACAGTACAGTTTCGCTATACGTATATATGTGTATGTATATATAGGAATGCACACCTTTGCACATGTATCATGGGCTCAAAATCTGAATAGTCCACATGATGTGGCATGCCCTGAAAATCTATGGGCCCAATTTTCAGCCTGACACAAAATTCTAGTGGGCTATAGCAAAGAGAAATGCGAATTAACGGAAGAAACTATTTCATTTTGCCATGGCCCACTAGAGTTTTATATCGGGCTGAAAATTGGGCATGTGAGGTTTCAGGGGGTGCCACATCACGTGTACTATTCAGATTCTATGCCCATGACATTTGTGTAAAGGTGCGCATTGGCACTCACATAAGAAGGTGAGTATGTGAGCATTCCTCTGTGTGTGTGTGTGTGTGTGTGTGTGTGTGTGTGTGTGTGTGTACATGCATGCTCACCTATGCACGTGCGCACCTTTGCACACGTATCATGGGCATCTAATCCAAACGGTCCATAAGATGCGGAATCCCATGAAACCCAATGGGATGAATTTTCACCCTGATTTAAGATTCTGGTGGGCCATAGCAAAGAGAAATGCAAATCAAGGGAAGAAACTATTTTCATTTTTCATGGCCCACCAAAGTTTTGGTTTAAAGTTAAAATTGGTACCAGGTTTTCATGAGGTTCTGCTTCACATGGACCGTTCAAATTTTCGAGACTCGTCATGTATGATGAGTTCTCAAAAAAGTTCATAGGACTTCCGTGTGAATTGGTTCGCAATTGAGCATTCCACTATATATATATATATATATATATATATATATATATATATATATATATATATATATATATATATATATATAAAAGGAAATGGTACTATGAGGTCGACCTCATGGGAACTTCTTATGAGGTCGAGCTATGTGGGCCCCACCATGATGTGTGTCGAACTTCTACCCAATTAGTCAGATGCACTATTTCATGGTAGGCTATGAGCTTAAAAATCAAGTCAAACTATGACTTGAGTGGCCACACGACATATAACAGTTGAGGGGGGTTGCTCTCCCATTAAAGCATTTATAATTATGTATTGGGCCCATCAAGATGTGGTTCATAAATCCAAACCATCCATTGTGTGTGCCCCACTTGGATGAGGGGACAAGCCAATTTCCAGCTGCATCCAAAAGTCAGGTGGGACCAAGTACTTTTGTAAGTTCTAGGCATGTCTTCACATTGTTTTAGATGGTATGGACCACCTGAGTTTCTTATATGGCTGATTTTTGGCATATCCCATAACCTAAAGGTGACCCATCAAATGCACAGTGTTGATCGATGTTCGACACACATCATGATGGAGCCCACACAGCTTGGTTCCCATGAGGTCGATCTCATAGTACCATTCCATATATATATATATATATATATATATATATATATATATATATATGAGGAATGCTCACCTATGCACATGTTTTCATGAGTTCTCCTGAAAACTTTTTCAGAACTGATCACCTGTGGTATGACCCCAAAATCTTAACTATCCACGTGATACAATACCCCGTGAAACTCCAAGGCCCAACTTTTATCTAAAACTTTTGTGAGCCATGACAAAAGAGAGAAAGGGAGGAAACTGTTTTCTTTTAAAATGGCCCACCAAAGTTTTAGATCAGGGTGAAAGTTGGGTAGTAGGATTTACATGGGGTGCTACATCACATAGATAGTTCAGATTTGGTGCTAATATCATGTGAGATAGATTTAAAAAAGTGAGCATTCCTCTCTCTATATTTTCCCAAGAACTCATAAAAACATTTTGAGAACTCATCTCTCATGATAGGAGCTCAAAATCTGAACCATCCATGTGATGCAACTACCCATTGAAACTGCTAGGTCCCAACTTTTATCCTTATCCAAAACTTTGGTGAGCAATGGCAAAAGAGAAAAATCAAGGGAGAAAAATATTTTCTTTTGCCATGGTCCACTAAAGTTTTAAATTAGGGTAAAAGTTGGCACTTAGGGGTCTGCATCACATGGACGGTTTAGAATGAATTTACACTCATATCAAGAGAGATAAATCTGAAAAGGTTCTCATGAGTTCCATGAGAATTGGTGGGCAGGTGATATATATATATATATATATATATATATATATATATATAGAGAGAGAGAGAGAGAGAGAGAGAGAGAGAGAGAGAGAGAGAGAGAGAGAGAGAGAGAGAGAGAGAGACGCTCAAAGGAGAAATGGTGATAGAATATAGAATCAGCAAAAGGTCTAGCTTACTTGGATGAGAGAGAAAACAATGAGCATCATGAGGCCGGCAAACAAGAATGGCCCAAGGAACCCGAAATCATGCCCTCTTCTAGCTGCCCAGAACGTGTAGAGGGTAAGGCTTACGACGATCACCGTTGTTAGAATGACAGCTTCGAGAATAGCCTTTCCTGTTTTGCAATAAGGATTTCAGGTATTAAATGTACTTGGTGTTGTGAGGCATATTTACACACGTTGTACCTTGTTTGGAACTATAAAAAGATTTTAGCTGAAGGTCGTAGGCAGATAAACACATATATCATTTTCAGTTGGCAATTGAAGGGCTCAAAACAAAACAAGCACATCTTGTCCTTTAATATGCATGTTTTAACATGATCAGTAGACTAAAAGGCTTAATGGTTATTTTTTTACTCAATCAGGAATTCAAGTACAAACTTTGGTGTGGTGAGCTTGGCAACATTATAACAAATTGTAACTACAATAAATGACAGGTTGAAGTTGAAATCATCAGCCATAAAACAGCATAACAGCATGTAGTGATTGAAATCATGCTTAAAACATTTAAAAGCTCTTGGTGGGGCCCACCTGAATTTTGTAATGGCCTAAAATTTAGTGTAACCCCTCATCCAAGTGGGAATAACACGATGGATGTACTGGATGCCTAAATCACATCTCACTAGGCCCTATATACAATCAGGAAAGTTTCAATGGTGGGCATCCAATCTCAATTGTTGTATGTTGTATGGCCCATCTAAGTCATGGATTGGCCTGAGTTTTAGGGTCATAAATCATCAAGTAAGGGAGCATCCCATTAATGGGATGGATGTCCATCACACATCAAATCATGGTAGGGCCCACAGAGCTCCACCTCATGGGAAGCTCTCCCTCTCTCTCTCTCTAAAAAAAACAAATGATTATATATATATGTGTGGGAAATGGTTCCATGCGATCGAGCTCATGGGATCTTCCCATGAGGTCGAGCTGTGTGGGATGCATTTGATGGGTCCCCTTTAAATTATGGGATATGCCAAAAAATCAGCCGGAACTTAGGTGGGCCATATCATTTAAAATCATGTAAAGACATGCCTAAAACATATAAAATCACTTGGTGGGGCCTAGCTAAAATTTGCACGCATTTGAAACTTGGTTTGACTACTCATCCAAGTGGGACACACATAATGAATGGTCTCGATTTGTTAAAAACATCTTGGTGGACCCAACAAATGATCATGAATGTTTTAATGGGAAGGTAAACCCTTTCAACTTCTATATGTGGTGTGTCCCACCCAAGTCATGGATTGACTTGATTTTTAAGCTCATGGCCCACCATCTGACTGATGGGGTAGATGTTTGACATGCATCACGGTGGGACCCACACATGCAGCTCAGCCTCATGGGAAGTTCCCATGAGCTCGACCAAATAGAACCATTCCCGCCTCACACACATATATATAAGGAAAACTCTAATTAGGGTTTCTTTATTTCTTACCGCCGGAGAAGCTACAGGCCACTCCAACTAGAAAGCTGATAGAGACGGTGAACAGAGCAAGGAGAAGAAAATTCCAGGGATGCTTCTGATGGTAGGCACGCAAAGGAAACAAAACTGCACAAAATAATAATAATAATAATAAGAGTTGAGATAATTAAAAAGAAGAAAAAAATAAACAAGAAACAAGAAGCCACACTAAAGAATGGAATTTTCTCTCAAGAAGCCTGGAATTACCAATTAATGAGAAGAAAAATATGGCAAAGAAGACCCAGATACTGGCTTTGGAATGGGCGAAGAAGTTGGAGATGTGATGGACGGAGATGACAGTATAGGCCACGCCAAGGGTAATCAGAACTTGGACGGTGAGGATGGCGTAAACCTTACGGATGAAGGCCCATCTCAACTGGCAGTTCTCTTTCATGTCAGGGTAGAGGATCTGGGGCCCAGCTTCAATGTCGCCCGTCTTGCCATTGCTGGATGTTTCCTTCATCTTCTCCTTCTTTTCTTTTCTTTTCTTTTCTTTTCTTCAACTGTGCTGTTGCAGCGAAAGAGAGACCGAGTTTTCGACGGAAGCGGATTGGCTGGTGTACCACACACCAGCTATATAGCTGAAGTAGATACGTGTCGTGCGGGACGCGGATTTCCTGCGAAAGCCTTTCGCAGGAGTTTCCTGCGCAAGAATGCTAGGTGGGGCCCACCCAAATGTTTTTAAAACATCTACTCCATCCATCCGATTTATGAGATCAATTTAGGATGTGCGACCAGAAATGAGGTGTGTCCAACACTCACATGGCCATAAAGAGGAAAAAGTGGGCATACAGTAAGCACCGTTGAAGCGTTTTTATGGCCATTCAAGTTTTGTATCAGGCTATAATTTTGGTGTTTTCGCTTCATCCCATTCGGAATGACCTTGTAAAAGGTTTGGATATCGTATAAACATCAAGGTGGAGCTCAGTAAAGTTTAAACGGTAGAAATTTCTTTCCCAATTTTCTCTCTCGTGTGACCTACTTGAGTGTTGTATCCACCCCATTTCTTCTAAAATGTACTAAAACGAGATCAAAAAATGGATGAACGGAATGGATTTATAACGTACATTGCAGTGGGCCCCACCCAGCATCCTTGTGCAGGAACTTACTGCAAAGGCTTTCGCAGAAAATCCGCGTCCTGTCGTGCCAAGACGAGCGCTGACTCTCCTCCATCTCCGAGTTGTACCAACGGTTCAAAGGAGATAAAAGTTACATGGCCCCATGTATTTATTATATCCACACCGTTAATCCATTATTCGAGATCATCTTAGAGCATTAGACAAAAAATTAATTATATAAAAATCTCAAATGGACCACACCAAAAATAGCATCTAGATAATAAATTTTACTGTTAAAAAATTCGTAGGGCTCACGATAACATTTATTTTCCATCTAATCTGTTGATAATGATTTTTACTGTTAAAAATTTCATAGGGCTCACCATAACATTTATTTTCCATCCACATCTGTTGATAAGGCCACGAACACCTGTATGAATAGGAAAAATAAATAAATTTAATGTTGATCAGAAACTTCTTTTAACCCCAAAAGCGTTTCAATGGTAGACGGTCAATCCCCACTGCAAAAATGCAGTGTGGTCTACTTTATCTTCATATCTGTCTTATTTTTGTACACAGCCTTACCACGAGTTTGACAAATGGGTGGATGGTTTAGATATAAAACATACCTCCTGATGGTACCCATAAAATTTACTGACGTCAGTACATCATCTGTATAGCTGGCGTGTGTACACCAGCCGATCCGTTTCCGCGAAAATTGTTTACTCCCTGCCACCAGCGTATGGTTGATGGTCGGTGTTATGTGGACCCACCATAATCCATGTGTTTCATTCATTCCATCGATCTATTTTTCTAGATTATTTTATAATATGAGACGAAAAATAAAGTATATCACAATCTCAAGTAAGACCACATTACGGGAAACAGTGTTGAATGGACAATGATCATTAAAAACTTTTTGGGGCCATAAAAGTTTTGGATCAAGTTTATTTTTGATTTTTTTTCCTTCATCTATGTCTGTATGACCTAATTAGAAGATTTGATAGGAAATAAACAGTACGGTCGGCCTTACGAGGATTTTAATGGTGGATATCCCATTACTATTGTCTTCCTGTGGTGTGGTCAACCTGAGATTTATATCCCTCTCATTTTTGGGATCAAGCCATAAAATGATCTTTAAAATTGGATGAACGGCATGGATGAAAAACATACATCATGGTAGGGCCCACATAGCGCCGACCATCAACCACCTGGCTAGTGCCAGGGGTGGAGCCAATCCGTTTCCGTTTTCGGCGGGACTGACTGATTTAAATAGTACGGATCGTACGTAGATTGCCTGCGAAACTTTGGGACGCGGTTTCGGTAGATCCACGACATGTGTAGGACCACTGACTGTGGGGCCCACCTTGATGCATGTGACTACATCCACGCCGTCCATCTGTACTTAAAATTCATTTTAAAGTAATACGAGAAAAATGAAGCAGATTCAAATCTCAGATGGACCATGGCACAGGAAAGAGTAAGAGTAGTAAACTAGTAATTGACCATTAAAAAATTTTTAGAGGCTACAAAAGCTCTGATGATATTTGTGTGGTATCTTCGTATGGGTCTTTGTGAGCTTATCAACAGGTCGGATGGAAAATTAGCATTCCGGTGGATTCCATGAAGGTTTTAATGGTGGGGATTCAATCACGACTGCTTCCTGTGGTGTGGTTCATCTAAGAATTTGGCATGCTTCATTTTTTGTAATTATGTTCTAAAATGAGCTTTGAAAATGGTTGAACGGCCTGGATTTAAGAAAAATACATCACTGTGAGCTCCACAGTTAGGGTCCCACCCACTTTGGTGGTCCTGGTCTCACCCAATAGCTTCTCGAAAGTATGGGCCTACCCAAAACCTATCCTGTTTGGAAACGGGACATTGGGGGAAGGTTTATCAGAATAGCGGCGATTAGGCAATACCTCCACCGGACCTACCTAGAGATGGACAAGATCTGTGAGGCCCACTTTGATGTATGTGTTTCATCCACACCGTCGATTCATTTTCAAAATTATGAGATAAAAATGAGACAGATCAAATGCTCTAGTGGACCATATCACAGAAACAGTGAGGATTGAATGCCTGTCGTTGAAAACCTCCTGCGAGACAAAAAAAAATAAAAATAAAAAAAATTGGATCAAACTTATATTTATGTTTTTCCTTCCTTCATGTACACGTGACCTTCTGAGCAGGTTGGATGGCAAATAAACATTACAATAAACCATAGGAAGGTTTAATGGGGGAGATTATTGTCACCACTTGTTCTTGTAGTGTGGGCCACTCGACCCTTCAATCCATCTCCATTTTAGGATCATACCATAAAAATTTTAATATATATATATATATATATATATATATATATATATATATAAACTTTCAAAATGATTAAACGTTGGATAAAACACATGTATCACAATGGGCCGTGCAGAGCCATGACAGGATCGTCAAGCTCTGGTTAGCTACTGGTGGGGTAGTATCCAAAGCGTGCTGGGATTGGATTAGGTGCGCCCTTGCCATGGACGCGGATTGCGTCCTAGCCCCGCCAGGATGGTAATTCGTCCTGGCAGGGCTCTGTGGGGTCCACCGTGATGTAAACGTTTTATCCATGTTGTTAATCTCTTTTCTCAGATCATTTTAAGGTGTGATCCTAAAAATGAGGCAGGTGCATAGCTCCAGGTGACCACACCAAAGGAAGCTGCGGTGATAATGACACCCACCGTTGAAACCTTTGCAATGGCCACCGTGATGTTTTTTTACCATCCAACCTGTTAATAAGGTCACGTAGACGTCTATGAAGTGAAAAACAAAATTCAGCTTGATATGAGACTTCTCCAACTCCCAAGAAGTTTTTAACGGTGGATGTTAAATCTCCACTTTGTGGTCAATCTAAGCCTCGACCTGACTCATTTATAGCATAATACCTTAAAATGATACGAGCAAAGCGATGAACGACGTAGATAATATGCTTTCATCATTGTGGGCCCCACAAACCCCTGCCCGGACAGATTACCATCCTCGAGGTAGGATGCACGTTCCCTTGCCATGGGCCTACCCTGACGTGTGGTAGAGGATTCGGCTTCCATTGTTCTTTGGAAACGGTATCAGCTAGGGTCTTGTGAGGGTGTACTCGGGTTTATCTGATCCTGAATCCCAAATGCACACGCATTACTAGGGATTTTCGGGCTCGGCTGGGTGGGATCCTGTGGAGCCCACCTTGATGTATTTTCCTTGTGTCTACGCCGTCCATCGAATTGAAAGCTCATTTTAGGAATGGACTAGAAAATGAAGCAAATCCAAATCTAAGGTACACCACACCACTGGAAACAGTCTTTCTGAATCCCCAGTGGGGGTGGCTAACATGGAGTGTGTGTACTGACATGGGTGTGTACTAACAAGCTAACCCAAAATAATAATAATAATAATAATAATTTTACTGAATCACTCACATTAAAAATTAATGAGTTTGACCATAATGTCTATTTTCCATCCAACTTGTTAATAAGATAACAAGACCTGAACGAAGAGACCACACAAATATCATCTCAATCCAATTTTTTTAATAGTTCATAAGAAGTTTTTAATTGTTAATTACTATTTCATGTAATATGATCCACTTGAGATATCGATCTACATTATTTTTATCGTTACCTAAAATGAAATTTAAATAAGGATGGACGGCATGGATGTAAGGAAGATACATCAAGGTAGATCCCACAGCAAGGGATCCCACCCACCTCCCAAGCATGTTGGGGCGGTTATTCATCAGTAGTGTGTTCGAAAGGACCCTCATCTAAAGGGGGGAGGCTTGCCACGTGTCAAAGGTTTGGACCATTCATTAATAGTGCACCCAGTTAATATGCTATATACCAAAAATTACTGTGGGATACTCATCACGTCCTTTGAATTTCATGGCCCATGGTAAAGCTCCATTTTCTTGTAATGCATGGGAAAGTAATTTTTTTTACTTTTGCTCAAGAATCATGTTGGACCACTAATCAGGTGGGCCACGGTTCATGAAACAGATGTACGGTGTAAAAGAACTTTGCTAAAGTTTTCGAAGATATCCATCTGTTCAAACGTGGTGGTCTACTGGATGAGTGTAGCCTCTTGTTTTCTAGGTGTGATGAGAGCATTTTTAGTCAGACCCTCCTGTTGAAATTGTGGTTTTTTGAAAAGTTCCAAAATCCAAAATTTCAGGATTTTGCCGCTAAAACGTTTTTTGGAATTTTCAAATCTAAAAGTGCGGTGTGTGCTTTATCCTAGATTAGAAATGGTAAGAATCTTTTTGGGGTTTACATATAGACTTATGAAGAGTATTCTTACTTGGATGTTTTGGATGTGGAGACGCACTGGAACACACGCACGCGCTCGGGCACGGGCGTGGGCAGTGTGGCTGTAGTGGTGCTAATTAGCGCACTTTGCACTTCGTACATGTGCGATACGTCTAGTCAGAGCCTAAGGGCCGTGGGTCTGAAATGAGCCTTGGTTTTATAGGCAACTGAGAACAGTCGGATCATAAATCCAAAACGTTCAGCAGTTTCTAAAAACGGCTAGCTGCCTTGAAAGCCACAACGGTCCGAAAGCGAACAGACTATAATGATCCAACGGTCGGATCTTGTGATCTGACAACCAGAAACGTTTGGGATTAATGGTCAACGGTCAGAAACGTTTTCCAAATATTCTGAACCATTGATATCCACCTAGCAATGGTTCATTATCTAGAGCCTATATGACCATTCCAGTCTAAACTTATCATCTCAACACCACCTCTCCTATCAAATTCTCCAGATATCCCATTTACAATATTAACTAGTCCACTGTTTGGTTCTATTAGAACAAATCTACTACGTTTAACGTTCCTAAGTGGACCCATCGTGATTGCTGCACACCGGATCCAGACAAGCTTGTCTTATCCTAGAAGCAATTCGCTTGTAACCCATCAACAATTTGATAAGGGGGCAAATCACGCTTTAAGGACACTGAAAGCGTGATATGGACACCGAAAGCGTTGCATCAGTCAAACTAATGAACTAGGATCTAATCCGATTGGACCGATTTGATAGTTCAAATTTTACTAGGTGGTAGGACAAGCTGAAATTCCTACTAACTGCTCTAAAGATTTTCTACATCCTGGACCCGACTCTCCAGCCTCTGCCTAAAGCGAAGGACACTGACACTTCAGAATAAGTTGTTGTTAGGAACAAGTGACAAGAAGATGAACTGTTGTGTCGTGATCACATTCTTGACGCTCTCTCTAATCGGTTATACGATCTGTACACGGAGACCACATCAGCTAAAGAAATATGGAGCGCACTAGAATACAAATACAAGGCTGAAGAGGAAGGTACACAGAAATTCCTAATTGTCTGGCATTTCGACTTCACGATAATAGACAATTTGCCGCTGCTGGCCCAAATCCATAAATTACAATTAATTGTAAATAAGATAAAGGCATTAAAAATAGACCTACCTGAATCCTTTAAAGTTGGAGCTATTATCGTCAAATTGCCTCCGAGCTTGAAAGACTACAAGAAGAAGCTACTGCATAAATCTAAAGAATTCACCCTGGAACCAATCCAAAAACATCTTCGTATTGAAGAAGAATCCCATAACCGAGACAAAAAGGATGACACTAATGGTGCATCCTCATCCAAGGTGAATGCAATAGAAAGACCATCCCAAAATAATAACTATGAGAAGTCTGATTCCCTTAAACCCAACAAATATCAAGGAAAATTCAAGAAAACCCAAAAGAAGGAAAATGACAAACCCAAAGGATCTTACTATGTATGCGGCAAGACTGAACATTACACCTGAGTCTGTGGGGACCGTAAAAAGCCTAAGGGCGTGTTTGGGCAGTGAGATTAGAAGGGATGAGGTGGGATGGGATTCATCTGGTCCTGTGCCAATTCCACTCCATGTTTGGGAAGAATGGAAAAGCTTGGAATTAGATTAGATGGAATTACATTGGGTCCCGTGCTAATTTCACTCAATGTTAGCAAGTTGTGTAGGTCCCACCATGATGTGTGGGCTATATCCACACCGTCCACCTATTTTTCGAGATTATTTTAGAGCATGGGCCAAAAAATCAAGTAAATCTAAATCTCAAGTGGACCCCACCATAGAAAGCAATGGGGATTGAATACTTACCGTTGAAAACTTCTTTGGGGCCACATAAGTTTTAGATCTACCTCATTTTTAGGCTCATGCCATAAAATGAGGTTACAAAACAAATGAATGGTTTAGATATAACACGTGTGTTATTCTTAGTGATTTCAAATGATGGTGGGTATATTCATTCAATGTACCACTGTATTACCAATAAAGCATGACATTAATCTTATCCCATGGCAAAAGGGGACAATCCCTGCCATGGGTAATAATTATGTTTTTTGAATCCCATCCCACCTAATCCCTTCTAATCCCACCGCCCAAACAGACCCTAAGGGTGGATGCCCAATATTTTGATTTCGAAAGTAATGCGAATGCATTTGACTGGAAATTAATGCATAGGCAATCCGTATGTTAATCATACCAGTTAACTAAAATGATTTGGCAAGATCAACGGATAGGATTGTCCAAGAGTCATTAAAAGTAGAAAAGAAGAACAAAAAGGGAGAAAGTTACAGGCAAACGAACCGTGGAATTACTCTTTACCTCTGGAAAGAAGGTAATCCTGACCAACGTACTGCTTGTCCTAGACATAAGGATGAATCTTATCTCAAGGGATCTCTTAAGCAAATCTGGGATTAGGGTTGTGTTTGAATCGGGCAAGCTGATCTTGTCCAAAAATGAAAATTTTATAAGTAAGGGATATGCTTGTAATGGGATGATCAAATTATCTCTGAATGAAAAGAATTCTTCTACTTAAATGATTGAGTCTTTTATGCTATGGCATGGTAGACTAGCCCATATTAGCTACAGTACCATAAAATTCATGGTTAAGAACGGCTTAATATCATACAATAATAGTGATAAAGATAAATGTGAAGTATGCATATGGTCTAAATAATAAAGAAACCATTTCCTAGTGTTGAGAGATCATCTCAAATATTATACCTAGTACATGCTAACATATGTGAACTAAATGGCGTTCTTACCCATGGAGGGAAAAGGTACTTCATAATGTTTATAGATGTTGTTCGAGATATATATATATATATATATATATATATATATATATATATATATCTGTTAAAATTAAAAGATAAAACATTTAATGCAGTCAAGATATATAAATTCGAAGTAGAAAATCAATTAGTTAAAAATATTAAAATCCTTCATAGTGACCGAGAATGAGAATATTTCTCTAATGAATTTTCTACCTATTGTGAAGAACACGGCATAATACATTAGTACACAATACCTTATACACCACAACAAAATGGTATAGCAAAGAGAAAAAATAGGACCTTAGTTGAAATGGTCAACTCATTGCTAATACCAGCACAGTTGTCATTAAACCTATGACGATAAGCATTGTTAGCCACATGTCATGTTTTAAATAGAATTCCATCTAAGAAAACCAAGACCTATCCATACAAAATGTGGAAAGGAAGAAAACCAAACATAGGGTATCTTGGAGTGTGGGGGTGTCTTTCATACTGCAGAACTCCAGAACCTAAAAGAACTAAGTTAGGACCAAGAGCTATCAAGTGTGTCCTTGTAGGATATGCACAACATAGTGAGGCCCACAGACTTCTAGAATTATACTCTAATGTAATCATAGAGTTTAGAGATGTAGAGTTCTTTGAGAACTCTGTATTCACGGAGAAAAAGAATACTGAGATTCAATCTCTTAGTGAAACCATAAAAGCAACACAACTAGAAGTAGAAACACTAAGTGAACCTCGTAAGAGCCAAAGAGCAAGAGTAGAGAAGAGTCTTGATCCTGATCAAATAGACTCTCAGCGACTCTCTTTTCATCTAGTTGATGGTGATAGAGAGAAGGTGATTAGGAAAATACATATAATTTTAATTATAGAAGATGAACATAAAACCTTTAGTGAAGTTATGTCTTTAAGCGACTCCACTTTTTGAAAAGAGGTCATTAATGATGAAATTGATTCAATAATATCTAAACAAACATAGGAACTGGTATATCTACCTCTAGGTTTTAAACCAATAGGTTATAAGTGGGTATTTAAGAAAAAATATCACATTGATGGTACAATTCAAACCTTTAAGGCAAGATTAGTTGCTAAGGGTTTCCGACAGAAAGAAGAAATCGATTGTTTTGACACTTATTCACCAGTAGCTAGAATAAATCGATTAGGATCTTATTCGCTCTAGCATCCTTACATCATCTTTATATCCATCAAATGGACGTGAAGACAGCATTCCTGAATAGTGATTTTAATGAGGAGGTATACATAGAGCAACCAGAAGGGTTTGTTCTACCAGGTGATGAAAGACAAGTGTGTAGACTTATTAAGCCTTTGTATGGATTAAAGCAACAACCAAAATAATGACATGATAAATTTGATTCTAAAGTTCTGTCTTATGGTTTTGAACATAATATTGCGGATAAATACATATATTCAAAAGTGTGTAATGATTATGTTGTAATCATATGCTTGTATGTAGATGATCTGTTAATAATTAATAACAAAATGGAAGGTGTAACTGTAACAAAGAAGTTTTTCTCTTCAGTTTTCAAAATGAAGGATCTTGGACAAGTGGATACTACATTAGGTATCAAAGTTAAAAAACATAGTAGAGGTTTCGCATTTTGTCAGTCTTATTATATTGAGAAAATACTAAATAAGTAAATCAAAGAGGCAAAAACCTCATTTGATCCAAGTATCAAGTTAATAGAAAACAGTGGAAGAACGGTTGCACAACTAGAGTATGCTAGTGCTATAGGCAATCTTATGTATGCGATGCAATGCACAAGACCGGATATAGCATATGCTGTGAGTAAACTAAGTAGGTTTACGAGTAATCCAACTGTTGAACACTAGAAAGCTACAAGTAGAGTTCTAGGTTATCTAAAAAAACTAAAAAACTAGGGCTATTTTACTCAAAATTTTCAGCTGTATTGGAAGGATATACCGATGCAAGTTGGATATCGAGTGCAGGGGACAACAACTCCACTACAGGGTGGATATTCACCTTAGGCGGTGCAGCTATATCTTAGAGATCCAAGAAACAAACTTACATAATACAATTAATAATGGAATTTGAGTTCATAGCTTTGGCTTCTACAGGCAAAGAGGTTAAGTGGTTAAGGGATCTTCTATTAAAAATCTTATTCTATGCGAAGCTATACCAGCTGTTTCACTTCATTGTGATAGTGAAGCCATCTAGCAAGAGCATACAACGGTACCTATAATGGAAGTCTAGACACATAAGTTTGAGATATGATTATGTAAGGCAATTGATTTAAGATGGAATCATTGCAATCTCATATATGAAGTCAAGTAATAACTTGGCTAATCCTTTTACTAAACTCTGACGAGAGAAGTAGTAAAGACAACATATAGAGGGATGGGGTTGAAACTTTTTAATCAAAGTTCTACCAGTGAAAGAAACCCAACCCAAAATTAAAAAATCTCTAAATATTGAGTTCAATGAGTAACCACAATTCACTAATAAGTGAAAAGTTTCAGCACTATATTTAAATAATCTCATCTAAGATGAAAGTGTTGGCCATTATAAAAGAGGGTTGAGTATTAAACTCTTAATGAAATCCAGTCAAATAGGACAAGTGTTTAAGTAATGGAAACACTGGAAGGATTTCACCTATGTGAACGTAGAAGTAGTGCCACTTCTCATGAGAGTTAAAGTTATCTCAGGATCATTCATGAAACAGGATAAGCACATGGCCATTAAAAGTGCTAAGCGAGTAATATGGAGGAACACATAACGTAAGAGTCATTATGTGTGTAGTAATAACTGGTTCAATGCTACAACAACCAAAAATTTCGAAATAACTTTAAAATACTTACACTAAGGAAGGATTCAAATCACAAGATATCTTTCTTTATGCATAATAACTATTATTATGGCAGAGCATTTTTCTATTGTTTAAAAAAAAAAAAAAACCAGTGGGGGATTGTTGAAATTTTGTGGTTTTTTAAAAAATTTGAAATTTCAAAATTTCAGAATTTTGCCACTAAAATATTTTTCAAAAATTTCAAATCCAAAAGTGCGGTGTGTGCTTTATCCCACATCAGAAATGGTGAAAATCTTTTTGGGGTTTATATGTGGACTTGTGAAGAGTATTCTTACTTGGATGTTTTGGATGTGAAGATGCTCGGGTTGCACTGGAACACACGCACACACGAGCGCTCGAGCTCGGGCATGGGCACGGGCACAGGCATGGGTGTGGGAGAGGGCAGTGTGGCTATAGTGGCGCTAGTTGGTGCACTTTGCACTTCGCACGTGCGCATCGTGTCGCACAGTAGTCGCTCCCTCGCGACCTTAAGCGAACCGTCGCGAGATGGTGCTATCGTGGTGTGATGTATTTGGTCAAAGCCTAAGGGCTGTGAGTCTGAAATGAGCCTGGGTTTTATAGGCAACTGAGAATGGTCGGATCATAAATCTGAAACGTTCAGCAGTTTCTGAAAATAGCTAGCTGCCTTGAAAGCCAAAATGGTCTGAAAACGAACGAGCCATGATGATCTAACGGTTAGATCTTGTGATCTGACGACCAAAAACGTCTGGGATTAATGGTCAATGGTTAGAAATGTTTTCCAAGCATTCTAAACCAATGATAGCCACCTAGCAACGGTCCATTATGTGGAGCCTATATAAACTGGACCATTCCGGTCCAAATCCATCATCTCAACACCATCTCTCCCATCAAATTCTCCAGATATCCCATTTAGAATATTGTGAACTAGACCACTATTTGATTTTGCCAGAACAAATCTACTACGTTAAAACGTTCCTAAGTGGACCCATCGTGATTGTTGCACACCGGATCCAGACAGACTTGTCTTATCCTAGAAGCAATTCGCCTATAAACCATAAGCAATTTGATAAGGGGGCGAATCACGCTTTACGGATAGCGAATCAGTTTACGTGATTCAGCCCAGTGAAGAACAAATTCATATTTTATTTTATTTTTATTTTTTGGTGCATCCATCAGTATATTTTCTAAAAGACCCAGCCGATGGATTGCTTGGATATTTCATCTGTATGCCACGCTGGCACATATAGTGGCATATTTCTGGTTTTCCTTGTAGAGGAGTGTGTTGACTATTTCGGCTTAAGAACCGATGTAAATAGGGGTGCACACGGGTCGGTTCGGTTAGGTTTTGGGGTGAAATCAGAACCAAATCGTTCTTAATGGTTTCAAGAAAATCGGAACCAGACTATAAAAACCAGTTCGTTCTACAGTTCTGGGTAGAAAGAGAGAGAGAGAGAGAGAGAGAGAGAGAGAGAGAGAGAGAGAGAGAGGCCATGGTTGGGTGAGGAGAAGTCGTGGCCAGTGTGAATTGGTGGGCGTCGGGCGGTGGGTGGTCGGTGGCTGTCTTGTGAGAGAGAGAGAGAGAGAGAGAGAGAGAGATGAGAATAGAACTGGGGCTTGGGCAGTATGAAGAGATTAGGGTTTTTTTTGTTTGTTTTTTTTTATGCTTAAATTTTAAAAAAATATTTATTGCTTGGGCTAGTCCAGTACCAAGTTCAGTTCTACAGTTTGGTTCTATAGTTCGATTCAATTCTACATAACCCAAAATCGAGAACTGAACTGAACTAATTAGTTCTTTGATTTTTAGAACCGGCGGTCCAGTTTAGTAGTTCTACTGGTTCCGTGTGCACCCCCTAGATGTAAAAATGATACCTTCTAATACATTGCCATATTGCTGTATGGACCTTTTATTACCTTGCCAGTTTAAGTCATCTATTTTATTATTAGTTTTTGCATCTTAAACCACATTGCATTTATGTGGATTCATACACTGCAAGAAAGAGGGCCTTAGCCGACCAATGGACCGGCCCTTTGCCGGCTGCCAATTTTAACGACTATCAGGAGGGTCCCTATGTATAAAAGAAAAAAAAAACCTAACCTAACTCCCACTCTCACGCGACTCACTCCCTCTCTCTCCCTCTCTCTGTCACTCCCTCTCCACTCGCTCTTCCTCTCCCTCCCTCTCTGTGCCTCTCTCTCTCTCCCTCTCGAGCGCACTCCCTCTCTCTGCTTCTCCTTCTCCATCTCCGGCCCTCTCCCTCCCTCCCTCTCCCTCTCCCTCTCCCTCTCCGCTCGCTCTCTCTCTCTCTCTCTCTCAAAACCCTAGTCCTCTCTCTCTATCTCCTCCGCCCTTTGCTGCAACATCATGTATCTCTCTTTCCGCTCGATCTACCGCACATCAAGGAGCATTCTGCTGCAACATTAGGTATCTCTCTCTCTCTCTCTCTCTCTCTCTCTCTCTCTCTCTCTCTCTCTCTCTCTCTCTCTCTGTCCTTATTTATTCATATCAATTTGGGCATTTTTTTGGCATTTTTAATCCTTCAAGTAACATTATGCAATGATTTGTGTATTAGGAATTTTTGAGTTTCGAATCCCTAATTAGGGATTTGTAGTGTCGATTCCCTAATTGTGGATTAGTATAGAGGTGTTGTCTAAGAGATGACAGTCATGTATCAGAGGTCCATTTGCATGAGGATGCTGATATCTTAGTCCATGAGCCTGTAGCATACATTTGGTTATGCATTACATAAGATGTTGAAGTTGGTGGGCCATCATTGATCAAATAGACTGCATTGTTTGGATCGGTGGCCCATGAGATTAGAGGATTATGCGTATCTAGTGGGCCTGATTGGTAGACATATGGGTGCTTAAAGTAAAGAGACCATATTGGTTTCTTGTGTTGTGCTTGATTTGTTAGCTTTTGTGAGAAATGTTGCTACTGCTATGCAGGAGATTCTAGCTGTAAAATCTTTTGTTAATCGGCAATATTACATGGTTTATCAATTCTTCTCTGTTATATACTGAGTTTTCATTGGTTTCTATTGTTTTTGGTTATAGTTAACAACGAGAGATACAAGTGGAACTGCAAGCATTGGGATTCCATCAGTGCCTGGAAATGCAAGCTTGCTTGGGTGAGTTGTTTGTCTTCTCCTGTTGGATTCCCAAGTTCCTTATGGTAATAATGGTAATTGCCTCTAATATGTTATTATCTTGTTCTTTTCCTTCTTGTTTTTTTAGTATAGTTAGACAAATTTCTCTAGCACTGCTTGTCATTTGTTGCTCACCCCTTATGCCTGACAACATGGTGAACCAGT
The DNA here is from genome assembly GCF_029962835.1 of Magnolia sinica. NCBI lineage: Eukaryota > Viridiplantae > Streptophyta > Magnoliopsida > Magnoliales > Magnoliaceae > Magnolia > Magnolia sinica. Next base: position 53,176,640 of record NC_080584.1, read on the forward strand.
GTTCATTAAGTAGTCCTCACCATGGATGAGCCATAGGGAAAAATCCCACTGATCAGTTTGGATTGCCCTATAGTGATGCCCGGCAAGCAACCACGGGAGAGTGACAAGGGCAAGCAATGGTAGTGAGTCTCTATTTGGACTCAGATATCATTGTTTTCTTTGTCCATTCCAGTGCTAGAAGTTTTGAGTGTCGACATATTACACAATGACTAGAATTTCTTTCCACTATTTTATATTCTTAGTCATGTTAAAATTAAAATTGTGTCATATAAGGATGGATGTAACCTGAGCTGTCATCTTACTCCAAATACATTAGGAAGTAGACCTCCTACTATATTTGAAATCTTACCTGATGCTCCACATTGAGTGGCGTATACCCTGTCATTAGGAAATGACATCTTGGAGTTGGGATCAAAGAGGCAAGAAGACCAACCAGGTCATTGTTCATGTATCCTAGATACCGAAGAGTAGTAGTGCTTGTGGACATTATAGTAGAAACCAATAAATTTGTTTGTGCAAAGGTAGGATTACTTAGATGAAGGTGTTCCACAGCAATCCTGTTTAGTGCAGTGTTGTCAAGAACAACAACACAATCAGCATTTAGAGTCAATCGTTTGAGAGCCAAAAGCGAGTTGCATGGATGGACCACAACATCACTTGTCTCCATCTGATTGGGAAATACACTATATGTCTAAACAAGCCTTTTGCTATAACGATCATTTAAGGTCTCCAAAAGATATGAACCCATTCCTGCACAAAAGAAATAGATGGGTGTCATGCCCAAAACACACACAGTGTTGGCATTCACCAGCTATTGTTGCTTCTCATCTTAGTCATTCTAAGGGTCCAATTCCTGCATGATGATATATCAACACTGGAACAACATAGTGAGTCAGATCAATATTAGATGCATATGAGAGAACTTACTTGTCATTAAAAATGCATTTCGAAGGGAAGTTCCTGGCATTAATGCTCCAATTGCAACCAATCATGGATTTTGAGAATAAGAGAAAAAGATGAAGAGAGAATGTAATCGTTACCCAATGGATCCTTACGTTGCCTCGCTTGATACCTTGCATACCTTCTTCCAATATTTTCATTTTTACTTGTATTTTCTTATATTTGTAACTATATATATATATAAAGAAATCTTATATTTGTGGAGCTTTGACAAATCTTGATGAGGTTGAAATGTTGGTACAAGTGCTCCTTTTCAAGGCCGATACAATGCATTAACAATATGTGTTGAGACTTAAAGAGTACATTTGGGTGTTCTAGGTTTGCAAGGCCAAGAGGATGAACTCTGACCGAATTAGAAGCCTAGTTAGCAGAACTCCATGGAAAGAGAGGCCCTCATTGATGTAGTTTTTGTTTTCCAGACTGCCCCAAACGCCATGGAAGCTCCACCAACCATGATTTGGTAGTACACCCAAATGCACTAAGAGGGAAGGAGGGAGCTTGAAAGTAAGTGAGATGTGGATGTTGCAGCCTAAGAATCTATGTTGATAGTCTCTCTTGGAACACTTGTCTTCATTTTTCAATGGCTTGTTGCTTCCAAATTTTCCAGGTGAAGTTACCCTTCAATTAGAAGTTATAAAATAATTTATGGTTCATAAGCCCTTGTATTCAAAGTTGGATATATTAATGGTTCCTTTTTATATTGTTTTTTGTGCTCCACATCTGATCCATTTTGTTGCAAGATCTGCTATCTCATTCCCCTACACTTTCAAGTGTAGCTATACAAAATGGGATTGGGAAGCCTGATGCATACAGTCAAGAAGGTTTGTAATGGTACTGTTGAAGACCCATCTTTTAGTGGGCATGCATCTCTCTTTTCTTCCCCATGATTTCATCATACAATGCCACTCTAGGCTTTACTTGTTTTGTTTTGTATGTTCATGACTTAGAACAGTATTGTAAACCATTTGGACTACTTTGATGTTCAGCTTTTGTGTGGAGATGTGGGGCTCATGCTGAGTTGTAATGGGAGAAGTACTGTAATGGATTGCACAGATCTCAACGGTAGCTTTGTCTTATTGACGGATCCTTCTCTTCCATCCTAAAACTAAATACACAAACTGAAAGCAGTCACATCTCTGTTAAGATTTATTCAGGGGTCAACAACTATATTGTCTTACAGTTGGTTTTTCAAGCATATCTAGTTCTTCATATAAATGCATGTAGAAGAGAACCTATGGAAAATTCCTTGAATGGGTTTTAGGAAGAAATCTTAGTCAAAGTCGTGCATTATCACCCTTCATGTGAATATGAATCCAGATTGGGATGGACACTATTAATTTCACCTGAATTTTCAAGTTTACTTTTCTCATGTCATTGATTAAACTATTCTAACTGTATGTAAGGGTTTTGGAAATTCATATTCTAGGTATCCATCAAATAGGAGTGAAACAGAATCAGCATTCTCTCATCTTCGGCATCGTCAAGTAATTTCGGTTCCTCTTGTTTTTCAACAAGCTTCATGTGCACCTAGAACACAAAATGCTAATTCAACTGAGTTAACTCAGGGGTACAATGAATCCATGGTATGTTCTATTTGAATAACATGCATGGGTCTCACATGCCTGGATATATTGATGAGAAATTGTAGTCGAATATTCCAATTTCTGAAAGTGGGGTCCATGACCGGTTATCCATTTGATGACCTGATGGGTTCAATGTCCACAGTTTTATGTAGTTTAATTCATTACTAACTCTCCATTATCTCCTCTTTTTGATCTTCACAGATCTTGTGTTCTATTGTTTTCGATACTATGATTAATATGGTGGGTTGTTTCACAGTCTTCTACTTACACCTTACTTTTGTGTTCAGGGTTTTCCGAAATATCTGCTGATTTATCGGAGGCAACAATAGCGCACTGCCACTTAATCGTCATTTTCAAGTAAGTTGCCCACATCAATATTGTCACAGATTCCTTCTCTTCATACATGGTGTTGGAGGACCACACTATTGTGGCAGTCACCTTCTTTTATTTAACTTCTTAGCCACTTGCTTTTTCATGTGGCAAACCTGTTATCAGGTATGCTATTACTTCTTTTTTTTTTGAAAATTTTTGGGTGTTCTCTGCCATAGTGCAGGTGGTGGGATGCGCTCTCTGCATTTTGGTGACATCCAAATAGTGATTTTTTTTTTTAATTATTATTTTTTGAAAGATGGGAAACAAATTTTGTAGTACCAGTTCTGACATCTTGGTAAATTCCAATCAGTTTAAGGATCCCTAATAAACTAAGATTCTAATGTAGCTTAGCAGTTTACCCATCACAAATCCAAAACCTTAGATCTGAGAAGATTATTCAATTTCTGTTAAAATTCATGAGGAAAATGAAAACTTATGTTGAAGTATATCTTTGGTTCCTTGTTTTTGGATAGATTTTTTTTTTTTTTTTTTTTTTTTTTAAGTTCATGAGAAAAGTTTTTATTGAATTTGTTGTGGTTAGTAGATTTTGATGAAATGAGCTCAGTTATGGACTCATATGAATTGAGATCCGTCTCGGATCTACCTGCACCTTTTCGGCCAACTATTAGTTTCAGGTATTGTTCTCTATGTTTGTGTTTGGATACAGTATTGAAATTAACTGCAATTGTTTGTTAGTAAAGTGGAAATAACTAGATTGTGATTTCCTCAACATTGGTATTGCTTTCTTCAACATTGGTATGTATTCTTTTTTAACAACTTACTTTGAAAACATGATCAACTTTTGCATCAGGAGCATGACAAGTAGCCTACAACCTTTTCTCCATGCTTTGTAAGGTGTTTGAACATCTCAAATCTACCTCCATAAAAGCATTCCTTTTGTAGTCCTACAGTAGTCATTCCAGATCAGTAGCATATCACAATTCACAGGTGCAACATGCTCAAATAGATCTATGGAAGAATGGCGAGTCCATTTTCTTGTTGCTAAAAAAAAAGGAAGTTGGGTATTAATAACGACAGAAGCTAGACTACATTATCTTATGACATCAAAGAAATGCTTGAAAGAAATCAGAAAAGCATAGAATAAAGCTGGCAAATAGACATGGGATGCATTAGACCTTAACTTTCAAGAGTGATAATGTGTAGCTATTAAAAGTGGCCTTGGCTTTAATACCAGCTATTAACATATCATCAAAGCCTCTCGAAGTTTGATTCCAAATGTTTTCTTAAAGTATTTCTTGCATATACCAGCTATTAACATATCATCTAATCTATCTATTTACAGTTAATCAGATCAAGTGTGCAAGTGCAACCTTATCTGTCTTCTCATGAGAGCATGTTTTCTGTGTCATAACAGGGGGCACATTTGCTTTATACTTGTTGATTTGCAGGAATGCGAAGGTCAGTCTTCTCCCAAACCAATTTCCATCTGATGCTCGTATATCGAGTTTCAGGCTCAAGGTGTTGTCGCCTGAGCTTGAGATGTCACTAAAAGTTAAGGAGCGTCTTGAGAATTCGTTGGGACTAAAAAAGCTTCTGCTCATGTTAGTGCTTGCCGGTACTTCCATGGTGGTAGCAGATGGGGTTGTTACTCCTACAATGTCAGGTTTTGTATTGTTTTCCTGGGAAGAATGTTATCATGCAGACCATTCTTCTTGCATATAAAAGGCCTTCTTCTATCTAAGATGCAGTTATGTTTTATTTATTTATTCCTTTGTTCATTCCACACCACCACCCCCCCCCCCCCCCCAAATTGCAGTTATGTCAGCTGTGAATGGTCTAAAAGTTGGAATATCAGGATTTCAGCAAGGTAATCCTATAGTCTATTGATTATGTCTATAGCTCAAGAAGTATTCTTGTTCTTTATTTGTTTCTGTGTTTATCATGGATAACCATATGAGAGAGACTTCAAAAGGCATTAAAAGTATCATGCAGTTATAACTTGATAATTTACAATTTAGACTTTAGAAGCAATATCATTTGAGGGAATGTAGGAGTAGCACTAATGTGTAACAAGATGAGGGAAAGTGGACTTAGATGGTTTGGTAATGTGTAATGGATATCAAGAATTGTGCTAGTTAGAAGAAGTGAGTTTGTGCAAGTTCAATGCTTTAAAATGGCAAGGGGAAGGCCCGAAAAGATGGTTGTCTTCAGTTTTCTTAGGACATGGCCGAACCATTTGAACTAGCTCTTAGTCATTTTATCTCCAATTCCAAGGTTGCTTCATATAATTCCTTCTTAATTCTGTCCTTCCTAGGCTTCCACAAATCCATCTTAACATTCTTATCTCCACAATGTTCGTACATGTTGCCTTCTTAATTGCCCAATTCTCTACTTCGTATGGCATAGTCGTTATATAGCTTTCTTAAAATTTCCTTTAAGTTTCATTGGTATGTAGTGCTCACACAACAATCTAGAGATTGCATTACTACATCATTTTACAAGTCTTATTATATGATCACTAGAATGTAGATAGCAAAAATGATCCTTATGAGGAATCCCCTAGCCATCATTTCTTTCGCTTAAGTCTTGCATCTTCTTTTTTTTTTTTTTTTTTGAAGGTTTAAGTTTCACATCTATTAATCCTACTAAAGTTGCATACTAGATATTCTATCTTGATTCTTCTAATTTTTTAGCTTGCAGATTTTAAAGCCTTCCTCCAAACACTTTAGTAGAGGAAGCTCTATTCACCGTTTAAGCTCTGTAAGTTGGGGTTAATTGGCTGAAATTGATGGATGATAGGATATTATCTGATTGTAAGTTGTGATCTAATTATATCTTGTCAATCCGTAGATCTTATTTGTATCCTTTTAAATCCTTTTAAAACTTCTAATTAATGAATTTACTTTTGTAGAATTTTACAATGTTTATCCTTGTAATTGTAATTAATGAACCAGATTCACAATTGTATATGATATTTGCCTCTATAACATGTGTAACTCGTAACCGCAGTAGTGTAATTTATGTCAGTAAGGAACTCTTCAAGGAGGCAGTACGTCTAATTTGTTTGCAGCCAATCCATGCTTTGAAACCCATATCAACTGAGAATAGTAATTTCACATCCAAGCTTAAATTTGGATTGAGTTAGTAATATTTATATATATATTTTTTTTACTAGTTCTCATTTTGTTATATATGACCCAACCAAATCTAATTGAAAGTTCCTTGCCATCCAATCTTTGGTCATCTTTTTTGACGCAGGGATGAACGTGATGAGGATAACTACCCCGAATCCACGGAGCTTCTCTGGACTCCTCACAGAGACTTCTCGAATCCACGAGGAAAAGAAAGCAGAAAATAGGAATAAATTCTAATAAATTCGAAATTGATTAATTGATGAATAAAAACGAGTTCACAACCCTTTAAATAGGGCTACCAAGCAATGGGAAAGAAATTAGAAGCAAACTACAACTCAAACTCTTAGAATCCGCGACTTACTATAAATAGTAAACTTACTATTTATAGACGGTCGTGATGTCTACTAGTGCGCAAGGTTTTCGGCCAAAAATAGTAAGTGTCCTATTTGGCTTCACCAAACCATTCTCCTAATTATTCTAAGCTCTTTTCACGTTGGGCGCAACTCCTAAAGCCCGACGGATGAAGAGTTATAATCAAACTAAAACTTACTATTTATAGTAAAAACGAAATTAAAACAGGGAAACGACCGTCGATCCAGGGGTTTTTCGTAATTCCGGGCTGCGCAACCCGGCATAGCCGGGTTGGTTGGCTTCAGTAGCTCGTTCTACCCCAAAATCATATATTTTACGTCAGATAACTCATTCCGGATTGCAAGATACGCCCGATTTAAGGTTCGATGGTCTGGATCACTTCTGTCGTCGACCAGGCCTTTTTTGATCCATCTTGGCCATGTAATTGTCTGCGACCCGCTCTACATCAGTCTCCTCCACTTCAAAAGAGCTCGTCCTCGAGTTATCGTCAAGCTCTGGTTCATGATACTCGGTCAGGTCCGCGATATTAAAAGTCTGTGAGATTGCCATGTCATCTGGAAGATCAACAATATAAGCGTTATCATTAATCTTTCGGATGATTGGGATGGGTCCAATCTTCTTATTTTTCAACTTGTTGTACGTCCCGGTCGGAAATCTCTCTTTGCGCAGATGGACCATAACGCGGTCGCCCACCTCGAACACTTTTTGTCGCCGATGCTTGTCCGCTTGTTCCTTGTACTTCTCGTTCGAGGCATGTAGCTTGGTCGGCCTTTCGCATGGATGCCCATGATCTTGTCCGCCATATGTTCTGCCGCAATGCTCGTGCACAGGTGCTTGGGCGGAGGGACCAAGTCAAGTGTGTGGCGAGGCACTCGTCCGTATATAACTGGAATGGTGATCTCCCTGTTGAGCGGTTCACCATGTTGTTGAATGCAAACTCGCTTGAGACAAGGCCAAGTCCCACTGCCTTCGGTTTTTCTCCCGAAATACGCGAAGGAGGTTTCCCAACGTGCGATTCACAACTTCGGTCGCCCATCGATCTGTGGGTGGTAGGACTTCTGAATTGAAGTCGTGTATCGAATCGATTCCATAAAGTCCGCCAAAAATGGCTAATGAACTTCATAGGTGCAACATGCCCAAACAGATCTATGGAAGAATGGCGAGTCCATTTTCTTGTTGCTAATAAAAAAAAGTTGGGTATTAATAACGACAGAAGCTAGACTACATTATCTTATGACATTAAAGAAATGCTTGAAAGAAATCAGAAAAGCATAGAATGCAGCTGGCAAATAGACATGGGATGCATTAGACCTTAACTTTCAAGAGTGATAATGTGTAGCTATTAAAAGTGGCCTTGGCTTTAATACCAGCTATTAACATATCATCAAAGCCTCTCGAAGTTTGATTCCAAATGTTTTCTTAAAGTATTTCTTGCATAGACCAGCTATTAACATATCATGTAATCTATTTATTTATAGTTGTTGAATCAGATCAAGTGTCCAAGTGCAGCCTTATCTATCTTCTCATGAGGGCATGTTTTCTATGTCATAACAGGGGGCACATTTGCTTTATACTTGTTGATTTGCAGGAATGCAAAGGTCAGTCTTCTCCCAAACCAATTGCCATCTGATGCTCGTATATCGAGTTTCAGGCTCAAGGTGCCGTCGCCTAAGCTTGAGAGGTCACTAAAAGTTAAGGAGCGTCTTGAGATTCACTGGGACTGAAAAAGCTTCTCTGCTCATGTTAGTGCTTGCCGGTACTTCCATGGTGATAGCAGATGGGGTTATTACTCCTGCAATGTCAGGTTTTGTATTGTTTTCCTGGGAAGAATTTTATCATGTAGACCATTCTTCTTGCATATAAAAGGCCTTCTTTTATCTAAGATCCAGTTATGTTTTATTTATTTATTCCTTTGTTCATTTTCCACCCCTTTATGTCAGCTGTGAATGGTCTAAAAGTTGGAATATCAGGATTTCAGCAAGGTAATCCTATAGTCTATTGATTATGTCTATGGCTCAAGAAGTATTCTTGTTCTTTATTTGTTTCCGTGTTTATCATGGATAACCATATGAGAGAGACTTCAAAAGGCATTAAAATTATCATGCAGTTATAACTTGATAATTTACAATTTAGACTTTAGAAGCAATATCATTTGAGGGAATGTAGGAGTAGCACTAATGTGTAACAAGATGAGGGAAAGTGGACTTAGATGGTTTGGTAATGTGTAATGGATATCAAGAATTGTGCTAGTTAGAAGAAGTGAGTTTGTGCAAGTTCAATGCTTTAAAATGGCAAGGGGAAGGCCCGAAAAGATGGTTGTCTTCAGTTTTCTTAGCACATGGCTGAACCATCTCAACCAGCTCTTAGTCATTTTATCTCCAATTCCAAGGTTGCTTCATATAATTCCTTCTTAATTCTGTCCTTCCTAGGCTTCCACAAATCCATCTTAACATTCTCATCTCTACAATGTTCGTACATGTTGCCTTCTTAATTGCCCAATTCTCTACTTCGTATGGCATAGTCGTTATATAGCTTTCTTGAAATTTCCTTTAAGTTTCATTGGTATGTAGTGCTCACACAACAATCTAGAGATTGCATTACTACATCATTCAACAAGTCTTATTATGTGATCACTAGAGCGCAGATAGCAAAAATGATCATTATGAGGAATACCCCAGCCATCATTTCTTTCGCTTAAGTCTTGCATCTTTTTTTTTTTTTTTTTTTTTTAAAGTATTAAGTTTCACATCTATTAATCCTACTAAAGTTGCATACTGGATATTCTATCTTGATTCTACTAATTTTTTAGCTTGTAGATTCTAAAGCCATCCTCTAAACACTTTAGCAGAGGAAGCTCTATTCACCATTTGAGTTCTGTAAGTTGGGGTTAATTGGCTGAAATTAATGGTGATAGGATATTATCTGATTGTAAGTTGTGATCTAATTATATCTTGTCAATCTATAGATCTTATCTGTATCCTTTTAAATCCTTTTAAAACTTCTGATTAATGAATTTACGTTTGTAGAATTTTACAATGTTTATCCTTGTAATTGTAATTAATGAGCCAAATTCACAATTGTATATGATATTTGCCTCTATAGCATGTGTAACTCTTAACTATGGTAGTGTAATTTATGTCAGTAAGGAACTCTTCAAGGAGGCAGTACGTGTGGATTTGTTTGTAGCCAATCCGTACTTTGAAACCCATATCAACTGAGAATAGTAATTTCACATCCCAAGCTTAAATTTGGATTGCGTTAGTAATATTTCTATAATTTTACTAGTTCTCATTTTGTTATATATGACCCAACCAAATCTAATTGAAAGTTCCAATACATTAGGAAGTAGACCTCCTACTATATTTGAAATCTTACCTGACGCTCCATAATGAGTGGCGTATACCCTATCATTAGGAAATGACATCTTGGAGTTGGGATCAAAGAGGCAAGAAGACCAACCTGGTCATTGTTCATGTATCCTGGATACCGAAGAGTTGTAGTGCTTGCGGACATTACAGTAGAAACCAATGAATTTGTTTGTGCAAAGGTAGGATTACTTAGACGAAGGCGTTCCACAATAATTCTGTCCTTCCTAGGCTTCCACAAATCCATCTTAACATTCTCATCTCCACAATGTTCGTACATGTTGCCTTCTTAATTGCCCAATTCTCTACTTAGTATGGCGTAGTCATTATGGGTGGTAAGCACTGCTGAATTGAAGTCGTGTATCGAATCGATTCCATAAAGTCCGCCAAAAATGGCTAATGAACTTCGTGTCACGATCGGAAGTAATGGTCTTGGGGACCCCGTGTAGCCGTACGACCTCCCTGAAAAATAAATTCGCCACGTGTGTTGCATCGATGGTCTTCTTGCATGGGATAAAGTGCGCCATCTTGAAACGATCTACCACCACGAACACCGAATCCATGCCACGTTGTGTTCGTGGGAGACCAAGCACGAAGTCCATTGATAAATCCTCCCAAGACCGTCAGGGACAGATAATGGGGTGGTATTCCGAGGCTGCCCCTTGGAGGTTCGACAAACATGACAACGTTGTACGGCTTTTCCCACATCACGTACTAATTGTGCTGAATACCGCTCTTTCATAAGATCTCGCGTCTTGTCTCACCTATGTGTCCACCAAGGCCACCTCCATGTAGCTCTGAATAATCTTCCCTCAGAGAACTTTGGGGATGCACAATCGATTCCCTTTGAAGAGAAAATCGTACTGTATATGAAGGTCACGGGTGACCTTCTTGACACTTCATCCAAGAATCTTTAAAGTCCTCATCTTACAGCTCCTTAAGATAGTCAAAGCCGACTACCTCGTTGCTCATTGTAACTAGTAGTGATGACGGCTAAGTGCATCACCACCTTGTTTACTTGCTCTAACTTGTGCTTGAGCGACGTGAATTCTCGTAAACGCATACCCATCTAGCATGCACACGATTCACGTTAGTCTGACTAATCAACTTTAATGCTTGATGGTCCGTGTTTACAAAACAAACTCTCTTTGAATCGAATAATGCCGCCAATGTCACCTGAACAACTGCGTACGACTCAAGCTCATAAGTCGACCACTTCTTCGCGCTTCGCTGAGTAGTAGAAGGCTTTCTGTGATAATACTCCTCCAATTCCGACGTATGAAGTGTCACACTCAACCTCAAACAATTTGTCGAAATTAGGAAGCACCAAGACCGGTGTTGTAAACAAACGATGCTTGATCTCATGAAAGCTCTTATCAGTTTTATCGGTCTACTGAAACGGGCCTTTTTTCATGCAATCTGTTATAGGCGCGACTATGGTGCTAAAATCTCGCACAAATCGACGATAGAAAGTCGCCAACCCATGAAAACTCCTCACCTCATGAATGTTTGTCGGGATCGGCCATTCCCTAATAGCTCGCACCTTTTCATCGTCCACACGAATGCAGTGGATGTTACAACAAATCCTAAAAACAACAGTCTGTCCGTTAAAAAGCTACACTTCTTCAAGTTGATGTACAACTTGTTAATTTGTAGGACTGTCACCTGCCTGAGATGTTTCCTGTGCTCAGCCTCATCCTGGCTATATATCAATATGTCATCAAAATATACTACCACAAATCGGCCAGTGAATGGTTTTAGAACTTGATTCATTAAACGCATAAAAGTACTTGGTGCGTTCGATAGGCCGAAGGGCATGACCAGCCACTCATACAACCCTTCCTTGGTCTTGAATGCCGTTTTCCACTCATCACCGGGTCAGATACGAATCTGATGGTATCCGCTCCTTAGATCTAGTTTAGAGAACACCTTGGCCCCTTCTAACATATCGAGCATGTCGTCCAACCGTGGTATTGGAAACCGATATTTGATGGTAATTTTGTTGATTGCTCTGCTGTCGACACACATGCGCTAGCTTCCAGTTCTCTTTGGCATTAATAATGCTGGTATGGCACATGGGCTCATGCTCTCTCTCAAGAGACCCTTACGGATCAATTCCTCCACTTGCCCCTGAAGTATCTCACACTCCTTCGGACTCATCCGATAATGGGGGCGGTTGGGCAAGCTAACCCTAGGGACGAAGTCTATGTGATATTGGATGTCCTTCATCGGGGAAAATTCATCCGGTAGATCTTCAAATCAGACATCTTTAAATTCGTTTAGTAATAGTCTTAAACTTGGAGGGATGTTTGAGGGTTCTTCTTCCTCGCCCTTTACCACTACGGCGTATACCTTGTTGGTTTCCTTGGATTCCTCCATGAAATACCGAATGGTCAAGAGGGAACTCCCCTCTACTTTAGAAGCTTCAGGGTGGTTCTCAGGTGCCATAGGGGCAAGGATTTTTTTTTTACTATCCTTGATGAATACGTAGACATTATCTCATCCCTGATGGGTCGCATCACGGTCCGACTGCCTGGGTCGACCGAGTAGCATATGACAAGCTTCCATGTCGACCATGTCACAAAGTATTTGATCCTTATAATTTTTGCCATTTGAAAACGAGAGTACATTGTTTAGTTACCTTGGTCTCATCCACCTTTTTTATCCAGCCAATTGAGTACGGGGAAGGATGCTTCATCGTTGGTAGCTGCAACTTATCCACCATCACTCTCGAGCGATATTTTCGACACCACGGTCTACACTCAGGCCCCTGTGTGTGTGAACATCACCACCGAAATTTTGATGGGCCTCTTGACTATGAACCCTTAAATACGCATATTCGCCTCACAACTGAATTGCCACGATCCTCGCCGTCACTTCATCGCCACCTGCTATTTCTTAGTTTATCAATACTATCTTTGCTATTATTTGTTTTTACTCTTCATCCTTCGTTTATAGTGAACTCATCAACGGCAGGTTGAGGAACAAGTTTAAGTGGCCCAGTGTGACCTCAACAATTATTTGGCTTGCAATAAAGGATGGTGGATCCTACTCGGACTGTGTGAGTCTGCACGTGATGGAAAATGACATATGCTGCGCCACGGTTGGCCCCGTGTATGTTGGTGATCCACCTTCCATAGTGTGGGCCCCCACCATGAGGTATGTGGGACGTGGAGTCATTCCCCATGGAACCACCATGATGCATGGGTTTGTCACTGCCGTCCAACCAATTTGAAAGATCATTTTAAGGCTTGAGACTAAATAGAAGGCAGATCTGACCACATTATAGAAAATAGTGGATTTGGACGTCCACCATTAAACCCTTAGAAATTTTAATGGTGAAAATCCTTATCCTGCTTTGATTCGTGTGGCCCATTTGATATACGCGAGGCCCTTGAATTGTATAAGGCCCATTGTAATGGCCCAATTTGATATGTACATTAGGCGAATAATATCGGCTCACGATACGGCCCACGAGATGAACATAAGGCCCACGTGATACGGCCCATTTGATGTACTTAAGGCCCATGGGACGTGGTTCCATTGCAATGTGTGATTCCTCCATGCGTATATAATGATGTTTTAATTTAACCTTCCATTGGACCCTGGTTGGACATCCACTCAGAATAATGATCTTTGGTTAAATTCACATTGTCACTCTCCATAAGGCCTAGTGATAGGCACATTCTTGTAATGTGTAGGCTCACGCCATTTTCGAATTGTGAGGATAGTTTATCACTATAAAACATGCTTAGTATGGATCCATGATTCATGATCACACGCATCATATATAGGCTTGATATGACTGATCATCGGTATGCCCTACGGTTTGCCATTGTTTATGGGCTCCGAAAATGGGATTGCCCTTCATGAGCGCGGTAGTGTGGAATTGTCCATGGGTGGTAGGAGTGATTCATGGCACTCGGGGCATGTGTGTCATTCATTATTATATGCCGTCGACATCGGGCCTCCCCAAACACATCGTCGGGGCAAACTTCATCTAAAAGATTCAAGCATCGGGCACCATAGATGTCCCGGGTGAAAATCCCTATTCATAGTTCAGGAGATGCTCCAACGTCTTGACCAAGTGGATACATGAGCGCGCGAGACGTGATGAGGATAATAGCCCGAATCCACGTGCTTCTCGGACTCGGTTGGAAAGGTTGTGACCTCCACGAGGAAAAGAGTGAGGGAACAAATTTCTAATAAATTTGAAATTGATTAATTGATGATTAAAAACGAGTTTACAACCCTTTAAATAGGGCTACCAAGCAATGGGAAAGAAATTAGAATCAAACTACAACTCAAACTCTTAGAATCCGCGACTTACTATAAATAGTAAACTTACTATTTATAGACGGTCGTGATGTCTACTAGTGCGCAAGGTTTTCGGCCAAAAATAGTAAGTGTCCTATTTGGCTTCACCAAACCATTCTCCTAATTATTCTAAGCTCTTTTCACGTTGGGCGCAACTCCTAAAGCCCGACGGATGAAGAGTTATAATCAAACTAAAACTTACTATTTATAGTAAAAACGAAATTAAAATAGGGAAACGACCGTCAATCCAGGGGTTTTTTGTAATTCCGGGCTGCGCAACCCGGCATAGCCGGGTTGGTTGGCTTCAGTAGCTCGTTCTACCCCAAAATCATATATTTTACGTCAGATAACTCATTCCGGATTGCAAGATACGCCCGATTTAAGGTTCGATGGTCTGGATCACTTCTGTCGTCGACCGGGCCTTTTCTGATCCATCTTGGCCATGTAATTGTCTGCGACCCACTCTACATCATTTTTCCTAGACAATTGATATTTATATTCTTTTCTTATCCGTCTTTTGTAGGACATTGACAGGCAGGTTAAAAGCTTCATTTTGTAAGGTTTTTTCACACATCTTCCATCTATGGCAGAGCTTATGAAAGTAAAGTTTGTATCTCACAACTGTTGGCCCCACTTGTCAGTTGTAATATGTATCCCGACACTTAAACTCAATGCACTTAGAACTTATTACTTCTGTTTTCTCCATGATTAGTTTTAGGAGTCATTTGGATGCCTGTAAGTTTTATTAGTACAGGTAACTCACGAGCGGTGTTTGGCTAAGAAATTTCACCATTAGTTACAAAATGGCATAAGCTCACTTTCAGGTGGAACTTGTTTGCAACTTAGCAAGTTACACAAGGGCAATGAGAGGAATTTCAGTCTCAAGCACACCTGTTCGATCTGCTCTCGGGATTCAGGTCCAAGCATAGTTGTCCATGCGACCACATCGCATCATTTGATAACATCTCCAATGAGAGAGAAGGCCTGAGTAAGGATGATAACATTCACAGTGTAATATATATATATATATATATATATATATATATATATATACATACATACATACATACTAGGATACATGAGTGTCACCTTTTCTTTTCTTCTCTCTGTTTTTTTTTTTTTTTTCCCTTGCTGAAGAAAAAGATTTTCTCATATAGCTACGGATTTAATTCATAGCTATATGTTATGGATTTTATCCATAGCCTTTGATAGAGTTTCAATAAAAAGTTGACGATTGAGCGACATCTAGCATAACCGTCAATAAAGGTCCTGACCGCCGGTAAAGCCTTTTCCGACGCCACCTTTACCGGCTGTTACCTGACCGCGGGCAAAGCCTTTGCCGGCAGTTTTCTAATTTTCTTTTAGTGTTACTAAAATCACACATGAACTCGGTACATGTTTGGTTGATTTTTGGGCTGGTAAGGGTTGGCTCCACAAATTGATGGGAGGCCCAATACAATGTATCTAGTTAGGACTAAGATACCTCTGCCAATCAGGGGCCTCTTAAATCTCCACAATGCCGGATTGGGAGCGATTAGAAGGGTTAGATAGTTTTGGTTTTTTTTTTTTTTCTCCTACCCTGGTGTGAAGTGATGGGCCTTGAGAGTATGTGGAAATGGGTATATGATAGGTGAGGTTGTCATCTTTTTTGTGATGCGCACCTGAATATATTTCTGTTCATAGGAATCAATAAATCCTCTTAAAAAACAGAAAGAAAAAAGAGTGGGTCCACATGTTCCAAGTTCAATGACTTGATCTTACACACTTTCTAGGACCGCAGATATTGTGCACCAATGCATCATGTAGTACTCATTTTTCTGATCTTGGTTGGGTTTGTATGTATGCAGATAAGATGGATTTATGGTTCTGTTACAGAAGATATTCTTACTAGATTCATGATGCATGCTCGTGGTTGACTAACGGATCTGCATGCCTCCGCATCCAGCCTTCAAAATACCTACTCCTATTTACCTCTTGATAGCTGAAGCAAGTGCTTCGATTAACCGTGTTCAGTTGAAATTATTTTGAGTCGGCATTATTATATTGAATAAATTGTGCTTTTATGATTGTTTTATGTCTTGATGAATATGGAATAAAATAAATGATCGGATTAAATGAATGAATGATTCTACAGGTATAATAGATAAAACATGAACGGGTTATTTAAACAATTATAATGTTTTAAAAAATAAAATAGTTTTAGCTTCCATTTGTAATTGGGGTTAAAATATATTGTTAACCTTGAACGACAAAAATCAAGACCAAAGATGGATTTAGTCTTTGTTGACATTAATCGAAACTAAAAACTAGTTTTAGCCTGGTTGAGAATCAAGACAAACCCAAGTGGGATGGGAAATAAGCCACTTAACGCTAGCTCAAAACTATGGTTAAAAAAATTAAAAACCAAGGCTAAAGCCTTTTAGCCTGGGTTTGTCTTAGTAACTGAAACTGAGATAACTGAGGCAAGGCTAAAACTCTTTTTAATCTCGGTTCTTAGTAACCGAGACTAAAGCCTTTATCTATAGGAGTTGCTTCTATATATTAGGATAAAATCGAGGCTAAAGATGAATCTAGCCTTGCTAGGATCAACGGAGGTTTATCTCTCGATCCCTCGTCCTATAACTAGAGAAAAATATCTTTCAATTACAAAATTTAAATAAATAAATTTTTTTTTTTTTAAAAAAAAAAAAAGAAGAAGAAAGAAAGAAATAGTGAATTTGTGTTCATCTGGCCCGTTCCTTAAACGCCCCAAGTTGTATATCGAAATCTGGGGCCATCTATACCATAGAATCTAAAGGGTGATTAGACTCATCTGCTCTAGTAGTAATTAGGTGGATTGCTGAACCTTAGCCGTTCACCATCAGCTTTGTGGAGGTCTCATAATGTGTAAACCATCATATCCTGAGGGCCCACTCCTCCGCGCTGACTATCACACATGCCACGTCATTGTATGCACTCAAGAAATCAGTATAGGAATGTGTCAATAAATAAAGACATAACAAAAGATTTTTGACTTCCTTCATGGCTAGTTTCTTAGGGGGCGTTTAGATTTTAAGTTACTTAAGTCACTTTCAGAACTATGGTGTGTGTAGAGCCCACCGGCATGTGCATGTAAAATCTACTGTCTGACCATAGGTGTGTCACTCCATGTTAGGCCCAAGGCCCAAATATCAGACCCATCCATGATTCAAGTGGACCACACAATTGGGAAAAAATGTACAGGGTGACACCCACCATCCAAACTGCTAACCTTGGTGCAGCTCATCTGAATCATGGATGTGTCACGCCCCAAACCCGGAAATCGGATTTATAGAAATCCCGATTGCCGAATCTGGTGCTGACAGCCTCCGTAGTACCCCATTCTCGGATCCTAGCATTCACACGCCAGATTCCGATCCTGGGATCCTACAAGGAGGATTTTTTATTTTTTTTTTGCCAATGTACATTTATCTCGTAATAAGCATAACCACAAGTATACCCAAATCATAAAGGCATCATCATCATCACATATCCACTAATATAATCATTTGAATACAATGCTGAAAGGGAAATACATAAATCGAAATCAAAGCTCCAGAATACAACTGCACGCTCCAAGCTCAATGCTGCTGCAACCTAAAAACACCTGCACGCATCTATCGTGCATAAGCTTATAGAAAGCTTAGAGGGTGGTGTAAGTGTGTGCACAAGGTAAGTGCCAAGTATTCGATACAATGCCATTTTCATACAAACTGGAAGTACTGGTAATCCATAAACCGTACAATATCGGAATAAGCAAAGATACTAGCAAGATCATGAATTATCTGAGTAAACAGAAATACTCACAAGATCATAGATCATACGATAACAGAGTAAGCAGAAATATGAACAAGTCCATGAGCCAATCGATATATACGCAATATATAACAGCTACGCAAACGAGGAGTCATAAAGAGCCAAATATCAAATGTAGAGGATGCAATACAATATACATTTCTGATGAGTAACACAAATAGCATCAGTCGTACCTAGACTATATAACCATATAAATGCAATTGGGTATATAATTCCTTATGTGTTCACAAACACGTCAGCCATATCTAAACCATATAAATGTAGAAACACAGTAACCTAAGATGTCGTATGCCGCGGATGTAATGCAATATGCGGTGCGGATGGAATGACCATACTGGAGTGTGAAGTCGGGATGGTAGTACGTAGTATCGCAGGCTATGGGGTCCATCACAAGAGACTTCTATCCAAACCAGTCCCATACCTAAATTTGGATAGTCAGACTCAATGTGGTAGACTCCTGATCTCAGGTTAGTCGCGCGCCCCAACCAAAATCCTGGCCATTGCGAAGGCACACGTATCAACTAGTTGCTTACCACCAACCCGAGTAGATAGTGAATGAATGAATGCATGAATGAGTATGCAACTCCTACTCACTAAATCCACATATCAGTACGGTTCATCTCTGGGATCATCACCGGGGTTTAGTACACTCCAAATGGCACTGCCGCTCTCCCAGCCGCACAGTCCAAGTGAGCATAAGAAACCTCACTATCTGCCTTGTCAATAGTCTGCCAATACCTATCCGGCACGTCGATAGCGGACCCATTCACGAGCTGGTCAAACTCAGCCTAGTATTGCCCCCTACCCTCGGGCGAGTAAGGCCACACCCCCTCCCAACCGACCACGACACAGTGGGAGACGCGGCCTCCTGGTATTTGGCACTCGGGCGCTCATGTATCCACTCGGTCTCGACGTTGGGGCGTCTCCTGGCCACGGAGGTTTAGGGATTTTCACCCAGGGACATCTATGGCGCCCGTATGCTAGAACAAATTTCAGGTGTCCCGTCTGACCATCCACGATATGCATCAGCTAACAGGATACATGGCACCAGGAAAGGAGAACAAGGTGTGTAGACTGAAGAAGAGTCTATGTAGCCTGAAGCAAGCCCCGAGGTAGTGGTACAAGAAGTTTGACAATTTCATATCGGAAAATGATTTTAGGAGATGTCATGCAAACCACTGTTGCTATTTGAAGAAGTTTGACACGTCGTACATCATTCTTCTTCTGTATGTTGATGATATACTTGTGGCCGGATCAAGCATGAAGGACATCTCAGATCTTAAAAGACAACTGTCTAGAGAATTTGCCATAAAGAATTTAGGAGCTGCAAAACAAATCCTAGGTATGAGGATAAAGCGTGACAGGAAAAATAAGAAACTAGTTTTGTTATACGTAGAGTACATAGCAAAGGTACTTGATCAATTCAGTATGGGAGGTGCTAAGCTGGTTAGCACTCCATTAGCCAACTACTTCAAGCTTTCTAAGGAGCAAAGTACGAAGACGCAGGAGGAACAGGACTACATAGCTAAAGTCTCATACGCGTCAGCTATTGGGAGTCTTATGAATGCTATGGTGTGCACGAGGCCAGACATTGCTCAAGCAGTGGGAGTTGTTAGCAAGTTCATGAATAACCCCGGAAAGGAATATTGGGAAGCTGTGAAATGAATCCTCAGATGTCTGGTAGGTATATTGGATGTAAGGTTGTGTTATGGAGGATCGAAAATCAAGCTACAAGGCTACGTAGATTTATATTTGGCAGGAGATATCGATAGCAGAAGAAGCATTACAGGGTATGTCTTTACTCTGGGTAGTGCTACAGTCAATTGGGTCTCTTAGTTAAAGAAGATAGTATCTATCAGTACAACAGAAGCAAAATATGTTGCAGCTACAGAAGCGTGCAAGGAAATGGTGTGGATGCAAGGTTTCATGGAAGAGTTGGGAAAGAAGCAAGCAGATTGCAAGTTGTACAGTTTGGTGGGCTGTTAATGTTCCTATCCTGAAGGAGTATGACCTTCACTTTCTGGGTGCTTAACTGAGTCTGCTCCCTCAGCAGATTCTCTTTTTCCTTTCATGTATTCTCTTTTTTTTGAAATACAAATATCATTACTTCTACAAAAAAAAAAAAAAAAAATACTTTTACCTACAAAACTGATCCAGAAGAAACCGGAGAAGCATTTTACCTTCTCACAAGAGAGATGCTTGTTGATTGATCCATGAGAGTTTATTCACAACCTAGTATTATCTATTACATACTAGTAATATAGAACCAATATTGGGGCACCATACCATAAGCTACAAGAATTTCATGTCCCCCTAAACAAGGTATCCTCCATTGATAACACACACACACACACACACACACACACACACACACACACACACACACACACACATATATATATATTATAAGTTCTTTATTTTCATTTACATTCGTAAATATATTCATCATCCATCCAACTATTAACAACATTTACAAAAAATAAAAGATATCTAACCAACTCTTAATAATAATTTGCAACTTAACTTACTGGGAACCGTCATGCACCGTAATGTCTTACGGCAGAGCGGGTTCTGAGGAGTTACAAGTTGACCCTGACGACAACACATAAATGAAGCAATAAAGATATAAATGATTCAAGATTAATTTAAGGTTTTGAGAACTTACATCCACCTCACTCTTACTACCAAGTAGTCCTGATGAAAATGCATCCACACTACAAGAAGGGAAACAAAAAAAAGAATTTGTAGTTGCACCGATACGGTCTAGTATGAACGGTTGCCTACGTACCCAATGTTTAGAAGATTGAAATCAAGCCACTACGTAGTTCTTAATATTTAAATCAAAACATTTTATGCATAAGCAGAGAAAAAATCAAATATGGTGAAAGACCTATGGAGAATCAATACAAGGAGATGCAAAGGCTCGTAAATATATTATCATCATCTTTTTAGACTTTGTCTCAGTGCGAACTATAGCATACTGTTCACTCCCCAAGTATAGGGTTGTGATGTAGTAATAAACTCGGTGAGACCGAAGTCGAATCCCAAGGGACTGATACCTGTACGTAATCTGAAACTAAATAGAACTAGAACTAGACTAAGATGAAATCTAAATTGAGTGTAAATTGAGAAATGATGATGAAATAATTAAAATTATAGAATTCAGGGAAAGGAAACTAGGGATTCAGAGGATCTACTTGTAGAGATCAGGGAGATCTTATGCCTGCATCAAGAATCATGGAAATTAAACTAAACTTACTTGATCTAGTTTTCACGAGATGAAAGGTATATGAATTAAAATGGATTCCATCACTAAACCATGCCCAGGAGACAAAGCAAACGACAGAATTAAACTAATTACCAACCAATCAACAATGCATGAAAGTTAGGAAGTGTACCGTCATCCGACCATGCCCATGAGACGATGGTGAACAACAAGGCTTCCTGACGTCATAAACATCAAAAGGAGGAAGAAATACTCAAAATCATCGCAGATCTATTGTAATTTCAGTCACAACAAACCATTGAAAAAAAACTGAAAGTATTCCTTTTTAATTGAACTAAAATTAACATCAGTCAGTCTAAACAAGAGGCACAAGCAAAGTCTCTCCCATCAGACTACAAGCTTCACCTCTTAGCCCTAGCTAAGAGGTTTAGCCACACACAAACATGATTAACCAAGTCTTAGAGAAAAAACATCAAAAGGTAGAGGAAACCAAAGAAGAAGAAGGAAGAAGAATGCCGGCCCACGTCTTCAACTTTTCTGTCGCCCAGATGGTGCTCCACGTCCCTGCTATCTCCCTCACGTACCTCAGAAACTCCATTTATCAAAGCCAGAGGCGGTGGCGAATTTTCGCAGCCAATACCGCTTGTGCAGGAAACATGCTGCGTTTGGATGCAGATTTTGGATGACTGATCATCCAGACTCGGGATCTGACTTCTTGGTGGGGTTCAAGATCCCCTACTCTATCACTTGAACGGTCTGGATCATTAATCCGATCGTGATTGACATCACATAAGGGGTCATGGAAAGCGGCAGCGTCCGGGCTCTGCTTGGACTCTCTGCCTGCGCAAGACCTGCGCTGAGCTACTGGTGGGGCCCATGATCAGCGTCAGTGAGGAAATCTACTCCGTCCATTGGAATCACGTCAAAAAACTGGTCGGTAGGGGACTGTTTTGGATAGGTTTTGGTGTGGCCCACAGAATCTTTCTTGCTGTCGTCCGTCCTGCGTTTAAACCTTCATGTACATGTAACCTCTGAGGAAATCAAAAAGCGGGACAGGGGACGGTTGGTTTTGGATGGGAAACAAGGTGGATGGGTTGGATTTTCCAAACGGTCAGTCCTGGTGGGCCACGACGTCACCCAATTGGACGTCATATGTTAACGTAGCAGTGTGGAGGTTCTTTTGTGGCTGGAATTTGTGCATCCACACATGCCTAATATCATGTGATTTTAGATCTGGATTGGACAGGAGTGTGTCCTGAATAGGATGGACGGTCTAGATCCTTCAAATGACTGATGTGTGGGGCCCACTATCTTCCGCAAGACGGACAGAGTCCGTCCGTTACACGGACGCTGGCGGAATGAAAACGCAAATTTTGTTTTAGAAAGAAAGGTCAGTCAAACCGACTATGACCAGCCCAGCTGGTCCGGTGCACAGCTAGTGTACATGTGCACTTTGCACATGTCACTTGAGGTGGGACTCACTGTGATACTCGTGAGAGATCTGATCCGTCCATCCCTTCTATCATATCATTTAAACCGTTGAGGACAATTTAGAAGAATATCCAAATAGTAGGTGGGCCTAAAATTGGAGATTAATGGGCTGATATGTTCGTTAGGCCACTTCCCGAGTGATCCAATGGCTAAAATTTAATATCTATGGTTAATTTATGATCCCCATCACATGTATGAAGTTTCGAGTCAATCAGATGGCAGGAACCCTGTGATCTTGCATTCTGGACCATTTTCGGGCCTCTTTAACATGAACGGTTTGATTTTCTCGGATCCCTGGCATGTAAATCCGTTGATCTTAGTCCTCTAGAGTCCCTTCCAATGCCTTTGGTGTCATCAGAGCGTTAAATCTATGCTTTATCATCCTTTTTCAATCTAAGCTCGTAAGTACACTCTGCATCATAAACACGATTAAATCAGCCATTAAACGGTATTATGCTTGTAGATCCAGGTAACAACTGGGGTCTAATATGCAATATTTGACCCTCAACACATACAAATCTTGAAAACAAAGAAAGTAGAATTACCTAGTGTTCTCAATGTAAATAAAGAGATTTCATCAGAGATTCTTCCATTACTTTGAATTGGGCTGCATTATTGACATTTCCTAGCACGCTTCAACAACTGCCAAAATAAATAAATAAAAATGTAACTTTACAAAGCTCCATTATTTTGTTCTCATGCCAAGTTGATAAGGGATGGTCAGTAAAAAAACACTGCTCACACAAACATGTAGGCTACCAGTGCTTGCTTCTATGCATGAAATACAAATACAAATAATGCAACAACTTTGAAGTCCAAGAAACTATGGCTATAGGCAAAACTCCACCTCAATCTATACTTCTCATGTGTGAGCATTTCATGCAAAAGTTGTAACCAATTTTGCAAATCCTGCACATATCAATGATGTTATAACTGTTAACTGAGCTTATAGAGAAAGTTATGTTTACAATACATCAGTAGATGCAACAATCTGATGGAATGTAAAAGGTAAGATTAAAATCAAAAGTAGGACCTACAATTTGGATGGTTTGATTTTGAGTCATACATGCATAAGGACAATCATACTCGTACTATAGAATCACCATTTTTCCTTACAAAACAAACCCAAGTGACAAATAGCATCTACAATTAGTTCAACAACCAGCTGCCCTTTGCTCGTTTTCCTACTACTATATGAGGATAGCACATGTGCTGCTAGGCCCCTTCTCCATCTCATTTGTTTGAGTCCCACTTGCATTCATTGATGAAATTATGGTGTTTAAATATTCTGTTTGCCAAATAAATATCTCTCAAATTCATACTCACAATGAAATCAGGGAGGGGACAACTAGTTTTATAGGATTAAAACATGCTACACACATATACAGATTAAATCGGTCAAGTATTTCTTTGTCCAAACTTTCTTTCCACCAGACCACAATTTAAGAGCAATAAGGTGCAGTACTTGGAGCCAATGCATCAATAGAGTAATCTGGAGTTTCCTTGCATAGGTAATTGGGTCTTCTACCTCTGATCAAATGGCTTTTCTAATCACATTTGGGCATTAGAAATGTAGAGGGCATCTCTTTGCATTGCTTTCACATTCATAAACTAATAAAAAAAAAATCTATATAGTGCTAGAACCAAAAACAAGAGTAGCAATTGGCAAGGGCAAGGGAACAGAGTACGTTAAATATTCTCTTCCTTTGTTGGTAAATATATACGTTTGATTGGTAAACTAGGATCAGATTGATGTCTTAAACATCTTAGAATTTGAAAAATCACCAATGATCAACCCAAATATCACCTATGTTTGCATATCAAATTCTTTAGCTTGCCACGTACCCATGAACTTCCTCACAGATATGATTTGAACTGCATGAGTGTCATTCCTTGTGTGGATAAAATAGTATGTCTCTGATCACTGTACTGTCAGCTAAAGTACTTTGACCTGTATTTTCTTTTCTGATTTCAGTACAATGCCATGCTCAAAACCTTTTTTAATTTTATTGATTTAAATGTATGGGAACCTTCCCATTTGCTACTAATTTCCATGCTCAAGAAGTACACTTTGCAGGTGTCTGTGGAAATTACAAAGGCCTGTTTTGCAATCAACTAGGTCAATTTTTATAGCAACTGTGATCTCAAGACATGTCCAAGATACAGCTAGATTTCACCAGCCTTTTGACTAGTCAAAATTCAATTCCAATGGAACCAATAAGGGAATCTTCAACAAGCTGCCATTGCACTACGCTAGCTTGACTCCCATGGGCATTGGATGGGCTTGCTTGCCATAAGCTAAGCACTTGATGTGACAAACGTACATCAGATCCACCCTTTTCATTAGGCGAGTCACCAGATTTTCGCCATGAGTTCTAAAAAATCATTCCAATCCAAAACTTAGGCCACAACACAAGGAATGCAAAAATTAAGCCTTTAAAAAATCATGCTTATTTGAATCCAGATCCAAACTAGACCAGATTCTATATGAACCATGACAGAAATTAGACCAGATCGAATTAATGCTTAAATAAGGATTTCGATCTAGTACCTGATTGTTGTTACTCATATCAGTACCCAAAATGTTGGCTTCTAGTATGAGTCATATAAATGTCAAACAGCCACATCAATTAGCCAATGCTTAACCTTCAAACCCAAGATTAAAAAATTATTTTCTTTAATCCTAAAATCCAAAATTCCTAAAATCTTCACATCCCCGAATCCTAAAAACCCCAATTTGTAAAATCAAAAAATCCCCAATTTTAAAAGTCCTCAAATCCCCAAAATCCTAAAATCCCTAAATCCCCAATTTGTAAAATCAGAAAAAACCCAATTTGGGGTCCACATTCAAATCTATAAGCCCTAAAATCTCCAAATCCTGAAATAAGGATCCACATTCAAATCAGAAAAACCCAATTTGGGGTCCACATTCAAATTTGCTCGGCAGACCCTAAGATCTGGCTCAGATTGGTATGATGTTTACATGGCAACCCCATGAAATGTGCCTTGGACCTAATGAACAGTCTAGATCAATGGATTGGGGACTTCAAAATGTCAATATAGAAAGAGAAATAAATAAATAAAACACAGAAGGTGAAATCCCTAATTCCAAAAATCCTCAAATCCCCAAAATCCCCAAATCCCTAATTTGTAAAATCAAAAAAACTCCAATTCGGGTTCCACATTCAAATTATGTAAGCCCTAAAATCCACAAAATCTCTAAATGAGGGTCCACAACAAATCAAGTTTTAGATCTACCTCATTTTTTGGGCTGACGTCTAAATGTGGCCCATAGAGCTTACACCAAGGTACTCCTAGGCAGGAAATCGAAGTCCCAGAAAAAATCGAATCCACCCTAAAATCCGAAAAACCCTAAATCGGCATTAAGATTGAGAAAGATTGAGAGAGAGAAATACCTCAATGTTCCTGGAGATTTAAGCCTTCAACCACAGATTCAGAGAGAGCGAGAGGGCATGCGTAGGGCGGTTGGCAACAGGATCTTGGGTAGGGATAGAGAGAGAGAGAGAGAGAGAGAGAGAGAGAGACAGTGGGAAGAGAGATCGAGCAAGGAAGAGAGAGAGGAGGGAGAGAGATTGACAAGAAGAGAAAGAGGAAGGAGAGATCTAGGAAGAGAGAGAGAGAGAGGAGAGAGAAGAGAGAGGCGAGCGTATGAGGGAGAGATGAAACCGAGACTGGTTTGGGTCGACGCCCTAACCAATCCGCTTAAGGGAAATTGAGAAATCTATTTTATCTGTAAATAAAATATTCCTGCGCAAGTATGCTAGGTGGGGCCCACTGAAATGTGTATGAGAAATTCATTGTCCATCCATTTTTCAAGCTAATTTCAGGAAGTAAGACAAAAAATGAAGTGGATACAAAGCTCAAGGGGGTCACACAGGAGGGAAAATTGGGGAAATAAATTTCCACTGTTGAAACCTTCCTAGGCTCAACCTTGATGTTTACATGCTATCTAAACCATTTATAAGGTCATTCCAAATGGGATTAAGTGAAAAAATTGAAATTATAGACCATTATAGAACTTTTATGGCCATAAGAATGCTCGAGCAGTGATCACTGAATTACCACTATTTACTCTCGTGTGGCCCACTTAAGTATTGTATACACCTAATTTTTGGTCGCACGTCATAAAATGAGCTCTAAAAACGTATGGATGGGGTGGATTTCACAAAATAATCTCAATGGGCCCCACCCAGCATTCTTGTGCAAGAAGTTCCTGCTAAAGGCTTGAGCAGGAAATCCGCGTCCGTCTCTAGACGCGCGCAGTTTGGATGCTGACGTTACCAAGCTCTGTGGGCCCCACTATGATGTATGTGTTATATCTACACTGTCCATCCATTTTTAAATATCATTTTACAATAAGAACCAAAGAATGAGGCTAAAAAAAAATCTGTAGTGGACCCCACCAAAGAAAACAGTGGGGAGAGTGATTCCCACCATTAAAACTATCCTAAGGCCCATCATAATGTTTATTTGAAATCCAACCTATTCAAAAGTTAAAAAAGACATGAAATAAGGGAAAGCACAAATATCAGCTTGATCTAAAACTTTTGTGGCCTTAAGAAGTTTTTAATGGTGGGCATCACTATCCCATTATTTTTTGTGTTGGGGTCCACTGGAGCTTTGGATTTAACTCGTTCTTTGGATATTGCCCTAAAATAATCTCTCCAAATGGATGGAAGGTGTGGATACAAAACATACATCATGTTGGGGCCCATGGAACTTGCTGACGTCACTTCAGTAGTTAGTCTCGCTACTCCCCTTACACCAGCCTCGTGGCTAGTGGTCAGTGCTCTGTGGGCCCTACCATGATGTATGTATGTCATCCATTACGTTCATCCATTTTTAAAGATCATTTTAGGGATTTATTCCAAAAATGAGGGGTATATAAATATCAGGTGTGTCACGCCCCAAACCCAGAAATCGGATTCACAGGAATCCCGATCGCTGAATCTGGTGCCGACAGCCTCTGTAATACCCCATTCTCAGCTCTCAGCACCCATATGTCAAGTTTCGATCCTGGGATCCTACAAGGAGGATTTACCAATGTACATTTTACTCGTTAGAAGCATAACCACAAGTATACACAATTCACAAAGGCAACATCATCATCACATATCCACTAATATAAACATTTGAATACAGTGCTGAAAGGAAAATACATATATTAAAAATCAAAGCTCCAGAAGACGGCTACATGCTCCAAGCTCGACGCTGCTGCGACCTAACATTACCTACACGCATCTATCGTGCATAAGCTTATAGAAAGCTTAGAGGGTGGTGTAAGTGTGTGCATAAGGTAAGTGCTAAGAATTCAATACAATACCATAATCATACAATATCGGAAATTCTGGTAAGATCACGAATCGTACGATATCAGAGCAAGCGAAAATACTGATAAGTCCATAAGTCAATCGATATCAAAATACACAATACAGATCGGCTATGCAAATGAGGAATCATAAAGAGTCAAGTATCAGATGCCGATGATGCAATGCAATATACAATTCCTGATGAGTTCACGAATAGCGTAAGTCGTACCTAGACCACATAAATGCAAAAACACGGTAATCCAAAATGCCATATGCCGCGGATATAATGTAATATGTGATGCGAATAGAATGAACATGTTGAAGTGTGAAGTCGGGATGATAGTACGTAGTATCACAGGTTATGAAGTCCATCACAATGGACTTCTATCCCAACCAGTCCCATACCTAAATTTGGATAGTCAGACTCATGTGGTAAACATCTGATCTCAGGTTAGTCGCACGCCCCAACCGAAATCCTGGCCATTACGAAGGTACATGTAACAAATAGTTGCACACCACCAGCCTGAGTGGATAGTGAATGCATGAATGAATGAGTATGTAACTCCTACTCAATTAGTCCATATATCAGTATAGTTCATCTTTGGGATTATCACCAGGGTTTAGTACACTCTACATGCAACTGCCGCCTACTGACGCGCAACCATACAAGTGGAAGATACCTCACCATCCGTCTAACTAGTAGTCAGCCAATATCTACCCGGCACGTCAATAGCAGACCCATTTACGAGCTAGTCAAACTCAGCCTAGCTATGCCCCCTACCCTCGGGCGAGTAAGGCCACACCCCCTCCCAACCGACCACGACACAGTGGGAGACGCGGTCTCCTGGTATTCGGCACTCAGGCGGTCATTTATTCACTCGGTCTCGACGTTGGGGCGTCATCTGGTATCAAAAGGGTTTAGAGATTTTCACCCAGGGCCATTTATGGCAGCCCGATGCTAGTAACAGATTTCTGGTGTCCCATCTGGCCATCCATAATATGTCTGTGGAGGCTACGCCAAGATGTCACTAGGGAGTACAATAATCACAATACAAGATGCATGAGTCATACAATCCAATCATGCATCAATCCTACGCATACCATGCGCTCATGTGAGATAACCTCCGCCTATCTGGGAGTCTCATAACAACTTGCTCAATGTCATATGTAATGGTCAACCACATCTCATAACAAACATGCAAATGATGGGTATGGGCACGTATCATGATGTTATGCTGTCACATACTCATAATCGGTTTCAGTAACCGGCATTAATAATTAACCTCGACAACATGGATATTTAACCAACATTGCCCCCAAGGAATGGCCCACATAGAGCCTAACATATAGTGGTCCCATGATCTCACAAGAGGGCCAAAAATACTACATCATGGGCCTCACTCAAGAGCTTAATACACATCACGGTGGGCCTTTCACATGGGCCTAACGTACATCACAAAGGGGCTCCATAGCCTGGCCCTCAAACATACTATAATGGACTCATATAATCATAATGGGCCACGTCAATGAGCCTAATACACATCACATGGGTTGCATCACATGGGCCTATATACATCGGACGGGCCACGTCCCATGGGCCCCGAATACATCACAATGGGTCACAACCCATGGGCCCCAAGCACATCGCAATGGGCCTCTCACACGGGTCCATTATGCATCATATCGAGGTGAGTCTCAATGGATGGCCATAAATTCGTCACATTGGGCCTCATATACATCACAATAAGCCTCTAACATGAGCCTAATATACATCACAATGGGCCTCAAATACGGGCCGCATATACATCACTTTGGGCCTTAACAATCGACCCAATGATCGGCCTCAATAATCGAAATGGCAATCGGTCACAATGATCGACCTTAATTGCTAATCGGTCAATTGGCCACGACAATCAGAATCAGCAATCGGCCACGACAATCGGAATCGATCGATAATCCGCCTCAATAATTAAAATTGGCAATCGACCTCGATCGCTAATCGGTCAATCGGCCACGACAATCAGAATCGGCAATCGGCCACGACAATCGGAATCGATCGATAATCGGCCTCGATAATCAAAATCGACAATCAGTCACGATAATCAGCCTCGATCGCTAATCGGTCACTCGGCCACGATAATAAGAATCGGCAATCGGCCACAACAATCGGAATCAATCGATAATCAGCCTCGATAATCAGAATTGGCAATCAGTAACGATAATCAGCCTCGATTGCTAATGGTCAATCAGCCACGACAATCAAAATCGATCGATAATTGACCTCGATAATCGGAATCAGCAATCGGTCCCGATAATCGGCCTCGATCGCTAATCGGTTAATTGGTCATGACAATCAGAATCGGTAATCGGTCATAATGTGGACATTAAACCATCATTGCCCAACAATGTAACCATTTAACCAACATTGCTCTCAAGGAGTGCTCACATAAACATCATTACATACATCACAGTAAAATCACACATCACATCAGGCCTTGATACACAACAGGTGGGCCCTGCACCTGGGCCACAAATATATCACATGGGTCTCTCATATACATCACGTCGGGTCTCGCCAAAGGTCACGAAGACATCACAGTGGGCCTCCTCACGTGAACCATATATACATCTATGTGGGCCTCGCCAAATGGGCCACAAATACATCATAATGGGCCTCATATCTGTACCACATATACATCACTATGGGCCTGAACTCATGGGCCTTAAATACACAATAGGTGGACCCTGCACATGGGCCTCAAATACATCACATGGGCTTCACTAAATGGGCCACATATACATCGATCATATTAGGCCTCACCCATGGGTCAAAATTATATCATATTGGGCCGCACACATTGGCCTCTCATACATGATATCAGGCCACGCTGCATGGGCCCTTGAATACATCGCAGTGGGCCACAACCCATGGGCCCAAATACATCTCAATGGGTTGGGCCCTACTCACTCCAAATGGGCCCATCAATGGACAACTTAGATAAAACACGTACATCACGTGGGGGCCACGTGAATGGACGGTGTGAATATATAACATATATATCACAGTGGGTCCTACATCCTGATGGACAGTGGGCACTTGGATTACATCTAAAATCATTTCAATAATTGCAGGTGCAACATGTGTATCATTCTATGGGGCACATGGCACCCTAATGATGATCAGCACTGCCCAAACATTATCCAGCACAATCTGGACAGTATGGATAATATAAAATAAATACATCAAGGTGGGTCCCACCCGTTGACAAGGAAAAATGGATGGACGTGTAAATATAGAACACGTCATCAAAGTGGGCCCTGCCCATCCAGAACATAGATGGACGGCGTGGCTAACAGATTCATCACTGAGGGGTCCCACGTGGCAGGTGGGTCCACACATGTGGAACCCACCAGCAAAAGGGATGGACGGTCGTGGATAAAACATGTACATCAAGATGGTCCAAGACCACGCCCAGACATCTGGACGGTCTGGACATAACACATATGCAGACAAGGTGGGCCCCACCCCTCACACATACAGCATGTGTGGGGTGGGCCCACCGCTGCCAAATGGGGGATGGTAGGATGGTATGGAGTACATACATCAAGGTGAACCTACAGAACTTGCTGCGTCAATTCAGCAGTTGTAGGCTGCTGGCCATCCAGACGCACGGCCCAGATAAACACATGCATCATGTGGAGTCCACATGTGTGTGGGTCCCACAGCTGCAAAGTAGCATGAATAAAACACATATATCACAACTGCCCACCGTCCCTGCCTTTGGACGGTGGGATGCAACTCATACATCACTGCAAGGCGTCCACGTCCCAACTGGACAGATGGATGGAGTGGATATACAATACACACTCCAAGGTGGGTCCCACATGGGGCCCACCATAACGTTTATTTGTCATCCAACTGCTGATGAGGTCACATGGACCTGGATGAAAAGGAAAAACAAATTTCATAATCGATCCAAAACTTCTGTGACACCCAAAAGGGTTTCAATGGCAGGCGTTTAATCACACTGTTCCCCATGACGTGGGCCACCTGAGCTCCACAAACAGCTGATTTTTGGGGTGGCCCATTGTCCAAAGGGGGCCTACCAAATGCACGATGTTGATGTCCCACACACATCATAATGGGGCCCACAGCTGGGACCCACAGTCCCTGGCCACCGTTTCACGCAGCAGGACACTACTGGCGTCCTCTGACGGTCAGCAGCAGCACCTGCTGCTATATATTTTTAATTTTAAAAAAAAAAATGTTTTTCTATGGTTTTTCCCATGTGGGGCCTACATCAACAAAATCTACCCCGTCCACTGACTCCTATGGCTCAAGACAAGCCAAATAAGCCCAATATTTGGCATGTTTCAGTGTGTAGAAAGATCAGAGTTCATTTTAACAGTGAAAACCACTGTTTTCTATGATATGGCCCGCCAGAAAATTGCATCAGCTTCATTTTTCGGCTCAACGCCTAAAATGGGTTGTGAAATAGGATGGACGGCGTGGATTGAACCAATGTATCAAGGTGGGGCCTGTATGAGTGGCCCACCCAAAAGTTTGGAATCAAACTTATACTTTATTATTATTTTTTTTCTTTTTCTCTGCTGTGAGTGCAACCCACTGTCGGTTCACACCTCACTGGACCACGTCCAGCGTCCAGGAATGTTGGACGTGTGAATGTCCACCAAGGTGGGTCCCACACGGACGTGGCCCACTTGGTCAATCTGATATTTGTATTTTTCCCATCACATTAAGGTAGGGCCCACATGTCTTGGATGGTTTGAACAAGACATACATCAAGGTGGGGTACATTCGGGTGGGCCACACCCCCACATCATCACCCAAAAAAATGGAAAAGAGAGGAAGAGAGAGAGAGAGAGAGACAGAGGCACCCACTTCTAGATCTACTCCTTCATCAATCCCTCGGGTCCTCAAGCCTTCTTGGATCCTTTTTAAGGGTGGAGATGGGCTTCTAATGGCTGGATTGAAGGGGATCTAAGGTGAAAGAGGGTTGGCCATAGAGATGGGTTGGGACGTCCATGGCTTCTTAGTCGCTAGGGGAGATGAGAAAATAAGGAAGGAAAGAGAGAGGAAGGAGTTATGGCTTGTCATAATGATCGAAAGTCATCATAAATGCCTAGGTAAGGGGATGTGTTGACTTAAGAAGAGGAGCCATTATTACTTGTGTAAGGGCATGACATCATCCACCTAGGGAATGGTGTCATAGGGGTAGGTGGGTCCCGCAATGTGCTGTCCACAGCCATTATAATGCGTGGGCCACAACTTATGATCTAAGCCTCGCATTGGTGCACGAGACGCGACATTGGAACCACGGCGACAATACGGTCATGACGGTACAAGTTTCGAGTCGAGCCGACTTAGATATACTGGACACGACTTAAGATCGCATGCAAATGCCGATAACAGATCGTGGGTCACCGAAATTCGACTGTAAGGACTGCGGAAGCCTACGGAATGGTATAGTATACAATACGAGTCTTACAAGGTGGACCACACCACATGAAAACAATAATGATTGGATATCCATCATTAAAAACCTCCTAAGGCCCATTGTACTGTTTATTTGACATCCAATCTGTTTATTAGGTCATATAGCCTAGATGAAGGGGAAAAATAAAAATCATCTCGATCCAAACCTCATATGGCCCCCAAAATATTTTTAATGGTTGACGCTCATTCAACACTGTTTCCTGTAATGTGGTCCTTTTCAGATTGGGATATACCTCATTTTCGGTCTCATGTCGTAAGATGATCTTTAAAAATAGATGGACAATATAGATGAAACACATAAATCATGGTGGGGCCCACATAGCACCGACCACCAGCCATTGGCTCGTGTCAGGGGGAGTAGCCAATCTATTCCCCTTATTTGTGGTGTGGTCCATTTAATCTTTGGATATGATTCATTTTTTGGATAATTCTCTAAAATGATCTTGAAAAATGGATGAACGGTGTGGGTTGATCCCAAATTTTCAATAAATCAAAAACTCAAGTGGACCATGCCACACGAAACAGTGTGGAATAATGATTTCCACCGTTGATACCTTCCTTAGGCCCACAATAATGTTTATTTGCCATCCAACCTGTTCATAATATCAAAAAGATATGAATGAATAGAAAACACAAACATCAGCTTGATCCAAAACTTTTATGGCCTCCAAGAATTTTTCAATGGTAGAGGTTCAATCACATTATTTCCTGTGGTGTGGTCCACTTGAGGTTTGGATATGCTTCCTTTTTGTTCTTTAGACCTCAAATTATCTAATAACATGAATGAACGGAGTGGATAAAATAAATAAATAATGGTGGACCCCATAGAGTTTAATCTGGTAAGGGAAATGGGTAACTCACCAAAATGTAGTGGAGATGGGCTTCCTTAAAACATTCATAATCATATATTGGGCCTGCCTAAATGTGATTCACATATCCAACCCACTCATTATGTGTGTCCCACTTGGATGACAGGTCAGACCAAGTTTCAGCCGCATCCAAAACTCATGTGGGGCCCACCAAGTGCTTTTATATTTTTAGGAGGTCTTCACATGGTTTTAGATGGTATGGCCAACCTAAGTTTCATATATGAATGATTTTTGAGATATCTCATAACCTAAAGGGGACACATCAAATGCATGGTGTTGATGTTCAATACACATCATGATGGGTGTCACGCCCCGAACTCGGAAACCGGGCTCACAAAATTCCCGATCGCCGAATCCGGCGCCGACAGCCTCCGTAGAACCCCATTTTCGGGTCCCGGCACCCATTCACCAGGTTCCGATCCTGGGATACTACAAGGAGGATTTCAAGTCATCAGTCTGATTCATAATGAGCATAACAAAAGCATAACCCACAAACAATAAGCACAAGAACACCACCACAAAATCCACTATGATCAAAAACTTTTTAAGTACAATGCGACTGAAAGAAAATAAAATACAATGTAACAAAAGAAACAAAACTCCAGAAGCTCGGCTGCACGCTCCAACTATAGCGAGACTATGGCTGCGACTGCATCCTGGCGTCACCTGCACGCATCAATCGTGCATAAGCTTATAGAAAGCTTAGAGGGTGGTGTAAGTGTGTGCGCAATATAAGCGTGCTCAGAATGCAAGGTCAGAGTAACGCTGAATCATGGTGATGAGTACATGAATGCAATCAGCAGTACCAAGGCTATGCGGTGCAAGATATGAATGCTATCAGCCATAACACGGCCATACGATGCGAGATGCAACTCAAGCATGCTAATCCTCATCATGTATCAATACAGTTCTCATTCTGAATAATCACCGGGGTTTAGTACACTCCAAGTGGCACTGCCGCTCTCCTAGCTTCACAGTCCAAGTGAACGTAAGAAACCTCACTATCCGCCCGGCCAATAGTCTGTCAATACCTATCCGGCATTTCGATAGTAGACCTACTGACGAGCTGGTCAAACTCAGCCTAGTATTGGGACCTTCGAGCGAGTAAGGCCACACCTCTTTTCAATCGACCACGACACAGTGGGAGACACGGCCTCTTAGTATTCGGCCCTCCTGCGCTCGTATATCCACTCGGTCTCGACGTTGGAGTCATCCTCTGGTACCATCGGGTTTGGGGATTTTCACCCAGGGACGTCTATGGCGCCCGTATACTAGAACCAAATACTTTCGATTTTCAATCCTGCCATCCACAATGTCTCTGTGGAGGCTATGGCCCTGATGTCGCTAGGGCATACAGTAACTACAATCACACAAATGCAAGTGCATGAATCATACTATCAGTCATGCAACAGCCTTGTATATACCATGCACTTATATGAGGTAACTCCGCCTATCAGGGAGCCCATAAACAGTCTATCCAAAGGTATATGCTATGATCGGTCATTCCTCACATCAGGCATACATATGGTGCGAATGATCATGAATCATGCATCTATACTAAACATATATAAAGAGATGGGCTCTGCGCATAACGGAGATGGGCCTAGACGGCCTGCTTACCACAAGTATGGGCCTATCAGTGGCCTTAAGGAGTGTGACAATGCGGACATTTAACCAACATTGTCCTTACAATGTGGACGTCAAACCGACATTGTTCCCAAGGCATAGCCCGCCATAAAGTACCATTACACAAACCATAGGAAATCACACATTGCAATGGACCATATACATCTCATTGGGCCTCGACCCATAGTTCTCAGATACATTAAATGGGCCATCTCATATGGGCCTTATATAAATCAAGTGGGCCGCATTAGTGGGCCTATGTACATTGCAATGGGCCATAACCCATGGGCCTTTAAATACGTTAAATGGGTCGAATCACATGGGCCTTATGTATATACCAAGGTGGGCCTCAATAATGGCCACAAATACACATCCAGGTGGGCCTCAACAACAGCCACAAGTACACATCAAGTGGGCCTCAACAACGGCCATATGGTTGAACAACTTGGATGCAACACATGCATCATGGTGGGGCCCATAGAGGCCCACCATCATATGTATATATATATATATATATATATATATATATATATATATAATATTAATATATGTAAATGTATACAATATTATATATATATACATATAGATATATATATATATATATATCAATATGTATGTATGTATATCCACACACACACTCACACAAGTGCACACACACCCACATGCATACACACGTGCACACACGTGCACACTCACGTGCAGCAGGGAGGGGTCCCACCGTCCAGGAGGACGGTGCGGACGAACACATACATCAAGTAGGCCCCACCGTCCGTCTGGACGGTGGGCATGTAACACATGCATCACTGTGGGTCCCATGTGAGGCCCACCATAGCGTTTATCTTCCATCTGATCCGTTCATAAGGTCACACGGGCCAGGGTGAAGAGGAACAACAAATTTCAGCTTGATCTGGAACTTCTGTGGACCCAGAAAGGGTTTCAATGGTAAAGTTCAATTCACACTGTTTCTTGTGATGTGGGCCGCCCGAGCGTTGGATTGGCCTGATTTTTAGAGGGGGTCCACATCAGATAGTGGCCCACCAAATGGGCGGTGTGGATACAAAATATACATCATGGTGGGGCCCACGGATGGAGCCGTGGGTCCCTGCCTCTTGGCGGCCCGCCCGCCAACCGCAGGCGCTGCCTACACGTCCTGCAGCAGCAGCGTCAGCGCTGGCTCTCTCTCTTTCTTTTTTTTTTTTCTTTTGGGGCCCACCGAGATGTGATTCACAATCCAGCCCACCCATTATGTGTGCCCCACTTGGCTGAGGGTACAGACCAAGTTTCAGCCACATCCAGATCTCAAGTAGGCCCCACCAAGGGTTTTTATATATTTAGACATGTCTTCACATGATTTTAGATGGTGTGGCCTACCTAAGTTCCGTAAAAGGCTAATTTTTGAGTTGGACGTACGGTTTGTGGGGACCCATCAAATGCACGGTGTCGATCATCGAAATGCATCAAGGTGGGGCCCGCAATTGGGCCGTGAGGCCCTGCCTTGTCCGCCCGTCAGGATCCGGGCGGAACGGCGCAGCGGCGCTGCTGCCTCTTTCTTTTCTTTTTTTTTTTGAAAAAGAACGTTTTTGCGGTTTTTCCTAGGTGGGGCCCGCTTCAGTACGATCCACTCCATCCATTGGTCTCTGTGGCTTGATACCATTCCATAGAGTCCAATATTGAGCTTTTTTAGATGTACAGGAGCGTCAGAGAGCAAATCAAGGGTAGGAACACTGTTTCCTATATCACGGCCCGCCAGAAAACCAAATCAATCTCATTTTTCGGTTCAACGCCTTAAGTGACCTGAGGAAGAGAATGGACGGTTTGGATTGTATAAAAACATCAAGGTGGGGCCTGCATGAGTGGCCCACATCTCCCTTCCTTTTTTTTTTTTTATAAAGTCCACTGTTGCAACGTCCAGCGTCCAGGGACGCTGGACGGTTTATATATATTCACAAAATTGTGGTGGGTCCCATGTGGATGTGGCCCACCAATATATATATATACATATTTAATATTTATCTTATATTGTATATATATATAAATACATATTATATTATATATTATATACATATATTATATAAAATATAACATACATATATATATATATATACATACATATAAAAAGATGCATTGGACCCATCCCAACAGTGGAGGGTGCGGATCATCACCTATAATAAAGTGGGCCACACCGTCTGATGTAGATGGACGGGGGAGATGTAACACATATCGGTGGGATCCACACCATTACAAAGAAAGAATGAGAGAGAGATAGAGAGAGATACACGGTGAGATAGAGGAACCCCGCCACTATGGGCCCTCTTGATTAAATCACATACATCCAAATGGGTCCCACCAACAAGTGGGCCCTAAAATTTAAATTAATGGAAAAATCACCCACCTTATCTTCCTTCTCCTTGCTCCCTTGGACTCCTTAGCTCCTTACCTTCACTTTTAATGGAGGTTGATGAAAGATGAATGGTTGAGATTGGAGATGAGAGGGTGGGCCACACTTGAAGTTGAGAGAGAGAGATGGATGAGTGAAATTTCTCATGGGATTTGGAAAAATTGCTAGAGAATGAGAGGGAGAGATAGAAATAATGGATGGAGGGATGGGTGGAGTGATGGTTGTAAGAAAGGAGTGATGAGAGGTATGGTTTAGTTTGAAATTGGTGGAGAAGAGGGATGGTTGAGGTTGAAAATGAGAAAAAGAGGAATGGTGAGGTGGAAAGATGGTGGACTTTTGGAAAAAGAGGGAATGGGTGAAGTACTTTGAGGTATGGTTGCATTTAATGGTTGATTGATGGGACTAATTGTAGAGATTCCCTCGAAATCTGCAACGCGCGGTGTTTCTTCAGAATAAACGCTGATCGGCATCTTCTTCCCTGGGTATCGGTTCGGTGCGCAAGTCACGGCGCTGGAACCGCGGCGACGACGCGATCGCCAAGACATAAGTTTCAGATCGAGCCGACGTCGGTGCGCGGGACCTGGCTTAGGATCGTGCGCAAACACCGAATACGGTGCGAAGGTTGCCGGAATTTGACCGGAAGGACCGCGGAAGCTAACGGAATGGTACGGATTAGGACACGGGTCTTACAATGGGGCCCACAAAACTTACTAACATCAATTCTTAAGTTCTCATGAGGTCAATAACTTGGGTCACAATTTTGACAAGAATATATGGCCCATTTTAC
Source organism: Magnolia sinica (assembly GCF_029962835.1). Classification (NCBI taxonomy): domain Eukaryota; kingdom Viridiplantae; phylum Streptophyta; class Magnoliopsida; order Magnoliales; family Magnoliaceae; genus Magnolia; species Magnolia sinica. The sequence continues at coordinate 53,215,783 of NC_080584.1, forward strand.
ACATCTGGTCCATTCACTCTATTTTACTTATCGATACCCTCAAATTGACTACTTACTCGCCCCGATCAGGCTACATATGAGAAAGACATTGGGCATACAAGATTAATCAACAATTTGAGTGAAATTTGATTTAAACATCTGAAGTTATTTACTCTTCAATCTAGACTAATTAGATTGTCCAAAAATAGTTAAAGGTTCAATTCGTGGATGTGCCTAATAATTTATTAATTTTTTTTCAAAGATAAATTTCAATTTCCATTTAAAAATAACATTTTTTTCAAAATATATTTTTTTTTACTCTTAATTTTTCTGTGAAAAATTTTAACAAAATATCGTTTTTATTATAAAATATTTCAAAAAATAAATTAAAATACAAATTCTAAATTTTTATTTTCAAAATATCTAAAATTTTCACAAATTTTAATTTTTTTTCCCTAAAATTCCAAAATGCAGATTTTTTTTTCTTCAAAGGCATCATTTTGTTTTCAACTTTTCAATTTTTTAAAAATATATATATATTTTTTTCAAAATCATAGTGTTTTTATAAATAACTTTTTCTTTTAATTTCAATCTTTGAACATTTTCAATTATTTTTCAAAATCACAAAAGTTTTTAACTTATTTATTTTTTGTTTCAAAATATTTGTTTTTTGATAAAGTATCGATTTTTTAATATCGTTTTATTTTAAAATTTTGAATTCCTTTTAACTTCTCCATTTTTTTTAAAACATTTTATTCGAACTTGTCAATTTTTATCGAACTTCTCAATTTTATTTTATTTTTCAAAATACAAATTCTCATTCTCTTTTTTAAAATATTTTTCATTTTTCAACATTGTGAAAATTTTCACATTTTTTAAAATATTTTTAATTTTCTTTTTCAGGATATTACTATTTTCTCAAAATCAAATGCTTTTTTTTTCAAATTTATCAACTTTATTCAATATTCTTTTTTTCCCCCACAAAATAGATTTTTATTAAATCACGATTTTTAATTTTTTCCCCCACAAAATAGATTCATTTTTCAAAATCTCATTTTTTTTCTCTAACATTGTTAATTTTTTTAAACTTCTCAATATTCTTTTTCATGTGATATTACAAATCATTTAAATATTAGTTTTAAATTTTTTTTTAAAAAATAATTTCCACTCATTTGTTATAAAAACAAAATAAATTTTTTTTTTTGCATTTAATCAATTGTTTAAAAATAATCATATATAAAAATATGTACAATTAAACCACTGAAATTGTATTAAAAACAATTATTAGACTACAAAAAACATATTTTCCACCATATTCTAAAAAAATGAAAAAAAAATAATTTTTAGGGCAAAAGACCTTTTACAATGGACCACTATCCATCATAATAGCAATCGAAAACCGTCGCCAACTAGTATTTTGGCCAGGAATTTGCAACTGATCATATTTCATCGCAAAATCAAAATTTGCGACAGATTTAGTCTGTCACATACTTACGACGGACAAAAATCCATCGCAAATACGTCGTAAATCATGTGTGAGAGGGTTGCTCCCATTTGTCGGTTGCTGTTGATCCTGTGCTAACTCTTCTGGGAGAGGGAGGACAGGATTTGCTGGTGGAATGAGAGAGAAGGTGAAAGGAGTTTGAGGGATTGAACTGTTTTGCACACTAGGCTGGGTCGCCTGCGTGTTTGGTGTGACACTTAGCACTAGGCGAAGTAATATCTCTTGCAATGCTCGGAAGCTTTGGGCCATCTCACTCATGGTTACATTGTCTAGTAGGTTTGTTGGAACTGTTAGAGGTGTTGACGCCAGTGCCGGTGCTGATGCTAGTGCTGATGTTTCAAGAGCTGGTTGAGCTGCCAACTCTTCTTTATGGGTAGCCTGAGAAGTCATGGCTGCCCGGGATCGAGTGGTCATGGTTCGAATTTATGGCTAAGCAAGTGTAAGCCAAAGACTGATTGATTTTTTTTATGTATAAATGCAGTGATGATGTCCCTTGAGATTAAAGTACCACACACTTTCGAGTCAGGTCTCGACTAATGAGAGCTAGCAAAAGTCCCCAGTGGAGTCGTCATTCTGTGAATGCTGGGAATTGGTGCACACGCTGATTGGCATATTTTTAGCTTGTTTTGTGGGGGTGATTAGGTTGATTTGTGGATGTTGGAGTCTTCACTAGCTAATTAATCTCAGAATCCCGCAGTCGGCTAGAATCCGCGGAATACGAAAGGTTGGAGAAATTCGGAGACTCTCCTACCTTAAATTGACTCCTGATCTGCGATCCGAGATTCCGAGTAAGAGACCTCGGTTACAAAGAGGGAATGTATTAAACACCCTCTCTGCCCGTACAAAGGTATGGTCTCTAATTGGTGTGGTAAAACAATCTCAAAGGATGATGGATGTTGTGGTCGAGATGGGACTAGGCACACACGCGGATTTCTAATGTGGCAAGATCTGAAATTTTGGCAAGCCACAGAGCATACGTTCAACGGTGTGTCTAAAAGGCGGAGGTGATGATGCTTATGCAAAGAGGTAAAAGAAATGGACTAGACTACTAGGAATTTCTTATGTGACATGATCTGATGTATGGCAAGTCACAGAGCATACATTCACTAGAGATCTAGAGGATCAGGGGGGTTAAGAAAGGAATAAATGTCGTAATGAATGCTTGTGTATAAAATGAATGGGTCTTTTGGCTTGAATTTGAATAGGCTAAAACATGGACCGAACCATGACCAATCTGGGCTAGGTCTAGGGGTTGAGATGGTTGAGGTGAGGCTAGAAGGTGGTTAGAAAAATCTGGAATTTAAGGCTTGGGAGCTCCCCCTCACCCTCACTCTCACTCTCTTCTCTTCTCTCCCTCTCTTTCTCTCACACTTGGAAACTGAAAGTTGTTGTTGAAAATGTGAAGAGGAGAGGGCTATTTATAGCCTTTTCCAATGGTAATGTAGTAATTGCTGGGTTTGAGAGGGGTAAATGCTGACATGGCAGCTTGGGGTTGGTTAAGGAGAGAGGGAGAGGGACGCCATGTGGCGTAACCCCATTGGCTCTTAGGGTTGGTAAAAAGGTAAATAGTGCTGGCGGTGGAGTAATTTCAAAAGAAAGTTGACTTTCGGTCGCACAGACAGTTTTTGCTCAGAGGACACATGCGCCTCACGAGCGGAGGTAATTCGAGTACCACTGGCGGTAGTCAAACTACTGCCCGGGCTGGGCTTTGTCCGTTGGGCCTCGTTTGGTGCGCTGACTCATCCAATAGTCTTCTTCCATGCTTTTGGGTTCAAATAGGTGCGTTCCCATGCTGATTTGCTTGTATATTCTGGTTTTGACAGGTTTTAGGTTCGGATTGGAATACGGGTTAGGCTAGGTTTAAGGTTAAGCTAGGATTTAGGGGTTTAGATTAGGGTTTGGGGTGCAGATTAGGGTTTCAGGGTGCGGATTAGGGTTTCGGGGTTTGGATGGGTTCATGGTTCTCAGACTGTCTTAGCCTTCTCAAGATATTAGCCTTGGTGGGGTGTCTATAAGTTCCTTGACATTAAGGTGGCCTTGAGCGAACATTGGGGCTACAACTTAGGTTTGAGGTCCGAGTGACCTGTCCTAAGTTCCGATCAGGCAGGGTGGGGTTTTCAGGGTCCTCAGCTTGGGTAAAGGTTGGAAAAATCCAACATGATTTGAAAGCAGATTGGGCTTAAGCGAAGGAAATTTAGCTCATGTTAGGTTGGGTTGGGAATAGTTACATGAATTTTGGTTGGGTCCTTTGGGGTCAGGTAGAGCTTTGGTTGAACCACAATCCACGTGTTGTAATTTTGATACAACAGTAAACTCGGATCAAACCTAGATATTAGATATTCGAATCTAATATCACAAGCAATCCCATGCTTTGTGGAAGTACATTCAACAAAGATAAAACAATCAAATAGAAATGATAAATCAAAGCAAAACATAAACACATGATTTTATGTGGAAAACCTTATCACGCGGGGGAGAACGTGACGTCGAGCACCGTCTTCCTCAAGTGAATAATTGTTCTAAATCCACGGAACTTCTCAGGACTCCTCACAAAGACTTCTCGAATCCACGAGAAAGAAAGCAAGCAAAATAGAAAATAAATTCTAAAAAATTTGAAATTGATTGATGAACGAATAAAAATGAGTTCACAACCCTTTAAATAGGGGTACCAAGCAATGGAAAAGAGATCAGAATCATTCTACAACTAAAATTCCTAGAATTCACAACTTACTATAAATAGTAAACTTACTATTTATAGGCGGTCCTGATGTCTACTAATGCGTAAGGATTTCGGCCAAAAATAATAAGTGTCCTATTTGGCTTCACCAAGCTATTTTCTTAATTTTTCTAAGCTCTTTTCACATTGGAGGCAACTCCTAAAGCCCAACGGATGAAGAGTTACAATCAAACTAAAACTTACTATTTATAGTAAAAACGGAATTAAAATAAGGAAATGATTGTCGATTGTTGAGGGTTAAATATTACATATTGGACCCCATTTATCATTTAGTTTTATGCACATGATAATGCTTAATGTTCTATTTTAATCATGTTTGTGTTGCAAGGTAAATTCAAGAGCTTGGATTAAAAAAGATGCTAAAAGCATGGATTTAATGATCAAGAATCACCAAAGCTAGTGGACAGATCAACCAATCAGCCATTAATCATTGATTTGGGGGCCATCTGATCTTTAGATAGGCCTCAATTTTGGACTCAGCCCCTTGAATTAGATGGGAAGTCGGATGGACGGAGTAGATTTGACCCAAACTACTGGTGGACCCCACAGCAGGAGTGGTGCATGAGCATGGATCTTGAGTGGCCGATGTGCACCATATCTAGTAAGGAGTCAAAATCGCATGGACTCGATCGATGTTGCAAAAATCATTTTCACAGCGGGCGATCGTCCATTAGACGATACGAGGCCCACCAACACTCCCTTCAGGGATGATCGGGACCGTCCATTGTGACCAGGGGAGAAAACCATTTAGCCCCTAGTTGTTTCCGCACACCATCCGGCCCTCCACGTGCAAAAAACGGGTAGTCGTAGATCCTCGTTCACCAAGGGATCTGCAAACCAAGGATCTAGATGGGCCACCATTCACACGATTTTAGGATGATCTGAGTCATCTATCGAGTTCCTCTCTCGACCCCGACCGATAATGCAAGTCGAGCTATACCCATGCAAGCCAGAGCGAGCACGAGAACGGGCGCAAGGAAAGCCTGTTCTGTTGGAAACAGCGAGAGCTAATCGTACGAGGATCAGCCACATGGACGGGGGCCAGATCAGGACCGTCCAAATCCCTCCCAAAGGACTTTCGACCAAGCCCATGAAGGCTGATCGGAACAGATCCTGCAACAGGATCGCTAAACTGGTCGTGCCAGGTGCGATCCACAGCCTTCTCGCTATGAAAGAAACAACGTAAGCGTCACGTTGTGTGTAAGAAAAAGCTATATAAGCATACTTCTCACCGTAAGAGAAAGGGGAGAAGAAAAGACACAACCGGCCAGCCCTTCTCTCTTACCGGATGCACCAATAGAATGGAAGCAAGAAGAGGAAAGGGAGGAAAAACGTGAGTAGAGGAGGACAGCGTGGAGAAGCTATCGTCTATAGTTTTTTTCCTTCCTTTCCTTATGTTCTGTTATTATGTTTTTTTAGAGATTCTAGCACAATCATGTCTATGATTAGCTAAACCTCTTAGCTAAGGCTAAGAGGTGAAGCTTGTAGCATGATGGATCGTTTTCTATTGCTTTGATTCATGTTGTTGAACTCTCTTTAATTTTAGTTTGATTATAAGGAATACTTTTAGTTTTTAATAATTTATTATGACTTAAATTACAATGGATCTGCTATAGCTTTGAGTATGTTCTTTTCATTATTGAGATTGTGAATTTAGGAAATCCTGTTGTTCACCATCATCCCCTAGGCATGGTTAGATGATGGAATCCTCCCTAACTCTCACAATTCTCTCAGATTAGTTGTGGACTGGTAAATTCTGTTATTTGCTTTGTCTCGGTTTTGTGATGGAATCAGTTCTAGTTCTCATACCTCTCATCCATTGAGAACTAGATCAAAGGAAGTTCAGATTTGATTTTTAAGAATATATCTTCCAATTGGAAAAAGATGGGACTCTTATTCTAGTTGTATTCGTGAATCAAGCATAGATCTCCCTGATCTCTACAAATGGATCCTTGGAAACCCTAGTTTCCTACTTTTGAATTTCACAAAGTTTTTCATTAAGTTTTTCACAATTATTCTCTCACATATTCTAGATTAGGTGTTCATCTTCTTCTAATTCTAGTTCTAGTTGTTCTCAGAAAACACACGAAATTAGTCCCTGTAGATTCAACCTCGGTCTTACTGAGATTATTACTACATCGCAACCCTACACTTGGGGTTATGAACATCGATCTGGCGGTATTTCACAAATCCGGCTTGGATAACCTAGCATAGTGGGGTTGGTTGGCTAAAGTAGCTCATTCTACCCCAAAATCATATGTTTTACGTCCGATAACTTGTTCTGAATTGCAAGATACACCTGATTTAAGGTTCGACGGTCTGGATCACTTCTGTCGTTGACCGGGCCTTTCTTTTTTTTTGAAATTTTTGAAGATTGGTATGAATGAAGAATGCAAATGATTGCACAGTGACTACAATCCTTAAAACCTCGTGATGTCTTGCCTTTCAAGTTAAGTCATGGCTAGTGGAAATATCATGTCTCCAGTGGAGAGGGCTTTTATCTATATTTATGACTCAGGCCCTTGTATATTTAACTTGTGGCGTTGTATATTTAACTTAGCGTGTTCGTTAGAATGGCGAAGGAAGATCAAGAATAATTGAACTAACGATCATAGTCAAATAATTTGAGCCCGTAGTCTATCTTGCTTCAGCCCATTAAGACACATTTTCATATGGGATCCATTATTTGAGATTCATGCATTTTGTTTGGTAAAAGCTAGGGGTGCACAGAACCAATAGAACCGAGTAACCGGACCGGAACCGTTGGATCAGTCCGGTTTTAGATATCACCGGTTCTGGTTCCAGTTCCAAATTTTCGAGAACCGTTGGATACGGATCGGTTTCGGTTTAGGGCCCTGTAAAACTGAACCGAACCGAACCGTTGATCCAAACCATAGCCCGAACCGTGGATCCAAACCGTCAACCCGAACCTTTACTTCAAAAAAAAAAAAAAAAACCCTAAATATCTAATCTCTCTAGCCCAACTGCTGGGTGTTGCCGCCCCTACCCTCTCTCTCGCTGACTGTCGCCTCTGCCCTCTCTCTCTCTCTCTCCACCTTTTTCAACATTGGCAGAAAATAAATCATTGTGAATACAACAAGTTCACATGCATCGGATGTTTATTGGATATCCAATGAAACGTGGCTAATGCTCTTGATTCGGTATCAGCAAACGTATGCTGAATTGAAGAAAGAGGTGGATTTGTTGTTGTTGGAGAAGTCCAACTTGAAGGTCTGTTTGATTTTGTAGCTTCTCTTTGCTATGTAATACTAGGTTTGGTTTTTATGACGTATTGATGAGGTTTGTAATTGTTGGGGTCAAATAGGAGTTTGAAAGTCTTGATAATGCTTACAAAGATCTGAGGGTGAAAAATGAGGGCTTGAAGAAACTGTAGGTAACCCATCTCTTCATTTCCTCCGTTGGTTTTTTCTATTTCTGTCATGCTTGAAGAACTGTGGAACCAATCCAGAACCGAACCGTTTTTCACGGTCCGGTTCCGGTTCGGTTCTAGGGTGCTAACAGTCCGGTTCCGGTTCCAAAAATTGTAGAACCGTTAGGAACGGTTCGGTTCCAGTTTCACCCCAGAACCGGACCGAACTGACCCGTGTGCACCCCTAGTAAAAGCTTCGTGGGACTAATATAGAAATTGCTTGATAATTCAAGATAAACTCAAATAAGGGCATGGCCCACCCTCTATTATTGTAAATTTTGTAAGTATCACATGGTTGAGCTTTTACTCTCAGGATTTATGGCTCTTATCTCGTTATTCTTGACTCACCTAAGGTGGGCTATCAACCCTATAGCACCAAAATGGTATCAAGCCATTTATATCATCTAATTGAAGGGGGTGTTGACATTGGACATTGTTCATCATTCCTTGTTTGTTTTTTGACAATCCATTATAGGTATGTAGATATGGATGGACTGGTCAAGCCTCTAGGCCTGGCTGATTCCCATCTGAGTTTAAGCTTCATTTTTAGGCCCACACTATGATGATTAGTGGATAACAAAATCAGGCAACTTTACAGGGGAATGGATACTATCAAGAAAGGTAACACCGAGTTGAGTCAGGCCGGGACAATGGGGCCAACCTAAGTTGTGGATGCAACTGATTTTTTCTTACCATGATTTTTTGGGGGCGAAGCCAAGCACAACATGAGTTATTCTTTTCATAAGAGAATTGGGCAATGAGAGAGAGAAGAAGAAATAAACCAGGCCCAGGCTACTGCTGATACTGACCTGACTCACATTATTTTGGGTGCAGGTTAGATTTTCCAAATGGATTAGGCAACCTGTTGCTGCTAAACAGGCTGATTAAATCTCAATGGCTTTGGTAGATCTCTGACTGTGGGGCCCACCTTGATGTATGTGCCTTATATCCATGCCACGCATCCGTTTTTGCCGCTCATTTTATAGCAAGAGCCCAAAAACGCAGCAGATCCAAATCTCAGGTGGACCACACCACATGAAACAGTAGTGATTAAAACACAAACTTTTAGGGGCCACAAAAGTTTTCGATCATGCTGACATGTGTGGTACCTTCATCCTGACGTTATCAACGGAAGCGGATTGCGTCTGACCCCGCTCGGACGCAAGCAAAGAACGGGTAGAACTGTGTGGGCCCCACCGTGATGTATCTGTTTATGCACACCGTCCATCCCTTTAAGCAGATCATGTTATGGTATGAGCCCAAAAATAGGGAACATGCGAGGCTCTAGCGGACCACACTAGAGATAACTCTTGCATTTAATGCAAGCTTACTATTTGGTGTGGTCCACTTGAGCGTTGGATCTGCCTATTTTTGGGCTCATATCTTAAAATGGCCTAAGAAAAGGGATGAACAGTGTGGATAAATAGATACATCACAGTGGGCCCCACACAGATCACGCAACCCGCTTTCCTTATCAACAGGTTGGATGGAAAATAAACGTTCCAGTGGCCCCAAAGAAGCTTTTAATGATGGGTGTTGAATCACCACTGTTTCAAGTGGTGTGGTCCACCAGAGAATTGGATCATACACAATTTTTGGGGTCATGCCATAAAATGAGCTAGCGAAACGGATGGACGTCATGGATATAAGGCACATACATCATGGTGGGCCTCAGAGTCAGGGATTCACAGACCTCCAAAGCCATTTCCCATTTACAAAGTAGAAGCAAGCAAAGAAGAGGAGAGACTGTGTATGCATGTACGGGGAGGAAGGTTGGATTTTAAGCTTCCATCTTTATTCAGATAACATAAAATCCACATTAATTTCAATTAACTAATCACTGACAACCATATCAAAAGATTTAGGATTATTCAAACAAAACCAATGAAATTATACTTGATTGATCCTCTTCAAACAAGGCCCACCTTTTTCAACTGTTAATCTGCATTTAAGATTTGAAGCAGCACCATGAAGAGATTGAGAATGTCAAGATACAAAGAGATAGCCGCAAGTAGCGCTTGATCAAGTTATCGGTATCATAGACAATGTAGCCGCAAAATAAGATAGCTGTCAATGCCCTAAAGAGCATTGTTGATATCTTACGTAATGGTATAAAGACCTGCAAGAAGGCCATCAAAGAAATATTTATTTTAATTAAGAGAAGGCAAAGGGACAATAATATTTTCTAGTTTAATCAAGTAATTAACCTCAAATTGGAGTTGCATTACTTTCAAGTCCATTCCAATGTACTTCAAAGAAATACAATTTGGTCATTGGACTAATTACTAATTATTTCAATTCAATTCGACGGTGCATCTAAGTGCATTTCAATACTTGGTCCTGAATGTACCTAATGAAAGACCTCAAAAAAGACTATATATATATATATATATATATATATATATATAAGGAATTGGTACTATAAGGTCGAGCGCATAGAACCATAATACAAGGTTGAGTCGTGTCTTTAGTCCGAACCATTGGATGATAAATTTTCAAAATATATAGTGGAGATGTCATCCCCAAAAAAAGGGCAAAACCGGATAAATCGGCATTATACAATCTTGGGGTGCGTTGCCGTCACCAATTATGTGGTCCTCCATGATATATGTGTTATATCCATACCGTCTATCTATTTTGAGATATCATTTTAGGGCTTGACCGTAAAACTGAGGCAAATCCAAATCTCAAGTGGACCACGGCACATAGAGCAATGGGGACAATGATGCCCACTATTGAAACCTTTCTACGGCCCATCATGATGTTTATTTTACATCCAACCTATCTGTAACGTTACACAGAACTGGATGAATGGACCAAACAAATATCATCTTGATCCAAAACTTTTGTGGCCCCAAGAAGTTTTCAATGGTAGGCGTTCAATCCCTATTACTTTCTATGTTATGGTCCACGTGAGCTTTGGATCTGCTTAATTTTTGTGTTAATGCCTTAAAATGATTTTTCCAAATGGATGGACGGTGTGGATATAATACTTATATCATGGTGGGGCCCACGGAACTTAGCGACGGCAACACACCACCAAGGTCAGTGGCGTGTTGCACACCAGCCTTTTCGCTTCCCATGCGGAAGGGGACGCGGATTAGATAATGACAGGTTGAGTAGCGAGTCGGCTACTGAAGTGACGTCACCAAGTTCTGTGGGCCCCACTATGATGTATGTGTTATATCCACACCGTCCATCCATTTTTAGATATCATTTTGGGATATGAACCAAAGAATGAGGCAAATAAAAATCTGTAATGGACCTCACCAAAGAAAACAGTGGGGAAAGTGATTCCCACCATTGAAACTATCCTAAGGCCCATCATAATGTTTATTTGAAATCTAACCTGTTAAAAAGTTAAAAAAGACAATTTCAAGGGAAAACACAAATATTAGCTTGATCTAAAACTTTTGTGCCCTTTAGAAGTTTTTAATGGTGGGCGTCACTGTCCCACTGTTTTCTATGTTGGGGTCCACTGGAGCTTTGGATTTAACTCATTCTTTAGATATTGTCCTAAAATGATCTCTCCAAATGGATGGAAGGTGTGGATACAAAACATACATCATGGTGGGGCCCATGGAAATTGTTGATGTCACTTCAGTAGCTAGTCTCGCTACTCAACCTGTCAGTAGCTAATCTGCGCCCCGCGGAAGGGAGCAGATTAGGTGCGGCCTCTGCCTAACCTATGACAGTGCGTCCCTCATCGTAGGGCCCAACTTGATCTACATATTGTATACCCACATGGTCCATCTGTTTTGGAAGACAATTTTAGGTCCTGATTCCAAATATAAAGAAGATCCAATTCTAAAGTGAACCATACCATCAGAAACAGTAGTGATTGAATACTCTACCATTAAAATTTTCCCATGGCCCACTGTAATGTTTATATCATGCTTATTTTCCATTTAACTTGTTGATACATTACATAAACCTGGATGAAGTAAAATAATATATATATATATATATATATATATCAGCTTCATCCAAAATATAAGTGGCCCATTAATTGTCAATCACAACCTTTTACTATGGTTTGGTCCACCAGAGAATTGGATCTGCTTCAGGTTCTGAATCATATCTTAGAATGATCTAAAAAGACAGATGGGTGGAGTGGATGTAAAATTCATATGTCAATGTGGGCCTACAATAAGGGTCGCACTATCTTGGGTCAGGCCTGAGTCGCCCCTAATAAACTCCCCACGCAGACAGCCTATCGTCTGGATTGTGTGGGAAGGAATTTTTATCTATACAAATAGGTGGGCCCATTATAATGTTTATGAGATATCCACCATGTTCATTCATTTTTTCTGGTCATGTTAGGACGTGGGAAAAATAATGAGGTATATTTATAATTCAAATAGGCCGCACAACAAGAAAATGTGAGTAGTTAAATGCTTACTGTTGAAACCTTCCTAAGGTCTACCATTATTCTTCTATGCCATCGATATTGTTCACAGGGTCCTTCTTACTAGGATTAACTGAAAATACAAAAATATTAGCCCAATCCAAAACTTTTGTAACCCCACCAATGTTCACTAGCGAACATCCATTCCTCACTATTTCTTGTCGTGAACCCACGTTATTTTCGGATCTGCCCCACTTTTTGTCTCATACCCTAACGTGACATGAAAAAATAGATGGACGGTGTGGATTTCTCACAACATGATGGTGGGCCCTAACTAGCTTCCTATCACATTAAGCTTCCCCGAGAGGTTGTCGCATCTTCCCGTCACATAGCGCATTTTGAATGTTTATCATCCAACAGCTCACACTAAGACACAACTCGACCTTATGTTAAGGTTTTATGTGCTCGACCTTATAGTACAATTTCCCATATATACATATATATATATATATATATATATATATATATATATATATCTATATATATATATATATATATATATATATATATATAAATGGTCTCTTGCAAACCATACCGCAAGGATTTTATGTGTGAGCCTTCATGTAAGCCGTAAGATGAGGAGAGCGGCTGGGATTCAACTGCAGTGAGAGAGGGAGAGTCTTAAAAGTAAAAAACTCTCTCCTACCCTCACGGAGACGCTCTTGGAGTTGATTTCACGCAAAAGCCTTTTATTGGAATATCCTGTGCAAGGATTCTGTGTGGGGCCCAATATGATGTTTGTGATAAATCCAACTTGTCCATTCGTTTTTCGAAATCATTTTAGGACATGCAACCAAAAATGAGGAGGATCCAAAAATTAAACAGGCCATATGAGTGGAAACTGTGGGGATTTAGTGACCATCGTTGAAACATTCATATGGCTACGAAAGTTTTGTATCGGTTTATGCTCCTAGTGTTTTCACTTCATCTCAGTGAAAATGACATTATAAATGGTATGGATGGAATATAAACATTAAGGTGGAGCCTACGAAGGTTTCAACAGTAAGCATTCCTTTCCCCACCGCTTCATTTGTATGGCCCACTTGAATTTTGGATCCTCCTCATTTTTTGTATAATGTTCTAAAATGATATCTAAAAAATGAATGGACGGGTTGGATTTCACACAAAGATCACAGTGGGCCCCACACAAAATCCCTATGTGGGTCTTCATGTGAAAGGCTTTAGAGGAAATACGCATCCCTAGGTTTGGGAAACGGAATGGTGCATCTAACTGATGGGGTAGATGTTTGACACACATCACGGTGGGCCCACACTGCTCAACCTTGTGTGTGTGTGTGTGTAGGAATGCACACCTTTGTACATGTGTCATGGGTACAAAATCTGAATGGTCCGCGTGATGCAGCATGCCCTGAAAATCTATAGGCTCAATTTTCAGACCGACACAAAATTCTAGTGGGCCATAGCAAAGAGAAGTGCGAATTAATTAAGGGAAGAAACTATTTCACTAGAGTTTTATATCGGGCTAAAAATTGGGCTTGTGAGGTTTCATGGGGTGCCACATCATTTGTACTGTTCAGATTCTATGCCCAGACATTTGTGTAAAGGTGTGCATTGGCACTCACATAAGAAGGTGAGTAGGTGAGCATTCCTCTCTCTCTCTCTCTCTCTCTCTCTCTCTCTCTCTCTCTCTCTCTCTCTCTCTCTCTCTCTATGTGTGTGTGTGTGTGTAGGAAATGGTACTATGAGGTCAACCTCAGGGGAACTTCTCATGAGGTCGAGCTATGTGGGCCCCACCATGATGTGTGTCGAACATCTATCCCATCAGTCAAATGCACCATTTCATGGTGGGCTATGAGCTTAAAAATCACGTCAAACTATGACTTGAGTGGCCACACCACATATTACAGTTAAGGGGGCTTACTCTCCCATTAAAACATTCATAATCATTTATTGGGCCCATCAAGATGTGGTTCATAAATCTAGACCATCCATTGTGTGTGCCCCACTTGGATGAGGGGTCAAACCAATTTCCAGCCACATCCAAAACTCAGGTGGGCCCCACCAAGTACTTTTATACACTACCAGAAAACTGGGCAGAGGCTACGGATAAAAACCGTAGCTAAATGCCTATGGCTACGGTTAAAGTCCGTAGCACGACCGTAGCCATTGGTGCCGTAGCCATAGGTCTAAAAGCTATGGCTACGGATTAAATCCGTAGCTATATAAACAATGGATACGAATTAAATCCGTAGCCATTGCCTCTGTTACACTAAGGTATCTACAGCTACAGATTATATCTGTAGCTAAAAGTTGAGCGAGAACCGTAGCAATAGGCTTAAATAGCAATAACTACGGTTTTCAGATAAAAGCTACGGTTAATATCCGTAGCTATTTAAACATAGGTACAGATAAAATCCGTAGCAATATTTTCCGTAGCTCAAAATTATATACAGCTACGGATTATATCTGTAGCTAAAAGTAGAATGAGAACCATAGCAAAAGGCTAAAATTAGGAAGAGCTACGGTTTTAGATAAACAGCTATGGTTAATAGCCGTAGCGAATGCCTGTTGTTAATAAAATATTTAAATAGTAATGGCAGCTCTTACCATCATAGTAGTATACCCTAATAACTCATATAAGCTAATATAGATAAATACTTCATGGCTAAATCATTCAATCAAACACAATCATTTATTCATTCAATCATATACAATCATTCATTTCCATTCACAAAAGTACAATGCCAACATAATAGTTATATGTCTATTTAAAGTTCTCATTAACAACAAGATCCAATGCCTTCTCGCAGCCAAATAGCTTCTCAACAATCGCAAGCGAAAACTCCATGGATGTGCATCTACTAGTTATTAATTTGCCATCAACTAACACCCTATTCATAGCTTCGCTTTGATCCAAAAGCTCACTGCACATGGCTGAAAATCAATTTCATCATACAACATGGAAGAAATTGCATGTTATGACATTATACATAAGAGGCTGAAAATGTGTTTGTGTGTGTTTTGAAGATTGAGCTGAAAATTCAATGGACCCACTTGAACAATGAACACTTTGAGGATTGTGCCTCTGAGGCCAACCCCAACAGATGCGATCGCCATGACAGCCGGACCAATGAGAAACCTCACAACCAATCCGTATGCGGCGAGTTTAGTCCCACAGGTTATGATTCTTGGCTGCAAGGCCATGAACAGTCCTAAAAATTCAAAAAATTCAAAAGCAGTTCAAGTCAATTCAAAACACTTGAAAAACAAGGACTAAGAATTATGATGAGCATATCAATGATCTTACCGAGATTGAACATGGCCATCCCAAGACCTGCATTCGACAAGATCGTGACAGAATTTTCCATGATTTGAGGCTTCTTAACACCCCGTCTACAATAAGAAAGATGTTAGAAGAAAATCAGATTCACATGGAAAGAGCAGCACATCTAAAATTCAAATCTCAGTCAGAAAAAAAGAAAACTATAATTCCAAATACCCACTTCCAGTTTATGAAGAAAGACCAAAGATCATATTGAAATCCATCGCTCTCCTCGAGGACCTGAAATTCCAAACCCCCAACCTCAAATTCAAGAAAAAAGAGCAAAAGAACAAAGCTGAATTCAAATCTCTCTATGAAAATCTGCAAAACTCTTCACCAACTGTTCTATACAACAGCAACTGTTCAACTAAACCCTTCATACCCCAACAACTGTTCCACACACTTCAAAAATCTGCTACCATTGTTCTATACAACAACAACATTAAGATATATTTAAACAACAACTGTCAGTTTGGAACAACAACTTCCATTGTTCCATTGTTCCTTAAAAAATCTGCAAAAGGATTTTCAATGGTATTTAATGTATAGAAAATCTGCTACCATTGTTGTGTGGAAAAGGCTTTTTGAAGGAACAATGGTAGCTAACATTCGGCAAAAGGATTGTCAGTTATACAACAATGGAACAATCCTCTATGAAATTTCACAAACAACC
This sequence comes from Magnolia sinica, assembly GCF_029962835.1. Taxonomy (NCBI): domain Eukaryota; kingdom Viridiplantae; phylum Streptophyta; class Magnoliopsida; order Magnoliales; family Magnoliaceae; genus Magnolia; species Magnolia sinica. The sequence goes on from NC_080584.1 coordinate 53,231,797, forward strand.
AAGTGCTTCTCTCATTATACACATACAATTATAAAGTAGACATGATTCCTTGAGAGAATTCACAGAGGACAATGGCTACATATTAGACATAGATTCCTTGATTTCTTCCAAGGAGACGGCCTGTATTTCAACCAAACCAATCTGTGTGAGATCCACAACCCAAACACTGTAAAAATATGTACATCACAATAAAGGAAAGAAACTTCAAAACTCAAATGGAAAAAGATGATTCAAGACAGTGAGATTACCAATGCATACAATAGAGATGGTTTGAAGGAGGAAAAGGTATCCAATCAAACAGATTCTGGATTTCTAATGTGTGGATGGATTTCTAATGTGTGGATAAAGGGTATTTTATATTTCTAGTCTTGAGACACGAGCAAAATACTACCATGTACTTCCACTGCCATAGTGTGCATGAATGCTTGGTTATGTATCCCTAAATTCAAGAACAAACAGGATAGAGGTCCCCTGCAAAGCCCCAAATCTATACTTACATTCTGTTTGATGAAAATAAAGTATAATGGATTAATTTAAAAATGAAATATTTTATATCAATAAAAAAAAAGGTATGACCATTAGCCAATTGAAACCAAAATCTGATAAAAGAATGCCAACATAAATCAATAAGAGATGCATAAAACGAGCAACACCCTGCCACCTTCCCTCATAACCAAAACATAGTGCTGTCAATGAGCACCTACCTTGAAGCAACTCTACATGAAGTTGCATCTGCCAACCTGACACGTGGTGCACATCCAAGCTATGCATCACATGGGCCTTGTTTGTTGCCTCATCAGCGAAGCCACACATATGGAAACACTAGATGGTTTAGTCCACATTCAAAATACAAGTGAGGTAACTTTATGGTTGGGACTGCCTGATGCCCAGCTCGAATGCCCCACACATATCAATGTAGTCCTAGCACTTGGATCGCACCTCAAACAGCTAGCAGAGATGTACATGTAAACTTACCAAGGCTAACAAAATTACACAGGTTTGAAAAGTAAGACAAACATAAACCACAGGTTGGTGGATGAGGTGACTCACAAGGAGATGGATTTATACAAGACTGCCTTGTCAAATAGTTGTGTGCCCCATGGCCCAGTCAATGCAGGTTTAATGTCTCAAATCATCTGATAAGTCATACGTTTTTGCCTTATCATAAGACACTACCCGTAATGGCTCAAAGTAAAGTGCATGATCAGTAAGAGTTAATCGACCTGCAATTGACATAGATTCAACTTGTCATGAAGTGAAAATTTTGGCAAGCATTTGGACAAACCATTGCCTAAATTTCAACTAACTAGCTCAATTGAGAAGAAAGGAAATAACCAAATTGGAAGCAGCAGACCAATACAAGGATTCGCCAAGGTCTGGTTGGAAGCAGCAGAAATTCAATCCTGTGTAGCTTATATGGCATAACTAGCTCTATCCTTAGTTTGTCAACACCATTTCTGCGTAGTTGCTAGGCAAATTGAGGATAGACTATACCAAAATATGAGGATAGTCTGTCCTTTAAAGAAAGGTGGGATAACAAATCTTGGGCAGCGATTCATTACAGTAAATCATTTGAATTAAGGAGTCTGTTTGAATTAACCATCTTTAAAGAAAGGTGGGATAACAAATCTTGGGCAGCGATAGTCTGTCCTTTTCTTATCTTTTTCTTTTTTCTTCTTTTCTTAACCATCTGTTTGAATTAAGGAATCCCATTTGATAGATATCACTGACAACCCAATTTGATTAGTGGTATAGCTAACTTTGAGTCAACACATGCAAATACATCATGTCTGCCCTTATCTACGAACACCCATTCGATCCTCTAAGCTCAAAAAAACTAGTCAGCCTAGTATCTTTCAAAAAAAAGAAAAAAAGGTTAGAATAGAGGTAGTTTGCAGAACAACCCACTACAGGGTGCTTACTAAACATATACAACCCACTAGTTTCACTTTTCTAGCTAGCTACCACTATTTCTAATTTATCTTCGACAAATGCTACCACCACATTTGCCTTTGCTCTCCGCAGAATATCAATTATCATAACAACTTTCTCTCCACTGAGCCATTGGCAATTGGTACCAAAATCTGTAAGAAAGTGCCAACTGTTCAAAACACAGCAAATCTGTGAATCCATCAAATCGCAAGTACAAAGAGATGACATATGAGTAGCAGCTGCAGATGAAATCATAGTTCTAAAATTTGCGGAATCAACCCAAAATTCAGCCAAGTCAACTCGACTCAGCAAAATTTCTAGCCAAGTCATCAGGAAACCTAGTAGTTCTTTGGATAAAATGTAACAAGAATGTTCTTTGGAACCTATGACCATGCATAAGCTTCCAATATGCAAAGATAAAATGTAAATCAGCAAATTCTAGTTGGTTCTTAATGCAAATATTTGAGTTAGCTATAAAACACTCAAGTGTTGGTACATGTGCATGCCAAGAAACACCATTATTTTTGTTATTTCCTCTTCATTTAAATGACCATAAGCAATTCAATTCGCATATGTTATTTCCTAAGGCAATCCCAATGAGATTGCCTTGGAAAATTTAAGTTACCGTGGATCTCCATATTTGCTAGTTTTATATGCAGAAATGTCACTTGACAAGAATCAAGTAACAAGCTGTCCCTACCTCCATGATTCAAAAGTTTCAACTTTAGTACAAAAGTTCCAGAATAACAACGTCAACCTTACTCATTTCTTGCTTACATTGGCAATTTGGCATGTATGTTGTGAAGATCCTCTTCAATCATCTTCGATGAATCCTCTTGGCATTTTTCTCATAAATCATATTTCAAATCAACTTAGAAAAAGAAATCTAAAAGAATTAGATGATAACTAAGCATACCCAAGAAATGCTATAAAAAGAGGTTTATTTTCTATATAAAGCATTCCAAAAGGTAGTTTCCACTTTACTGAACTACTAGTTATTTTAATTAAATTCAATACTAGATAATACAGACTAAAGCCAACTTGAAGCATACCCTTAGTTTTGAAATTTTAGACACAATATATGCCTCTAGAATCAACATTCAAGGTAAATTGTGTCTCAACATAATCCAAGAAAATACTAAGGAGAAAAAGAAGATTTAACAGAATCCAAGAAAATACTATGGAGAAAAAGAATATTTGACAGAATCCATAACAATTTTATAGAGATATTTATTGATTGAGAGATTTCATTAGCAATTTTCAAAATATTTTAACAAATAATTTCAAGCCCTCAATATCTGTGAGCACCCCTACTTTTACAAACTGAAAACCTGAATGTTGTACACCATTTGGCCCCGAGCATTGTATAATACATGGTTGCAACCAGAAAATTTTGGTAAGCTTCTTTTTGAGAACTATTTATCTGGAACTCCACCAAGAACTTCCCAAAAGAATTTTGGAAAACTCCACCAAGAACTATTTATCTAGAACTATGAAAGAACCAACTCATGCTGCCCATTGTTACTTCTCATTGCTTAGACAATTGATGGAAACTAAAAACATGAAAAGGTATACATCGCAAACACAACATGCACTAGCTAAAAAAAAAAAAAAAAAGAAGCATATACTCAGAAGCATGAAAAAGAACTACCATCAGGGCATGTGTTGATTTCAACATTAGAAGCGAGGCTTATTTTGACTGTTTTCATGTTGAGTAATAGAATGAAAATAAATTCAAAGATGAAACTATTTGAATTCCCAAAACAGAAATGACAGAAGACCTTCACAATAGATAGAATCTGTTCTTCACGTCAACATAAATACCAAACTATAGCAGTTGGCGCTGTATTATAATGTAAATGAATTACATTAGACACGTGGAGAATCCACAGATTTCATTGGTGCTATATTATGTCGGTGTATGTGGTAATCTGTAAACCAGGATTTTCAAAATGAGCAATCAATCATTTCGTCATAGAGTTAACAGGATTAAGTGCCTCAAAAGTCAACTAAGACGCCATATATAATCTCAAAACAGAGTAAGAGAACTAAGGATGAGAGGAAGGGCCTTACGGCTGGACAAATAAATCAGAAAAGAAGCCTAAATGACAATAGCCAGCAAACTCTTACCACTGCAAACCAGATGTTGAAAATCTGAAGAAAAAACTACTTAAAAAAGCTACCAAACCTGAACATCTAGCAGTATCTCCAACCATTCAGCAAAAACAATAAATCCCTCTGAAAAATTCTTCAAAAAATGAATAGAATAAGAATTTTCAGCAATGTCTTCAACCAGACAGTAGACAAATCAGCAAGGGCTTCAACAGCATATTAAAGAGGCTTCAAATCTAGCAAATCTGCCAGCCTGCAAATCTGCAAGCCCGAATGTACCTCTGAGAATTGTAAGGCCATACGCCAACATATGCGAGCAAATCTGCCAGCCTGCAAGCAAAAATAAACTCAAAAATTATAACAGCTTCAAAAAATGGAAAAAAAAATGATAAAACTCATCCTTAAAGCCCTACAAGCCAAACATCATACAGAGTAACTAGAAAAAACATGCAAACTAGCAATATGTTGAACCATAGAGTACCAAATTAGTTTAGGATTAGAAAAGGAACAAGCTAAATATCATGACATTTCTTGATTGTGCTTCCATTTTATAGCTGAGACTGTTACATGAGAGTAAAATGTTTGCCTATTAGTTTTACCTCCAATTCCTGATTGCTGGTTTTATCGTCTTATATATCCTTATTTATTAAATTCAGCAGGGACCCACTTCAGTATATGTGTGTCATGGTAGAGCATGGAATTGAATTCTCAAAAGTTTTAAACTTTTAATTTATTTTCCTCTTTGCAGGTTCTAGTGAACCTAACAAATGAGAATCCTGATGGCTGTCAGCAAATTCCTGATTGCAGAGGACTGGACACAATGGCTGTCTTGATCATTAGTCACTTCCCATTGTTTAGCGCATGCCTATCTACAAATAATCAAATGAAAGAGAGCAACTCATTCTCTAAAATTGAAAGCAATGATCCTGATAATCAGACTGGCAAACATCTCGCAGATCAAGAACTTCGGTCCGTTTATTAAAACTTGTTTTCAGTACTTAATACTGAAATAGGCCTTTTAAAGTGATTTTTCCTAATTCAGATGATTTGATAAATTTAAAAAAAAAAAAGAAAAACTGTTTAAACATATGGAAGCCAATTGCTTAGCCATATGGTCAAACCGCTCCCAAATTGGGCGGTGCATTCATCAGAGGGATGATGAATATATACAGTAGTTAAAAGGGGCAAACGAGAGGTTAACCACATTTGGGGAAGGGCAGATGGCAAAAAATATATACATATGACCAATGCGCAGTAAAAAACCCACTACACAAACTCATTGTTCTATCTTCCCAAGGGTGTTGGATCTACAGCTACTGTGTTTGCTGCTGGTTCATGCCCTCTGAGCGGCGCTTTTTGAAATACTTTTGGTTGAAGGCTTCAGCACCATCAGGGTACTTCTCCTTGAGATAGTTCTCCAGGCATTTGAGGTAAGAGAAATCCGCTCTAAAACCATTTGTGGAGACAACAAAAAAGCACCTGGTACCTTGGTATTTGTCGTGCTTACCAACCGTGACATAGTCAATCTTTTCACCTATTTTTGTCGCTTTGTTAGGATGGTGCTGAAAAACATTATCGAGTACCCAGGACTGATCTTCATCCGATAGCCAATCACCATCATTGTAGCCGGAATTATGCAGAATTCGTTTTGTCGACAGTGAAATTGGTTCAACACCATTAAGAATTTTCTCTTCCTCACACGTGAATAGATCCAAGCGTCTTCCAGTGGCAGTGAGAATCCCATTAGCATTCCAACCATCAGGCCCCACAGGTGCAGGTGACTAGGTAAAATGGCTTCTCAGTTTCTTCGGTCACCCACACTCAAAGAACCCCCTCCAGGAGCTCTGGTCGGTCGATTTGACTAATCGTGTGCTCTATTTTCTTTCCAACTGCTGCCATCTGAAGACTTCTCAATAGGGGAAGAACTCCAAACAGGAGATCTTGTTGGTTGATTCAACTCATCTTGTCCTTTGTCTTCATTCCAACCACCAATGTCTGAAGATCTGTCCGTATGGGCACCCTTTGGGCTCTGACTACCCCAGACAGAATTAGATTGACCATGCATCTTGTCCTTATCCCAAACTTGTGGTTTGGTAGATGAATCATTTGGTTGGTTCCAATAATTTACATCTTAGGATTTAGCATCTTCAACCCTCTCATTTCCTGCATCATTTGATTTCCAACCTCCCCAGGGAGTAGATTGATCAGATTGACTGGGCTGCTTCTTTTGCACTTCCGTTCTATTCCAAGAATTAAATCCAGGACACTCCTCTGCTGTTGGTCTTTTAGATTCACTTGCCTGTGTTTCCTTTTTATTACTATTCCAGCCACCCCATCCATTAGACTGATCTGACTGTGTCTGGTGCTTTTTCGCATCTCCCATACTATTACTGTCCCAGCCACCGTGAGCATGAGGCTGATCTGCTTGCGTCTGGTGCATCTTTTCCGCATCTCCTACACTATTACCGCCCCAGCCACCCCATGCATTAGATTGATCTGATTGCGTATGGTGCTTCTTTTTCGCATCTCCGATACTAGGTTATCACTGAAATTGTCTTTCAAGGTAAGCTTGATTTCAAGAAGTTTTTCTTGAACTCTATTTTTGGTGGGTTGAATATTATATATCTCACCACATTCATCTGGTGCGTAATGAACGCACTGGTGCTGAAGCCAAGGAAAGTCTATGGATAGACTTGGCTGTGGACCGAAAAGTAAGGAAATAATGTTATTCCCAATAGTAATGGTACTATTAGAAATTACCATTGTATGTCTACTTTGGTCAGTCCAGAAATTGTTGCCGATAATAACATCGTGCTTCATGACATTATGTTGCCAAAAATCATAAAAGTATTCCTTGTTTCCAAGGCGAAACTTTATGTTTTGGGCAAACATAGATGTTTGACTTCAAGCATCAGCAAGTTCCTGTACAAATAGGAGAAATTAATGATGTCGATTACAAGCTAAACACCCAAGATGGTCTTACCATAAGACTATTAAGGCCAAATAGCTTGAGAGCTGGACCTTCAAGAAGATTCTAGCAAGATCTTTTCGATGAAGATTTAAGTAATCCAAATCGAGAAGAAGAATGAAGCAATCTCATCAATTGAGAATGCAAGAATTATAGTTACCCTTAAATGAAGATTTAAGAATAACAAAATCCAAACTTGAAAAAGATTGGGAAACATGCGACCATATAACTCAGTAGTTAACACAACAATTGCATATGTCACTAGTGTGCTAGAATATCCATTAGATTATGGATATGAAATACCTAGCATTGAAGATTCAATTGAATCAATTGAAGCTAAACTACCAGTTCCCAGTCAAAAAACCGAAGAACAAATGGTTGAAGCAATAACATATCATGGTTGACACCCTCCAAGAAACAGTTATAACAAAAGGAGACAACCAGCCAAAGTGTTTGATAGCTATAGTAATAGTTATCGAAAAGAAAAACTTTAGGAAAGAAGAATGAAATCTCATCAAGATCATGAGCCCAACATAGGCAATATTGATCAAGAGATAAGACTAGTTTCAGTTCAGACTAAACCAGTCAATGACAAAGGAGTCTATCTTACATGCAACAAGCTAGCCACTGCAGCAGCAGAAATTTCTACTTGGGAAAATGCAATGGACATAGCAATTGATTCGCATTACAATGAATGGGAGAGTGATAGAAAAGTATCTTATCTTGAAAGCAGCTTATTAGGGAATGCCAAAGTAGCCTGGCGAGTGTTTAAATTATCAACAAAATATGATCATTTTGTTGCAGCATTTAAAGCAGCCAATGGTGGAGGATCCCTATTTGGAGCCTTTCTCAGGCAAGAGATTTGTGGTATCACAAATCAAGAAAGAGAAAAGGATAAAAACAAGCAAAAAGCATGGCAAATGCTACAAAAGCTTGAAATCTGTTCAATGTTGCAATTCGAAGAATATGCAAAGACATTTAGCAGATTATTCTGAATCTATGGAGATACAGAAAACAGGGAAATCCAGAGGTTGTTCTTCACTAAGCTCCCTAGAGTATGGGGTCTGTTCTGGTGGGCAATTATCCACATGATTTCCACTTGAAAAAATCAGCGAATCTGTTGCTGGAATTCCTAAAGCTCCCCTAAAGCCCCACTATGGCATGGGAATATGAAAGGGTTGTTAAACACTTCTAGAGAAGATTTTCTTGCCTACGTTAGAAAAGGAAAAAAAGACAAGAAAATCATATCGATGGGAAAAATTAAGAATTAAAGTGTAAAAGGGATAGATGAGTGTGACTGAGGGTCGATTGTGACCATATCCAAGCCTCAGAAAGTCCAAAAGTATTTGTGAAGAAATCACTAGAGTTATTCAAGTGCTTGGCAACTTTTTATCAGATACCACCAGGTTTGCTAGTGAGTGTGACTGAGGGTCGATTGTGACCATATCCAAGCCTCAGAAAGTCCAAAAGTATTTGTGAAGAAATCACTAGAGTTGAATTCTACTTGCAGAGTAGTTGAATAAGTGTAGACTTGTAATCAACATTCATTGGAAATTTCACTGTAGAAGTTCTAACAGTTTGGAGAAGAAACTTGAAAGAGTAAGAGAGCTCAATAATAATTCATAGACAGAGATTTGTGAAGAAATCAAGTACAGTCCTAAACATCACCTTGTTCCTTCAAAAGCTGATTTCCTGGCATTTTCGTTTCTTTGACTGAATTGTGGAACTTTAATGATCGAAATCGAATTAAGCATGAACATTATTTGCTGAATGGTCTCTTGCTACCCATGTCTCAAAAATAATAAGAAAACCTTTAAATTAATTAGAAACACATTTAAATTGTTTGGGGAATTTTATAGAAAACTAAGAAAATATGATAATGTATTAATTTAAAGTTTCACTATCATTTCAGATGTTTTGCTTGAGTTTCACAGTCGTTTCACTCATGTTTAACTTACTCTTGAGAAACGTTTCACAAGAGGTTTGCTTATGTTACCGATAAAGGGAAAAAAAAAAAGAAACGAAAAGAAAAAGAAGTCTGAAATGAGTTTCTCTTATGTTTTACAAATGCATCACAAGTGTTTCAAAGAAATTTTGAAGTGCAAAATTATTACTTTTTCAAAATTGCCTTTCACAAACGTTCCCCAAGGGAATGCATTTCAATTATGACAGAACATTTGAAATGCAAATCTGCCTTTTCTGAAATGCATTTCAGATGGCCCTAAGGTGTTTCCAGCTACCATGGTCAAGATGAACTATTTCACATATGTAGGTTACAACTACCATCAAGAAACATGTTTTCCTGAATGGTGTGGATCTGTTACCAAAGAAATCAATCAGATACCTATCCACATTTCACACAGCCAATTGATATTTAGTGCATTTCAAGGTCACACATTAACTAGACTTTATCATAAAACTACCCCAGGTGCCATTTTTTTAATTCTATATATTTCTTTATTTTTCCTTCTATTTTGAGAAACATGGTGGTGACTCAGCTGAGTCACCCCAACTCCAATACAACTCATCGACCAAATGAGTTGGTGCAAGTCTTAAAACCATGTAGACAATGGCTAACCAGCATATGTCTGAGCCCAACCTCTCACTTATGGAGCCATGAACACAGAGCCCCCGCTAAAGCCAACAGGAACAGATCTCTCATTCTCCACAAGCACATCTTTAGATTTCAACAATACAATGTACAGATCTATGACATGCATACAAGTTCTAATAGAATCAAGCTAGGAAACCTAACTGTACAAACAGATGAATAGATCTAGAAACATACATGCTTCAACAACCCAGTTCCGATTCTACAGGTAGAGAAAGGATCTAATTGAGTCCAAAAGCATGAAAACCAGATCAGACATCAATCAATCACCAAAAACATGCAGAATTACACAATCTGGGTTAAAAAAGAGAACAAAAACCATCCAGCATCCAAGATTGAGAGAGACAGGGGTGAGATCTGATACCAATAGTGGGGATGGTGGTGACGATCTCTCCAAGCTGAAGCTTGTAAAAGATGGTTGTTTTACAGGCAGCAACAAGACCGACCATCAAAATCCTCATCTCCTTCTTTGCGAACAGACGGCTGAACAGCTTCGTAAACGTGAGCCCCATTTTCACCTACAATCCAAAGCTGAAAAAAGCAAAATATAGAGATGATCAGACCAAACAAAAGGAAAGAAAGAGATGGAAGACAGAATATCAGATCTGATTAGATCACTATAAATGAGAAGCAAACGAGAGAGAGAGAGAGAGAGAGAGAGAGAGATTAGAAAAAGGGGCGCAGGAGATCGAGAGAGAGGGATGTGGGAGGGAAGCGGGAGAGAGAGAGAGAGAGAGAGAGAGAGAGAGAGAGAGAGAAGGGGCATGGGAGATCGAGAGGGAGAGGGAGAGGGAATGGGGTTTTTTTTCTGAGGAGTGGAGGGAAATGAAATGTTTCGTGGGAGGGGGAAAAGAAAAAGGCAGCGTGGATTCCGCATTTTTACATGCTACGGTCATGCTACGGTTTTAGACCGTAGCTAAAAGCCATGTGGACCGTAGCTATTATACCATTCTTTGTAGCCCCCTCCGCGTTCGCACGTCTGACGGTCCTGGACGGACGATCTTATCAAGGGCTTTGTGGGGTCCATCATGATGTATTTGATATATCCACTCCGTCCATTAATTTTGTAATTTTTTTATAAGGAATGACACTAACATCTAGGCAAATTGAAGTTCAATTGAACCACACCATCAATCAATGGTAAGTATTAATCTCCACTGTTTCCTACTGTGTGGTCCACTTGAGCATTCGATCTATTTCATTTTTTGGACTCTTGCCCTGAAATTCTCTTTCAAAATAGATAGATGTATTAGATGGAGCACACACATTTTAATGGGCCTCGTAGAGTCTCTTATGGGGCTATCACAGGCTAATTGAATGTTTAGAAGTGATCCCTTTTAGCTACGGTTTACGGATCTTTCAGCTACGGTTTTAAGCCGTAGCAAATTAGCTACGGTCTATATCCGTAGCTAAAAACTACTATAGTCTGTAGCCTTTGATCATTTTTTTGGTAGTGATAAGTTCTAGAAATGTCTTCACATTGTTTTAGATGGTATGGACCACCTGAGTTCCTTGTACGACTGATTTTTGGGATATCCCATAACCTAAAGGTGATCCATCAAATGCACAATGTTGATGTTCGACACACATCACGATGGATCCCACACAGCTCGTTCCCATGAGGTCGATCTCATAGTACCATTTCACACACACACACACACACACACACACACATATGAGGAATGCTCACTTGTGCACATGTTCTCACGATTTCTGGTGAAAACTTTTTCAGAATTCATCACTTATGATATGACCCCAAAATCTTAACTATCCACGTGATACAATACCCCGTGAAACTCCAAGGCCCAACTTTTACTCTTATGATCTAAAACTTTTGTGAGCCATGACAAAAGAGAGAAAGGGAGGAAACTGTTTTCTTTTAAAATGGCCCACCAAAGTTTTAGATCAGGGTGAAAGTTGGGCCATAGGATTTACATGGGGTGCTACATCACATAGACAATTCAGATTTTGCACTAATATCATGTCAGATAGATCTAAAAAAGTTCTCGCAAGATCTCTTGAGAAATTGTGTGCAGGTAAGCATTCCTCTCTCTATATTTTCACAAGAACTCAACTCCCACGATAGGAGCTCAAAATTTGAACCATCCATGTGATGCAACACCCCATTGAAACTCTTAGGTCCCAACTTTTATCCCTATTCAAAACTTTGGTGATGGCAAAAGAGAGAAATCAAGGGAGAAAAATGTCTCCTTTTGCCATGGTCCACCAAAGTTTTGAATCAAGGTAAAAGTTGGCACTTGGGGTTTCATGGGATGCTGCATCACATGGACGGTTTAGAATTTACACTCACATCAAGAGAGATGAATTATGAAAAGGTTCTCATGAGTTCTGTGAGAATTGGTGGGTGTATATATATACACACACACACGCTCAAAGGAGAAATGGTGATAGAATATAGAATCAGCAAAAGGTCTAGCTTACTTGGATGAGAGAGAAAATAATGAGCATCATGAGGCAGGCAAACAAGAAGGGCCCAAGGAACCCTAAATCATGCCTTCTTCTAGCTGCCCAGAACGTGTGGAGGGTAAGGCTCACGACGATCACCATTGTTAGAATGACAGCTTCAAGAATAGCCTTTCCTGTTTTGCAATAAAGATTCCAGGTATTAAATGTACTTAGTGTTGTGAGGCATATTTACACACGTTTTACCTTGTTTGGAACTATAAAAAGATTTCAGCTGAAGGTCGTAGACAGATAAATACATATATCATTTTCAGTTGGCAATTGAAGGGCTCAAAACAAGCACATCTTGTCCTTTAATATCCATGTTTTAACATTAGTAGACTAAAAGGCTTAATGGTTATTTTTTTTTACTGAATCCGGAATTCAAGTACATGGATGTGAAACTTTGGTGTGGTGAGCTTGGCAACATTCTAACAAAATGTAACTACAATAAACGACAGGTTGAAGTTGAAATCATCTACTATAAAACAACATAACAGCATGTAGTGATTGAAATCATGCTTAAAACATTTAAAAACAATTGGTGGGGCCCACCTGAATTTTATAATGGCCTAAAATTTAGTGTAACCCCTCATCCAAGTGGGAATCACACGATGGATGGATTGGATGTCTGAATCACATCTCACTAGGCCATATATACAATCAGGAAAGTTTCAATGGTAGGCATCCAATCTCAACTGTTGTATGCTGTGTGGCCCATCGAAGTCATGGATTGACCTGAGTTTTAGGGTCATGGCTCACCAAGTAAGGGAGCATCTTGATTAATGGGATGGATGTCCATCTCACATCAAATCATGGTAGGGCCCACAGAGCTCCACCTCATGGAAACTAAAAAAACAAAGAAGGAGAAGAAGAAGTGTGTGTGTGTGTGTGTAAATGGTTCTATATGGTCGAGCATCAACACCGTGCATTTGATGGGTCCCCTTTAAATGATTGGATATCCCAAAAATCAGTTGTATAAACTCAAGTGGGCCATACTATCTAAAATCATGTGAAGAGATGCCTAAAACATATAAAAGCACTTGGTGGGGCCCACCTAAAATTTGGTTGCATCTGAAACTTAGTCTAACGCCTCATCAAAGTGGGACACACATAATGGATGGGCTGGATTTATGAACCACACCTCGATGGCCCAACAAATGATTATGAATGTTTTAATGGGAGGGTAACCCCTCCCAACTTTTATACATGGTGTGGCCCACAAAAGTCATCGATTGAATTGATATTTAAGCCCGAGGCCCACCATTGAATGCTGCATCTAACTGATGGGGTAGATGTTCGACACGCATCATGGTAGGGCCTACAAAGCTCAACCTCATGGGAAGTTCCTATGAGCTGGACCGCATAGAACCATTTATATATATATATATATATATATATATATATATATATATATATATATATATATATATATATATATATATAAAAGGTACTATGCGCTCGACCTCACAAGACCGTCCCATGAGGTCGAGTTGTGTGGGCCCCACCGTGATGCGTTTCGAACATCTACCCCATCAGTCAGATGGACCATTCCATCGTGGCCTAGGACTCAAAAATCAAGTCAATCCGTGACTTGTGTGGGCCACACCACACACAAAAGTGGGGAGGGGCCGTACACCATTAAAACATTCATAATCATTTTTTGGGCCCACCGAGATGTGGTTTGCCAATCCAGCCCATCCATTATGTGTGTCCCACTTGGATGAGGGTTCAGACCAAGTTTCAGCAGTATTCAAAACTCAGGTGGGCCCCGCCAAGTGCTTTTATATGTTTTTGGCATGTCTTCACATGATTTTAGATGGTATGGCCCACCTGAGTTCCATATACGGCTGATTTTTGGGATATCCCATAATTTAGAGGGGACCCATCAAATACACGGTGTTGATGGTCGACACGCATCACGGTGGGGCCCACGCAGCTCGACCTCACGGGAGCTTATCGTGACGTCAAGCGCATAGTACCTTTTCCCACGTGTGTGTATATATATATATATATATATATATATATATATATATATGAAAAAGGAAAACTTTGAGGGTTACTTTATTTCTTACCGCCGGTGAAGCTACAAGCCAATCCAACGTGAAAGCTCATAGAGACGGTGAACAGAGAAAGGAGAAGAAAATTCCAGGGATGCTTCTGATGGTAGACAAACATAAGAAACAAAACTGCACAAAATAATAATAATAATAATAAGAGTTGAGATAATTAAAAAGAAGAAAAAATAAATAAACAAGAAACAAGAAACCACACTAAAAAATGGAATTTTCTCTCAAGAAGCCTGGAATTACCGATTAATGAGAAGAAAAATAGGGCGATGAAGACCCAGTTACTATCTTTGGAATGGGCAAAGAAGTTGGAGATGTGCTGGACAGAGATGACAGCATAGGCCACGCCAAGGGTCATCAGAACTTGGACGGTGAGGATGGCGTAAACCTTACGGATGAAGGCCCATCTCAACCGGGAGTTGTCTTTCATGTCAGGGTAGAGGATCTGGGGCACAGCTCCAATGTCGCCCGTCTTGCCATTGCTGGATGTGTCCTTCATCTTCTCTTTCTTTTCTTTTCTTTTCTTTTCTTTTCTTCAACCGTGCAGTTGCAGCGAAAGATATACCGCGTTTTCGGCGGAAGCGGATTGGCTGGTGTACAACACATTAGCTATGTAGCTGGTGTAGATACGTGTCGTGCGAAGACGAGCACCGGCGCACCTCGAGTTCCGAACTGTACGAACGGTGCAAAGGAGATCAAAGTTACATGGGCCCCACAATGATGTATTTATTATATCCAAACCGTTAATCCATTTTTCGAGATAATTTTAGAGCATTAGAAAAAATTTTGAATAATATACAAAACTCAAATGGACCACACCAAAAATAGCAGCGAGGATAATGATTTTCACCGTTAAAAAATTATTAAGGCCCACCATAACGTTTATTTTTCATCCAATCTGTTCATAAGGTCAAAAATACCTTTATGAAGAGAAAAAACAAATTTCATGTTGATCCAAAACTTCTGTAACCCCAAAATAGTTTTAATGGTAGAGGTTAAATCCCCCACTACTTTTTGCAGTGTGGTCCACTTTATCTTTAGATCTGTCTTATGTTTAGTCTCCAACCTTAGAACGAGATATACAAATGGATAGACGGTTTAGATATAATACATACCTCATGATGGGACACACAGAACTTACTGACTTCACGACATCAGCTATGTAGCTGCCTTGTGGTACACCAGCCAAATCCACTTACGTTCTCGGCGGAAGCGGATTTGCGACGCGCGGACACGGATTAGGTAATGAAAATGGCTGATAGTCGGTGCTCTATAGCCCTACTATAATTCATGTGTTTCATCCATTCTGTTTATCTATTTTTCTAGATCATTTTATGAAATAAGACAAAAAAAAATGAAATATATTCCAATGTTAAGTAGGCAACGTTACTGGAAAAAGTGTTGAAGGAACGATCACCATCAAAAACTTTTTCAGGGCCATAAAAGTTTTGGATCGAGCTGATCTTTGTTTTTTCCCTTAAAACTGTGCCTGTATTACAAAATCAACAGATTTAATGTCAAATATCCAATCACTAGTGTCTTCCTGTGTCGTGGTCCACCTGAGATTTATATTCCTCTTTTTTTGGGATCAAGCGATAAAATGATCTTTAAAAATGGATGAACGGCATGGATGAAACACATACATCATAGTGGGCCCACATAGCACCGACCATCTGACACCAGGCTGGTGGCAGGGGAGTAGCCAATCCGTTTCCGTTTTCGGCGGGATTGACTGATTTAAATAGTACGGATCGTACGTAGATTGCCTCTGAAAGTTTGGGATGCGGTTTCGGTAGATCTACGAGGTGTGTGGGATCATTGACTGTGGAGCCCACCTCGATGCATTTGACTACATCCACACCGTCCATCTGTACTTAAAATTCATTTTAGGTTATTATGAGAAAAATGAAGCAGATTCAAATCTCAGATGGACCATGGCACGGGAAAGAGTAAGAGTAGTAATTGACCGTTAAAATTTTCTTATGGGCTACAAAAGCTCTCGATCAAGATGATATTTGTGTGGTATCTTGTTATAGGTCTTTGTGATCTTATCAACGGTCGGATGGAAAATTAGAATTCCAGTAGATTCCATGAAGGTTTTAATGGTGGGGATTCAATTATGACTATTCCCTGTGGTGTGGTTCATCTAAGATTTGGGCGTGCTTCAGTTTTGTAATGATGATCTAAAATGAGCTTTGAAAATGGTTGGACGGTGTGGATTTAAGAAAAATACATTACTGTGATCTCCACAGTTAGGGTCCCACCCACTTTGGTGGATCCGGTCTCACTCAATCGCTTCCAAAAGTTTGGGGCTACCCAAAACCTATCCTGTTTGGAAACGTGACACTGCGGGAAGGTTTATCAGAATGGCGGAGATTAGGCAATACCCCCACCAGACTTACCTAGAAATGGACAAGCTCTATGGAGCCACTTTGATGCATGTGTTTCATCCACACGGCCAATTCATTTTAAAAAATCATTTAAATTATGAAATAAAAATGAGACAGATCAAATGCTAAAGTGGACCATATCAAAGGAAACCGTAAGGATTGAATGCCTATTGTTGAAAACCTCCCGCGAGACAAAACTATATATAATAATAATAATAATAATAATAATAATGGATCAAGCTCTTCCTTCACGTACACGTGACCTTATGAGCAGGTTGGATGGCAAATAAACATTACAATAAACCATAGGAAGGTTTTAATGGTGGAGATTATTGTCACCACTGGTTCTTGTAGTGTGGTCCACTTGAGCCTTTAGTTTGCCTGCATTTTAGGATCATACCATAAAATTTTCGAAAATATTTTAAAAAAAAAAAACTTTCAAAATGATTGAACGGCTTGGATAAAACACATGTATCATAGTGGGCCGCGCAGAGCTATGACAAGATCGTCAAGCTCTAGTTAGCTCCTAGTGGGGTAGTATCCAATGCATGCACTACCGGAATGGGGAGCGGATTAGGTGCGCCCTTGCCATGGACGTGGATTGCGTCCTACTCCCGCCCGGTAATCCGTCCAGGCAGAGCTCTGTAGGCCCACCATGATGTAAGTGTTTTATCCACGCCGTTCATCTCTTTTCTCATATCATTTTAAGTTATGATCCTAAAAATTAGGCAGGTCCACAACTCTAGTGGACCACACCAAAGGAAGTTGTAGTGATAATGATACCCGCCCTTGAAACCTTTGTAAGGGCTACCGTGATGTTTTTTAACCATCTAACCTGTTAATAAGGTCATGTAGATGTCGATGAAGTGAAAAAACAAATATCAGCTTGATCTAAGACTTCTCCAATTCCCAGGAAGTTTTTAATGGTGGATGTTAAATCTCCACTTTGCGGTCCACCTAAGCCTTGGACCTGACTCATTTATAGGAACCTTAAAATGATATGAGCAAAGTGATGAACGGCGTGGATAAAATGCTTACGTCCTTGTGGGCCCTATAGAGCCCTGCCCGGACGAATTATCGTCCTAGGTTAGGAAGCAATCCGCGTCCCCTTGCCATGGGCCTACCGTGATGTGTGGTAGAGGATTCGGCTTCCATTGTTCTTTCAAGACGGTATCAGCAAGGGTTTTGTGAGGGTGTACTCGGGTTTATCGGATCTTGAATCCCAAATGCATATGCATTACTCAGGGTTTTCGGGCTCAGCTGGGTGGGATCATGTGGGGCCCACCTTGATGCATTTGTTGTAAAATATTGATTTTAAATATAAATTTTAATAATAAAAATATTATATATACAAAAAGTGTTTGCAAAACACCTTTTTTCATGGGTTTTGGGATTAGCCCCACATTGGAAAAGGAAAAGAAATTGTGGTTTAAATGAAAGTGGTGGAGTATTGTAATGTTTACCCACCTAGTCCAAGGAGAATTAGACTTGTGTGTTTCAGTGCATAGCACTGGAACACCCGAGCGTTCAGGCTCGGGCACGGGCTCGGGCTTGGTGCGAGGGCGTGGGCATATGAGGCAGTGTGGCTGTAAAGGCGCTAGTGGCGCACTTTACATTTCGCATGTCATCGTGTCGCAGAGGGTCGCTGGTTGGAAGAGAAACTAGAGGACTGAATGAGGGTGTCTCAGTATATATAGAAGCTGAAAATGTGACTGTTGCAAGGAGGTGTAACTCCTCATGCAATTCATTACAAAGCCATGCTGAAACTGCTACATGTGGCTAGCCCAACAACTAGAAACGGCTAACCACTGTCTCACAACAGTTAGCATGCAGCAGCAGTAATGGCTCATGCACTATAAGACTCGTATTCTAAATCGTACCGTACCGTAGGCTTCCGCAGTCCTCCCAGTCGAATTCCGGCAACCCTCGACCTATAATCGGCATTTGTGTGCAATCTTAAGTTGCAGCCCGTAAATCTAAGTCGGCTCGACTCGAAACTTATATCCTAGTGATCGTGTCGTTGCCATGGTTCCAACGTCGTGACTCGCGCACCGATCCGATACCCAAGCCAGGAGATGTGGGCCCACGTTCATTTTGAGAAAAATACCGCGCGTGCAATCAAAGTCAAGTACATACCCTATCATAAGTACATGCAACCTATCCCTTTCCCATTCCCAACGTCAACTCTCTCTCTCTCCACCCATCCATTTCTTACAACTCCATCACTCCACCCATCACCGATCACTCCATCTCTTTTCATCCCACACCTCTCTCTCTCATTCTCTCTCTTCACTCCCATGCAACCCAAGAAAATCCCACGTCCAAGCTTCCCAAGCAACCCAAGTGTAGCCCACTTTCCTACCCCAATCTCCCATCTTAGCCGTCCAAACTCATCATCCCCCATTAAGATCGAAGCTAAGGAGCCTAGGAGCCCAAGGAGTTAAAGAAGAAAGCTAACAGGTGGATCCACCATTGATTTTGTTTTAAGGGCCCACTTGTTGTGGGACCCACTTGATGTATGCATTGTATAAGGGAGGGCCCAATAGTGGCGGGGTCTCTCTCTCTCTCTCTCTCTCTCTCTCTCTCTCTCTCTCTCTCCTTTTGTTTGTGATGTTGTGGCCCACCCGTTGATGCTTGGTATTCAAACCGTCCATCCATAGCTGATGGGTCGCACACGTGTGGACCCACCTGAAATCAGATTGGCTGGAGTACCTCATACCAGCTTATAGTTGGATTTATATATATATATATATATATATATATATATATAATAATGATATATATATATATAATAATATGTATTGGAGGTGGGCCCCATGTGGGACCCACCCATCTGGAAACGGATTAATTGGTGTACCTCTCACCAACAAATAGCTGGTGTAATTGACGTCAGTAAGTTTTGTGGAACCCATGTTAACGTGTGGGTTTAATCCACACCGTCTAGATGGTTGGACGATGGGACCCACATCATGATGTATTTGTTGTATCCACACCGTCGACCTCAGGACATGGGGCCCACCGTGATGTACTGTCCACACCGTCCAGTCCACTAGACGGTGGTTGTTGGACCCTGCCTTCTTAATATATATATATATATATATATATAATACAAATATTATAATAATATAATATATTATATAAGATATATAATGGTGGCCCACCCACGTGGGACCACCATGATTGGAAACGGATTGGCTAGAGGTACCTACACCAGCTATGAAGCTGATGTATTCACGTCAGCAAGACGGTCTGATCACAGACGTGATCCAGACCATCCGTTCATTTAAATGGTGGGCCAGAGTGTGGACCCCACCATGATGTAAGCATTATATCTCACCGTCCATCATCTGGACGGTGGGCCCCAGCAGCGTGGCTGTTATGCTGGAAAGACGTCAACAAGTTCTGCGGATCTAGCATGATGTATATGTTACATCCAAACCGTCCATCCAAACAGTGAGCTCGTCTCAAGGCCTTAGACTAAAAATGAGGCAGATCTGCGTATCAGGTGGACCACACTGCAGAAATCAGTGGGGATTGAACGTCTGCCATTGAACCTGTTGGGGTCACAAAAGTTTTGGATCAATATGAAATTGTTTTTCCTCTTAATCCAGATCTTTGTGAACAGATTGGATGAAAAATAAACGTTATGGTGGGCCCTGTGATTTGTAAACAGTGGAAATCATTATTTCCGCTGTTATTTATGGTGTGATCCAGATGATCTTTCGATCATTATCCCCACTGTTATTTGTGATATGGTCCAAATGGTCTCCCGATGTGATTTATTTTTGGGTATTGCTCTAAAATGATCTCAAAAAAAATAGGTGAATGGTGTTGATGGTGCGGCCCACTTGATATATATTAGCCCATTGGTGCTGCCCATATGATGTGGCCCACTTGATATATATTGGCCCATTGGTGCGGCCATATAATGTAGCCCATTTGATGTATATTGGCTCATTGGTGCGGCCCATTTGATGTATATTGGCCCATTGGTGCGGCCCATATGATGCGGCCCACTTGATATATATTGGCCCATTGGTGCGGCCTATATAATGCAGCCCATTTGATGTATATTGGCCCATTGGTGCGGCCCATATGATATGGCCTATTTGATATATATTGGCCCATTTGTGCGACCCATATGATGTGGCCCACTTGATGTGTATTGGCCCATTGGTGCGGCCTATATAATGCGGCCCATTTGATGTATATCGGCCCATTGGTGCGGCCCATATGATGTGGCCCACTTGATATATATTGGTCCATTAGTACAGCCCATATAATGCGGCCCACTTGATGTATATTGGTCCATTGGTGCGGCCCACTTAGTGTGTGAGGCCCATTGGTGCGACTCATGTTATGCAGCCCAATTGATGTATATGAGGCCCATTGTGATGTATTTGAGGCCCATGGGTTAAGGTCCAATATGATGTATATAAGGACCATAAGTGAGGCCTAATGAGATGTATGTGAGGCCTTTGTGTGAGGCCGAATGTGATGTATATGAAGTCCATTGTGATGTGTGATTCCAACATGATATATGTAATGATGTTTATGGCGGCTATGCCTTGGGAGCAATGATGGTTTGACGTCCACATTATAAGAACAATGATGATTAAATGTCCGCATTGTAACTCTCCCTAGGGCCCATTGTTAGGCCCATACTCGTAGTGTGTAGGTCGTCTAGGCCCATCTTCGTTATGAATAGAGTTCATTACCATATAACATGCTTAGTATAACTCCATAATTCATGCTCATACGCATCATATGTATGCCTGATATGAGGAGTGACTGATCATAGCAAATGCCTTCGGGCAGATTGTTTATGGGGCTCCTTGATAGGCGGAGTGTCCCACATGAGTGCACGGTATGCATAGGATTGCTGCATGACTGATAGTGTGGTTCATGCACCTCACATTTGTATAACATTATTACTTGACGCCCTAGCGACATCAGGGTTGTGGCCTCCACAGGCATATCGTGGATGGCGGGATCGAACACTGAAAATATTGTTACTAACATCAGGGCACCATAGATGTCCCTGGGTGAAATTCTTAAACTCGATAGTATCAGAGGATGACTCTAATGTCGAGACCGAGTGGATACATGAGCACACGAGGGCCGTATACCAGTAGGTTGTGTCTCTCACTGTGTCGCGGTCGGTTGAAAAGGGGTGTGACCTTACCTGCCTAAGTGAGAGGGCAATAACTAGGTTGAGCTTGACCAACTTGAGGAATGGGTCCGCTATCGACGAGCCGAGTCCGATATTAGCAGGCGGATAGTGAGGTCTCTTTCACTTACCCAGTTGTACGCTCGGATAGGGGCGGCAAGCTAGCGCAGAGTGTACTAGACCCTAGTGATTTGCCCAACGTGAGAACTATACTGCTATTTGATGATTGCATTGATATACGGATTGGTATGCTTTAGTTGCATTTCGCATCGCATGGCCTTGGTATGGTCGACATCATTCACATCTTACATCGTATGGCCTTGATATGGTTGATAGCATTCATGCCTTGTATTGCATAGCCTTGGTTCGGCTGATAGTTTTCATAGATTCACCAGCATATTGCGCATTACTCTGATATTCATTCTGAGCATGTTCATATTGCACACACACTTACACCACCCTTTAAGTTTTTTATAAGCTTATACATGATTGATACGTGAAGGTGACGCCAAGACGCAGCAGGAGCGTGCAGTCGAGCTTCAGGTGTTTCCATTATTATTATCTTTTATTTCCCTTCATACGCATTTTACCTTAAAGTTTTTTATCATAGTGGATTTTGTGATGGTGTTCTTATGGTTATTGTTCGTGGGTTATGCTTATGATTATGCTTATTACGAATCAAATTGATGTTGAAATTTCTCCTTGTAAGATCTCAGGATCAGAACCTAGTAAATGGGTGCCAAGAGCCGAGAATGGGGTACTACGGAGGCTATCGGCGTCGGATTCAGCGATCGAAAATTTTGTGAGCCCGGTTTTCAAGTTTGGGGCGTGACATGCACAACAGCTAGAAACAACTAATAACGGCTAGTTTTCTCCAACAGCTAGAAAACGGTCAATGGGTTTTATTTCCCTGGACCATAACCCCTTGGCCACCAATGCCTATATAAGAGAGCCTGGATGGGTTTCCAAACCATCTCAACACACTCTACCAACACTCATACGAACCAGAGCCTCTCCTCTCCTACAGACCAAAATTCAGCAATCCAACAAGGTTAATCAAAACCATTGCTTGAAGATCAGACCAGTGGTGTGATCTAAGAATGGTTCAACTGAACCAGTAGCTGAAGAACAGGAAGAACGGACCAGTGCAGTGGTCTAATTCACAAAAAATCATCTTCTCTATTTTCTAGGATTTTCTTTTTTTCTTTATTTTTGTCAGACTGTGTAACAGAGTTCCATTAGTGGGCCTTCGTGTTTGCTGAACGCAGACCCACACCAAGCTCGTCGTATCCTAGAAGCAGTTTGCCTGTAACCTTTCAGCATACTCAATTCACTTGAGTAGGGGCAAATAACGCTTTAAGGATAGCGTTCCAAACGTGCTTCAGCCTGTCCTTATTTCAGATCAACTTGGTTTTTCAGTTTTCATTTTTATAGAAAATATTATTTTTGTAATTTTTTCAACAATCTTAAAGCGTTATTTGATGGAAGCCGGTAGTGTATCATCCATCAAGTTGATGAATCAAGACTTGATTCGTCTTAATCGGTTCGATGGAACCAACTTTACTAGATGGCAAGACAAGCTCAAATTTCTTCTGACAATGCTGAAGATCTACTACATCCTAGATCCAAGCTTGCAGCTGTTACCTGATGCAACTGATAAGGACACACTTGAACAAGTTGTTTCCTACACCAAACAAGCTAAAGACGAACTTTTGTGTAGTAGACACATTCTCAATGCGCTCTCCGATCAACTATACGATCTGTACACACAAACTTCATCAGCAAAAGAAATCTGAACCGCTCCGAAGTTCAAGTATAAGGCTGAAAAAGAAGGTACCAACAAGTTTCTGATTGTCAGGTATTTCGACTTTAACATGGTAGATAACAAACTGCTGCTA
Organism: Magnolia sinica; assembly: GCF_029962835.1. NCBI lineage: Eukaryota > Viridiplantae > Streptophyta > Magnoliopsida > Magnoliales > Magnoliaceae > Magnolia > Magnolia sinica. The sequence continues at coordinate 53,255,410 of NC_080584.1, forward strand.
CCCCTGATGTTTTATTTAAACCAACACGATTTAAATGATTTTTAAACTCGCAAGTATACGAATCAGATGCAGATACGGTACGTATTACGAGATCGTTCCCACGAGGACTGGTCGTCACAATTCAAATCTATGATTCTCCTTAACTAATCCAACAAATAATGGAATGAATTACTAAGCACAACTTTATGAAAAATAATTAATTAAGAACAGGGAAGAAAATTCAATCAGAGAGAGAGCACTAGGACTTTCGAATCCACCCCTAATTATCCTAACCCTTGTTTTGTCTGTTGATTCACCTTGATCTAGATTGATACCACTTATACAGAGAAAGCACAATCTGTGTCCTTAATCGGGCATACAAACTGTCTAATTCCTTTAAGCAATGCCATGAATGACATATCCCATATCCTTGGTCGGGTACATGGAATGTACATTCATTAAAGCACCCTGTTTCTTCCTCTATAGGAAACTTGTTCTTGATCAGACACAAGTACCTATAATAAGCATCCAAACAACATCCATATATATACTTTAATCAAGTTCATAGATGGAGAAGTATAGAATTTAAACCCATAAAGCCCACTTAAAGAAAGAAACAAATTAATTGAAATTCAAAGTAAATCAACCAATACAAGAGCTAATCAAATTAGGGGCTTCATCTCAGCCCTAGCTGAGAGATTAGTGACCCATAAAATTCATGAAAAATATTAAATAAAATTCATAAAAATTAAACACCAAACCAATCGATCTCTCTCTCTCTTCTTTCTTCTCTTTCTTCTCTTTCTTCTCTTCCTTGCTCCAGATCTGGAATCCCCTGGTTCTGAATGGTTCTCTGGAGTCCATCCTGTGCCCTGGAGACTTTGGATCATGAAATCCAGCCTTTAACATCAATTTTCAATTAACGCTCCTCACTTCATCCTGTAACAAAAATACAATTAAAATATGGCATTAAACCTTATCATGTACGTAAAATCAGGCAATTACTGGGGTCTGATATGCAATATTTGACCCTGATCACAACCCCCAACCAGCATTTTGCTAGTCCCGAGCAAAACATGCGAAAAATAATTTTAGAAATAAAAGACGATTCCTGTAAACTCAAGTGACTTGTGAACAGACAGCTGAGATGTGAAAATTCTAAGATTCATGAATGGTAAGTAGAATTTTCTCCTGAAATCAAGCTCTCAACAGATTTCATAATTAATTTCAAACTATTAATCCATTAATTGGAACAATTCTGAACATCGAGCTCCATGAATGTAAAGTGTAATCTCGACTTACAAACATTAAGAGATCCAATTTTCAATCTCATGATATCATTGGTAATTCGTGACAACCAAGCTTGAAACCAACACTTATCTCACATATTTATTTTTTTACCAGCCTTTGATTTTCTTTTCGAGCAGTAACGCAAATGAGGGGAATCAAATTTATACCTATAGGGAGCAAACCTATGGCGAAAACTCGTCGCCTCATTTTTTTTAAAAACCTTAAAGAATTCCTAATAAAAATGGCACCTATCGCGACCGTTTACTTGCGATTCAATTGACCAAAATGAATTCCTTAAACTAATAAAGAAAATTCAAGAAAAACCCCAAAAGAAGAACAGAAAGTTCAAGGGTCCATGCCATAGCTCTTGAAATCCAAATCTAAAAAAAAAGGCGTGCGGTAGAAAAAGGATATTTTATGATACCGGGTGAAACCATCCAAGAAATTCTTATTTATAACCCTCAAAAAATGTGCTAGATAGATAGCTTCAATTAATGAATCAATGCTAATCGGAGCAAAGTTGCCACTAAATCTATGGGGTGAGGCACGCAACGTGTCATATACTAAAAAGAATTTTGTCTAAAAAATATAAAACATCTCCATATGAAACATGAAAAGGTAGAAAACTAACCTAGGATATCTTAAAGTGTGGGGGTGTCTTGTAAAAATAGAACTCCCGATCCAAAAAGAACTAAGTTAGGACCAAGTGTTATTAAGTGCACCTTCGTAGGTATGCACAAAATAGTAAAGCTTATAGATTTCTAGATATCCTAATACAATAATAGAATCAAAAGACGTTCTTTAAAAACTCACTATCCTTGGAGTCAAGCTCAAAAAACCGGCTCACAAAATTTCCGATCGCCGAATCCGTGACACCTCTGTAGAACCCCATTCTCGAATCCCAACGCCCATTCGGCAGGTTCCAGGAAGTGACCCACCCAATGAACGGGTTAGATGACAGATATACATCATGGTGGGGCCACAGAGGGCCGTGGGTTGCGCCATCCGCCCGTCCCCTTCTCACTGGCAGCCTACGCAGTAGTGCTCACTGTTATTATTTATTTTTTTATTTCTAGTTTTTTCCAAGTTTTGCATGTGGGGCCCACATTAGGTAAATCCACCCCATCCAATGGCTCTCCATGGCTCAAAACAAGCAATTTCGGTGTATAGACACAACATGGGATATTTCAACCAATGGTATGGCCCATCAGGAAATCGGATTGGGCTCATATTTTGACTCGATGCCTAAAATGAGCTTGGGAAAGGAATGGATGGCGTGGATTGAATACATACATCAAGGTGGGGCCAAAATAAGTGGGCCACCCTTAAGCTTGGAAACAAGCTGATATTATATTTCCCTTTATGCTCATTGTACTTGTAAAGTTTTTATCATAATGAAAATGTGATGGAGTTTTTGGTTATTGTTTGTGGGTTATGCCTTTGGTTATGCTTATTACGAATCAAACCGATGTTGAAAAAATCCTCCTCGTAGTATCCCAGGATCGAACCTGGCGAATGGCGTTGGGAGCCGAGAATGGGGTTCTAGAGGCTGTCGGCGGATTCGGCGATCGAAAATTTGATGAGCCCAATTTCCAAGTTTGGGGCATGACACTTCGAGTCAAAGGATAATGAAGTTCAAACTCCTAATAAAGAACTAGATAGTTCAGCTCCACAAATAGTGGAAGCTCCTGTTGAACCTCGTAGGAGTCAAAGGACAAGAATAGAGAAGAGTCTAAGAGATGACTATATAAACTTTCAGTGCATCTTTTTCCATCTTGTAGAAGAAGATAGAGAAAATATTATAAGAAAAATACCTATAGTAATGACTATAAAAGATGATCCTAAAACATATAAAGAGTTTGTATCCTCTAGAGACCCAGCTTTCTGAAAAGAAGCTATAAATGATAAAATGGATTATATAATGTCAAACCATACATGAAAACTAGTTAACTTACCTCCAGGTTCTAAACTCATAGGTTGCAAGTGGGTATTTAGAAAAAAATATCACACTGATAAGACTATCCAAACCTTTAAAGCTCGACTATTAGCTAAAGGTTTTAGACAAAAAAACCGATAGATTATTTTGACACATATTCTCTTATAACTAGGATAACATCTATTAGGATATTATTTACGCTAGCTTCCATACATCGTCTTTACATCCAACAAATGAATGTAAAGACTGCATTTCTGAATAGTGACCTCAACGAGGAGGTATACATGGAACAACCTGAAGTATTCGTTCTACCAGAAAATAAAAATAAAGTATGTACATTAATCAAATCTTTGTATGGATTAAAACAAGCTGCATGATTATTATTTATCTGTATGTTGATGACATGTTAATAATAAGTAATAAAATGGAAGGAGTGACTGAAACAAAGAGGTTTTATTCAAAATGAAAGATCTTAGACAAGTTGATTTCATCCTATGTATCAAAGTTAAAAAATATTGTAGGGGTTATGCCATATGTCAATCTCATTATATTGAGAAGATACTAAACAAGTTTAACCATTTAAATATAAAAGAAGCAAAAATCTCATTTGATCCAAGTATCAAGCTAAAAGAGAATAACAGAAGAACAGTTGCACAATTAGAATATGTGAGTACTATAGGGAGTCTTATGTATGTTATGTAATACACTAGACCCGATATCGCATATGCTGTGAGTAAACTTAGTAGGTTTACTAGTAACCCCAGTACGGAACACTGGAATGTAATCTGTAGAGTCTTTGGTTACTTAAAAGCAATCAAAGACTTGGTACTATTTTATTCAGAGTTTTTTGCCGTATTGGAAGAATATACCAATGCGAGCTGGATATCGAGTGCAAGGGACAACAAGTCTACTACAGGGTAAATATTCACCCTAGGATGTGTAGCTGTATCTTGGGGATCCAAGAAATAGACCTATATAACGCATTCGACTATAGAGTCTAAATTTATAGTCTTGGCTGCAACAGGCAAAGAGGTTGAGTGGCTATGGGATCTTCTATTAGAAATCCCTTTCTGTGTAAAGCCTATATCGATTGTGTCACTACATTGTGATAATGAAGCCATATTAGTTAGAGCCTATAACGACACATATAATGGTAAGTCTAAACATATAAGTCTTCGACATGATTATGTTAGACAGTTGATTCGAGATGGAATCATTATTATTTCCTATATGAAATCAAGTAATAACCTAGCAGACCATTTTATTAAACATCTACCGAAAGAGGTAGTAAAGCTACATGTAGATGGATGGGGTTGAAACTCTTCAACCAAAGTTCCACCAGTAGTAGTAACCCAACCTAAATTCAGAAATCTCTAATTTCGAGTTTAATGGGTAAAAATAAGTCACTGATATGTGGAAAGTTTTCGGACTAAGTTATATAGGACCTCATCCATAATAGATAAGTGTTGAGCATTACGAAAGAGGATTGAATCTTAGAGCTCTTAATGAAATCTAGTCTAAAAGGATAAGTTTTTAAATAGTAATAGAGATATTGGAAAGATTTCACTTATATGAACGTAAAAGTGGTGCCACTTCTAATGAGAGTTAGAGTTTCTTTCGAGATCATTTTTGAAATAAGATAAGCACATGACCATTAAATATGCTGAGTAAAATTTGTAGGAACTCAAATAACACAACGTAAGTATATATGTAGTATCTCTAGCTCTGTTATCTAGGAATAGCTTCTTCAAAGCCGCGACTACTAGAATTTTTAATAGAACTTTGAGATATTTCCACTAAGGAAAGATTCAAATTGAAATATATCTTTCTTTATGCATATAAGTTGTGTCTAATCTGACAAATGCCTTCTCTTTAAAAATTATTTTCAACCAATTGAGGGATTATTATGGAAAATGGTTTTGTTATATGTGTGTGTGTGTGTGTGTGTGTGTGTGAAAGAACTTGATCTTTCACCCCTGAGAATAGTCCCATATTTCTCTTAATAAGTATCTTAATATTTGCATGGTGAGATAGAGGAGTACCAAGGCTTGTGTGTTCCAATGTTCGTACTAGAACAAGTGCACGGTCATGGTCATGGCCCTGGTCAGGGTCAGGGTCAGGGTCAGGGTCAGGGTCACAGCCTCGAACTTGGACTTGGCACAAGGGCGTGGGCATGTGAGGCAGTGTGGCTGTAAAGGGGCTAGTGGCAGACTTTACACCTCACACATGCGCATCGTGTCCCACATGTCATGCATATCCACACCGTCCAGTGCTCTGGACGATGGGGACCTATGATTTATGTGTTTTACATCCAGGCAGTCCAGGGCCAGGACGCTGGAGATTTTCAAAAAATAAAAATAAAAAAATCAAATAATATAATATATATATATATATATATATGAGATATATATATATATATATATATATATATATATATATATATATATATATATATATATAAGTGAAAACTTTAGTATTTTCTATTCTCTCTGAATCATGGATCATATGATTTGTGGCACCAGCAGCTATAACCAAGGAGCTAGAGGAACAAGAAGATGCAAGAAAGTCAGTTACATGTACTTGTCTTACCTAAAACGGCTAGTTTTCTCCAACAACTAGAAAACGATCAATGGGATTTATTTCCCTATACCATAACCCCCCAACCACCAATGCCTATATAAGAGAGCCTGGATGGGTTTCCAAACCATCTCGACACACTCCAGCAATACTCATACAAACCAGAGGCGGCAAGCGTTGCTTGCCTATGGACTTCAATCAATCGCAATATACCAAGGTTGATCTGTAACCATTGCTTGAAGCGATCGAACGTTAGTGGTGTGATCTAAGAATGGTTCAACCGAACAAGAGTGAAGAACATGAAGAACAGAACCGAATGTAGGGGTCTAATTCACAAAAATCATCTTCTCTATTTTCTAGGATTTTCTTTTTTCTTTATTAAATAGCATTGCTAGCGTAGTGCTGCCATAGTGCTACATAGCACACCTAATAGACCCACACCAGGCTAGTCGTATCTTAGAAGCGGTTTGCAATGAAACTAAACGCTTTTCCAAAGATAAACTCAATGGTCTTTCCTTGAGTAGGGGCAAATAACGCTTTAAGGATAGCGTTCCAAACGTGCTTCAACCTGTCCTTATTTCAGATCAACTTGGTTTTTCGATTTTCATATTTTATAGAAAATATTATTTCTGCAATTTTTCCAACAGTATTTTCCTTTTATCTATGCTGTCCATCGTATTGAAAGCTCGTTTTAGGAATTGACTAGAAAATGAAGCAAATCCAAATCTAAGGTAGACTACACCACAGGAAACAATCCCACTGAATCACTCACATTAAAAATTAACGAGTTTCACCATAATGTTTATTTTCCATCCAACTTGTTAATAAGATAACGAGACCCAAACCAAGAGACCACACAAATATCATCTCAATCCAATTTTTCTAATAGTTCATAAGAAGTTTTTAATTGTCAATTACTACTATTTCATGTAATATGATCCACTTAAGATTTCGATCTACATTTTTTTATCATACCCTAAAATGAAATTTAAATAAGGATGGATAGCAGGATGTAAGCATGGATGTAAGGAAGATACATCAAGGTGGCTCCCACAATATGGGATCCCACCCACCTCCCAAGCATGTTGGGGCGGTTATTCATTAGTAGTGTGTTCGAAAGTACCCTCATCTAAAGGGTGAAGGCTTGCCACGTGTCAAAGGTTTGGACCATTCATTAGTAGTGCACCCAGTTAATATGCTATATACCAAAAATTACAGTAGGATACTCATCACGTCCTTTGAATTTCAAGGCCCATGGTAAAGCTCCATTTTCTTGTAATGCATGGCAAAGTAATTTTTTTACTTTTGCTCAAGAATCTTGTTGGACCACTAATCAGGTGGGCCACGGTTCATGAAACAGATGTACGGTGTAAAAGAACTTTGCTAAAGTTTTCTAAGATATCCGTCTGTTCAAACGCCGTGGCCTACTGGATGAGTGTAACCTCCTGTTTTCTGGGTGGGATGAGAGCATTTTCAGTCAGACCCAGCCGATGGATTGCTTGGCTATTTCATCTGTATGCCACGCTGGCACATATAGTGGCATATTTCTGGTTTTCCTTGTAGAGGAGTGTGTTGACTATTTCGGCTTAACAACGGATGCAAATAGGGGTGCACACGGGTCGGTTCGGTCAGGTTTTGGGGTGAAATCAGAATCTAACCGTTCCTAATGGTTTCAGGAAAATCGGAACTGGACCGTAAAAATTAGTTCGGTTCTATGGTTCTGGGTAGAGAGAGAGAGAGATGAGAATGGAACTGGGGCTCAGGCAGCATGAAGAGATTAGGGTTTTTTTTGTTTGTTTTTTCTATGTTTAATTTTTTAAAAAATATTTATTCCTTGGGACGGTCCAGTTCGAAGTTCGGTTCTACAGTTCGGTTCGATTCTACATAACTCAAAATCAAGAACTGAACTAAACTAATCAATTCTTTGATTTTCAGAAGCGGTGCACTTCGAAGCCGGACCAAACCGTGCGGTTTGGCCGGTCCAGTTTAGTAGTTCTACCGGTTCCATGTGCACCCCTAGATGCAAAAACGATACCTTCTAATACATTGCCATATTGCCGTATGGACATTTTATTACCTTGCCAGTTTAAGTCATCTATTTTATTATTATTTTTTAAATCTTAAACCATATTGCATTTATCTGGATTCTTACTGAAATCACACATGAACTCGGTACATGTTTGGTTGATTTTTGGGCTGGTAAGAGTGGGGTCCACAAATTGATGGGTGGTCCAATACGATGTATCTAGTTAGGACTAAGATACCTCTGCCAATCAGGGGCCTCTTAAATGTCGACAATGCCGGATTGGGAGCGATTAGAAGGGTTAGATAGTTTTGGTTTTTTTTTTTTTTCCTCCTACCCCGGTGTGAAGTGATGGGCCTTGAGAGTATGTGGAAATAGGTATATGATAGGTGAGGTTGGCATCTTTTTTGTGATGCCCACCTGAATATATTGCTGTTCATAGGAATCAATAAATCTTCTTAAAAAACAGAAAGAAAAAAGAGTGGGGTCCACATGTTCCATGTTCAATGACTTAGATCTTACACAAACTTTCTAGGGCCGCAGATATTGTGCACAAATGCATCATGTAGTACTCATTTCTCTGATCTTGGTTGGGTTTGTATTTATACAGATAAGATGGATTTATGGTTCTGTTACAGAAGATATTCTTACTAGATTCATGATGCATGCTCGTGGTTGACTAACGATCTGCATGCCTTTGCATCCAGCCTTCAAAGTATCTACTCCTATTAACCTCTTGGATCGTCTGAAGTAAGTGCTTCCATTAACTGTGTTCAGTTGAAATTATTTTTAAGTCGGCATTATTATATTGAGTAAATTGTGCTTTTATAATTGTTTTATGTCTTGATGAAGATGGAATAAAATAAATGATTGGATTGAATGAATGAATGATTCTACAGGTTAAATAGATAAAACATGACCAGGTTATTTAAACAATTATATTTTTTTTAAAATAAAATAGTTTTAGCTTCCATTTGTAATTGGGGTTAAAATATATTGTTAGCCTTGATCTACAGAAATCAAGACTAAAGATGGATTTAGTCTTTGTTGACATTAATCGAAACTAAAAATTAGTTTTAGCCTGGTTGAGAATCAAGGCAAGCCCAAGTGGGATGGGAAAAAAGGCTTTTAGCCCTAGTTCAAAACTGTGGTTAAAAAATTAAAAACCAAGGCTAAAGCCTTTTAGCCTTGGTTTGTCTTAGTTACTCAAACAGAGATATCCAAGGTAAGGCTAAAACTATTTTTAATCTCAGTTCTTAGTAGCCGAGACTAAAGCCTTTAACTATAGAAGTTGCCTCTATTAGGATAAAATCGAGGCTAAAGATGAATTTAGCCTCGGTTGGGATCAACTGAGGTTTATCTCTCGATCCCTCCTATAACTAGAGAAAAATTTCTTTCAATTACAAATATGAGAGATCTTACAAAATTTATTTAAAAATTAATAATAATAAAGAAATAGTGAACTTGTGTTCATCTAGCCCGTTCCTTAAACACCCCAAGTCGTATATCGAAATCTGGAGCCATCTATACCATAGAATCTAAAGGGTGATTAGACTCATTTGCTCTAGTAGTAATTAGGCGGACTACTGAACCTAAGCCGCTCACCATCAGCTTTGTGGAGGTCTCATAATGTGTAAACCATCATATCCTGAGGGCCCACTCCTCCGCGCTGACTATCACACATGCCACGTCATTGTATGCACTTAAGAAATCAATATAGGAATGTGTCAATAAATAAAGACATAACAAAAGATTTTTGACTTCCTTCCTGGCTAGTTTCTTAGGGCCGTTTGGATTTTAAGTTACTGAACTATGGTGTGTGTCGAGCCCACCAGTATGTGCATGTAAAATCTACTATCTGACCATAGGTGTGTCACTCCATGTTTGGCCCAAGGCCCAAATATCACACCCATCCATGATTCAAGTGGACCACACAATTGAGAAAAAATGTACAGGGTGATGCCCACCATCCAAACTGCTAACCTTGGTGTAGCTCATCTGAATCATGGATGTGCCTGATTTTTGGGGACTAGCCCTAACATATGGTGTGGCATCTAATGGTTGGAGTTGATTTCACGTACTCACCACAGTGGGCCCTGTAAAAAATTAAGGGCGGGTGTCCATCTCCCAACTGTTTCCTTTGACAGCTTTATTTTTTTTTATTTTTGCAATGGACCTAACATGGTATGACCCATATAATTAATGGTCAGAGTGGATTTAACATACAAATAAAGGTGGAAAAATACAGGGTGGGTGTCCCCCATACAACAGTTTCCCTGGGTGTGGTTCACATCAATAATCACCAATGGGTCTGACATTTAGGCCCCAGACCTAACATGGGTGACCCACCTTATGGTTGGAGTGAATTTCACATACGCAAGCTCACCCTAACCTAGGAACATTTAACAGAGCAACTTAAACACCACACGTGTTAAGATGGCATACGTGTGAGCAATCTTATCCATCCATAGAGAGTGCCCGACAGTAGTGTAAATGCACACACTTATCTGACCCACCAAGGCCTAAAGACCTGATGGTTACCCAAATCTGTTCAGTTCTTCAAGAAACAAGAACTGGACCCAAAAAACTCAAACCCAATCACCATGGACCTGGCTACTCTAGGACCCAACCCCAACCTGACCCACTGACGGGCTTGATCATTTTGGCCAATGCATTTTTTCAATAATCCAACACAGCACACGTACAAATCCCAGGCCACACATTAGGTGGGTACCACTACAAACATAGCGAAAATCGGAAATCAAATTGCTCTGCTGATCAGGTGGGCCACACATACATATTGAAATTGGAAAAGGAGATATCTCTCGGTTCATGACTCTTTGGGAAATTGGGTGGTAAGTGAATTCATCAATCCTGAGATTTACCAATATATATGAATCCTCAAACATTAACAATGGATGAATACTTGGATCCAAATGGTTCATGGAAGATTTTAAGTGGCAATATGGGAAACAAGTCAAGCCTAGCCATTCTTTAGGTGGGCCACGCCGTGAACATGGCCACACTTAAGGAGATTATGAAGATTTTTGGGTACCACAAGTCCCATGTGTTGATGGTGACCGAGTCACACTTCCCAGCTAGCTTCCTAGCGACTCTGATCAAAATCTCCTCAACTCCAGTTAACTCGGCCGAGTCAAGTCACCAGCTTCAAAACTATGGTGCGTGTGGGGCCGACAGTGATGTGGATATGAAACCTACCCCGACCATAGGTGCATCACCCCATGTCAGGCCCAGGACCCAAATATCACACCTATCCATGATTCAGGTGGACCACACGGTTGGAAAATAAATGTATAGGGCAACACCTAGAGCCAGGCATCAAGTCGAGTTTGACTGAGTTAGGGCTGACCTAACTCGATCTGATTTTGAAATAGACCTAACCCAAAATTGACTCAACTCGGTACTGAGTCCAGCATGCTTGACCCGATCTGAGTCCAGCTCTAGCCTGGACTAATCCGGACCGACTCCAACCTGGTCACAAGTACCGAGTCTATGGGCCCCACAGCGTCACATCTGGTCACAAGTACCGGCATCTCAAATCTAAAATGTCACATCTGAGTTTTTATAAATATATATGTACGAGTCAAGTTTTGGATCGAGTCGAGTCAGTGCCAAGTTGGATTTCGGGTTGAGTTGAGTCGAGTTACTGGGTGACCCGAACTCGAATCGGTTTGACTTTAGATTGGACAAAGTCTACTCAGTTTGGATTGACTCACCCACCGGGTTCGGATCGAGTCGAGTCTGAGCAAGTCAGAGTCATCCCGTGCCCACCTCTAGCGACGCCCACCCTCCAAATTGTTAGCATTGGTATGGCTCACCTAAATCAGAGATGGGCCTGAATTTTTCAGCCCAACGGTTGGAGTTGATTTCAGGTATTCACTACAGTGGGCCCATAAATAAATCGAGGGTGGATGTCTCATCTTCCAACTTATAGGTCCACCTGATTCTTTTTTCTCCCAACCTATAATGGTAGGAATGGATTTAACATACACATCATGGTAGAGAAATCACGGGTGGATGTCTCCCAAACAACAGTTTCCCATGGTGTGGTCCACATCAATCAACGATAGGATAGATGGTATTTAGGGCCCTAGACCTGACAAGGGTGACACATTTGAAGAACGGTTGGAGTGAATTTAACATACACATGATGGAGATTTTTACATGCATATCACAGTGGGGCCTACCCTGATAGTTGGAATGAATTTCACACACACATCCCAACCCTTTGCTTGCCCGCCTGATGGTAGGAGTGAATTTCACATACACATCAGGGAGGACCCTTTGCTCGCACGGATGCATCATCACACCTAAAGATTGGAGTAAATTTTCACATAAACATCACACCAGGGCCCACCGAAGCTGCCCAACCCTTTACTCGCACAAATGATCTCCTTCCAGCTCTGTCCACACTGCTTGCGAGAGGCCATTAATCATGTATATATAAATTATTCTAGCAATGAAACAACGTTTGCTAACCGAGATGGCATGTGTGTGCGCAATCTAATCCATCCATCGACAGGGCCTGACAATGTAAATGTGTTTATTGAACCAGAAGCGGATTGCGTACTCAGTGGGGCCTCGAGCATATTATCCACCCTGTCCATCCATTTTACCAGATAATTTTAGGTCTTTAGCCCAAAAATGAAGAAAATACAAAGCTCCATCCACCATTGAAAAGTTCTTGGGGGCCACAAAGTTTTAAATCAAGCTGATATTCGTGTTTTCCCTTCGTCCATGCCTGTGTGATCTTATGAACAGGTTGGACGACAAATAAAAATCACTGGGGTACTTACGAAGGTTTCACCTGTGCAAATCAATACTTCCAATGTTTCCTGTGGTAAGGTCCACTTGAGAATTGGATTTGCTTCAATTTTGGGCTCAACCCCTAAAATGAACTGGAAAAACGGACGGACGGTGTGGATAAACTAAATACATTCATGGTAGGCCCAACACAACTCAGTATGCAATCCGATTTCTATCGAACCCACCAAGGCCTAAATACATGATGGTTACCCAAACCCGAAACCCAATTAGCATGGACCTGGGTACTCTAGGACCCAACCCCAACCCGACCCATTGATCGCCTTCAATGTGCACACTTGCATGATGGGCCTGATCATTATAGCCAATTCATTTTATCAATACTCCAACATGGCACACGCTCAAGGCCCAAGCCAAACATTAGGTGATTACTACTACAAACATAGCCACGTTCAGAAAGCAAGTTGCTCTACCGATCAGGTGAACCATACATGCATATATTAAAATTGCAAAAAGAGATCAGTATCTCTCTTCATGACTCTTTTGGGGAATTGGGTGACAAGTGAATTCATCAATCCTGAGATTTGCCAATCTATAAATCCTCAAACAGTAAATTTGAAAGTTATAAATAAAATAAAATTTAAAAAAAAAAATTAAAAAACAAAAAATAAATAAAAAGGAATAATGCATGGATAATAGGATCCAAATGATCCATGGAAGATTCGATGTGCCAAGACTGCCATTCTTTAGGTGGGACCCCAGGAGAACATGGCCTGTCCACTAATGAAATGGACCATGCCACACAAGGACCGGAACTAGGCTTCTTTTTCCCAACCAACTGATGGGGCCACATATGTTGGACGTGTTCAATGTCATCTGCATGCTGCGTGGGCCCCGAGATTCTCATCTTATGCATTTTCAATATAAAAAATTAATCCAACGTACCTTGGTAATTTCTCCTTTCAGAAAGGACCGTCCGTGAATTTTGTTCAGCAAAAATACAGGTAGGAAAATTTCCCTAAAACAGACATGGGCGCACATTCGATGATCATTTGCAGTCACCAGATTAATATGCCAGCCTGATTTTCCAACAGGCACGATCACTGAGAAGCCCACCTGATGAATGTCCAGATCTAAGACAAGGGTGCCATGCAAACCTAGATGTGTGCCTGTAAATGGCATTCTTTGAGTCAATAATCTCAATCTCAGATGAACAATCTATGTAACGGAATTGCAACAATATAATTTTTCAAGCCATGTCTATGTATTGACATCCACCAATATATTGGGAAAATGGTGCCCATTACTACTAATTTTGCAAAATATTGTCGAAATTATCAAAAAATTTGTGGTGCATATACAAACTTTTAGTTATCAATTTACAGTGTTTTAACTGAAACTTGCAACATATTGAAAGTGTCGACTGTAACTAACATAAATCACTCGTACAAAAAGGGAAAAAAAAAATTTAAAAATTAAAAATCATCACTTCAGTAGTTTCAGATCAAACACAGATTTGGCAGAGAGATCGCAATCCGAGAGGGATTTCGGGCCAGAAGGCAGAGAAAAATATGATCTTTTCTGCTTGAATGCTTATTTTCTTTCAACAGAATATTGATGAAATAAGTTGAAATCTATGCATGACTTTGAAACAGATCGACCAAAAAATTGCTAAGTGCCATAATATGTTTACGAGTATCCTTCTAAATAAATACTAGTGCACAATGCCCGATATTATCAGCTCATGAGCCAGGCATGATACTTACACTGATGTGAAGCAGCAGTATTATGGGCGCCCTAGTAGAGATAGGTAACTACAACTTCAAGCCAACCCATCAATCTGTGGATCTGGGACCAAGGTTTTTTTTTTTTTTTTTTTTTTCCTTTTAAGTTTTGGTTATGATATTTGTGTTTTATTGCTTCTAATTGATATTTGAATGATATGAACTCATTTTGGATATAATTGCATCATTATGGCTGACAGCAAATAGTTTTACCCCCTAAATAACAGAAACCATTATACACAGTTATCTTCATAATGTTCTGAGTTGCAAGTGTGAAACCATGTCTTATAGGGACAGCTTGGATACCACCAAATAAGTTACTTTTTCTATTTATAGCAGTAACTCATCTGAGATAAGTAAGTTTGGTTTATGATCACTCACAAGTAACTTTTTATATTTGAAGTTACTTGGTCACTTCACTTTAATAACTAGAAATCAAGATAAGCTACTTGAGGCATAAGTAGCTTATCTTAACTTACGATCCAAACGCCCCCTTAACATCTCCAAAAGTTTCACTGAAAAAATCCACTATTTTCCTTAGGTTCCCCAAAGTTTCCTTCAAAGAGCCGAAACTTCCGAGGCATTTTTACCACGAAATTTGCCAATATCGAAGGTATTTTGAAAACGTTGGCCCTAAGTTATCTTCTAAATTTCACAGTTTTCAGATATTTCTTTTCATTATTTGGGGGGATTTTTATTTTTTTTTTTACATTCAAATATCTTTATACAGACTCAATCTTTGTAAAAATGACACCTTATGTCCATATCCCACACCAACGGACATGTCTACCTCCAAATCATTATTTTACTAAACCGTAGTGTAGTAAGTGATCAGCCACATATCTAGTAAAAAACTGAAACAACGAGATGTCATACGGATTTATAACAATGGTATTTAGGGGCGAGATCTGTCCAAGCCTGGCCCGCATTGTTCAACGCAAGCACAACCCTGGCCCAGGATGGACCAAAATAGTCCAGCCCGAACCCAGCCAGAATGTTTGTACAGGACCTGGGCTGAGCCTGAGCCCAGCCTGGAATGTTGTATAGTTTTTTCCTTCTTTTTTTTTTTGGTGGGGGGGGGGCGACAATTTTATTGGGCCAATGCCAAAGGGAAAAAAAAAGGGGTGGGTAGGGAAGGGGGGGCAATTTTATTGGGCCAATGCCAAAGGAAAAAAAAAAAACTAAGCTAAAAGAAGAGAAATAGAAGACAACAACAATGCCCCAGCCCCCAGGCCACACTAGAAACCCAAAAATGCACTCAACGACACATCTCAGGGGACCCAGTCCTGAGACAGAAGGATCGCTATGTTGAACACAACCACGGCCGAAAGACTCCTATTGCAAAAACACTGATTGTTTCTCGCCCCAGATTGCCAAGAATGCTGCTAGAATGATCAACCTCTATCTCCTTTCTGCCCAACAACCCTCCGTCTGCCGCATGCCAAACAAGCAGAAAATCAACGACGGAAGTAAGCATGGTCCATGAGACATTGGCTAGAGCTAGCATACCGGACCAAACGACTTTCGAGAAAGAACAGTGGAGGAAGAGATGATCAATGGTCTCAACATCTCGTTCGCATAAGAGGCGCATATTTGGAAGGAACATTCCCGCTTTTGAAGGTTATCAATTGAAAGAACACGACCTCTGCCAAAGAGCCACATAAATGCCATGATTTTTGGAGCGCCATACAACCAAATGAAAGTGAATGGACTAGGATGTTCTGGGATAGCCAGCTTGGAGAGAAGCTCGTAGAAGGATCGAACCTCCTTACATAGAATTAAGCAAAACTTTAATTTCCATTTAATTTTTATATCTCCTGGAAATGAATTAAGGCTTAGATGATGATGATCTCCTTGAATAAAATAAAATAAAAGGTAAGCGTTTTGATTTTTTTTATGGATCGATATAAATTTTTATTTTTATTTTAATATTAGAATATAAAAACGCTTGCTAGGCGCTCCCTCAATTTTGATGAGAAGCCCCACTACCAAATTTGATTTTGGTTTGTTTGACTAATGAGAAAATGGTGCAAGAACTTGCTTGTTTGTGGAACAATTGTAGCACCTAGGATCGCAGCAAGCCTGGTAATTCAATTTTTTAGTTGTTTTCGTCCTCAGCTAGATTACTGACAGATAGTTCACCACCATTTTCTAAGTTCCTGTGTCTCATGCACTGAAGGCGTATCAAAAGAGTAAGGCAATGGCACCATCCAAATCGAGGGCCCAATTGCCAATGGAGCACAGCCTAAAGTTCTCACTGATTAAATCATCTTAACCATCTGACTCCACTCATTGAAATGGACGACTGACTACTTTATACATCAACTATCCAATAGAGATCCATCAATTGGATGGAGGGATCATCTGGTCATTGTTCCTACGATTTGGGAGTCGCATTTGGTGATCTATCACCATAGACTTGTCCTTCTAACATGAGAGGTGTATGGGCTTAATTATGCAGGCCCATGGCCCACCTAGGTCCACTGTTGGGGCCAACAATGACATACGCCCATATCCCGCCACAGGGCCCAACATGTGCTATTTTTGGAATGTCTAATTATAGATTTGAGGGCCTAAATAAAGGATTGCAATTTACTATTTTTGTTAGATAGGGGGGCTAATTTGATGTGATTAAAAATATGGGGCGGATTTAGAAATGTAATTAAGATTACTTTCCATGTTTGCTTTTACTATTATTATGGGGATGATAAATAGATTTAATTAGGATTACTTTTCATGTTTGCTTTTATTATTATTAGGCTTTTATATAGATCATATAGATTTGAAATCAATCTCTTAATTGGGGGAATTGTCATCAAAGATTACTTAGATAGATCATATAGGATTAAATGGTATTGAATTGCATTAGGTGGACTTAACACCATTATTGCACAATGATTATGTCTGGAAATACTATGGTATTTTGACCATCCAATCCCACGTTTACGATCAAATTCTTCCTCCAAGAAAACACTGTATTAAGTGAAACTTGTGTTTGGCGGACCACAGAAGACCAGATTTTACAACTAGTGTCGGTCGCCTGTATGCATATACATCTTGATTGTCTCATGTACAGGGCGCCTATGGATGGACGGCATGGATAAAACACATGCTTCAATGTAGGGCCCATAGAGGTAGTGGATTTCGAAATCCACCAGAAATCCCACCATCTCTCCTGCCGGGACTAGATGATGTGATACCTGGATTAATCCAATCCTTATAATCTTTTCCAAACACCAAATGGAATTTACATTGGTCCAAATGCAATTCCATACCACCTAATCCCACATTCCAAACAGGCCGGGTCTATAAAAGGAAGGTGGTATAGAAGTTATTCCAAAAAAATTCTGAGTTCTTTTCTTAAACATTGTAAGAAGCTTGAGATTAATAAAGTTATTTCTCCCTCTTACTCAAAATTCTTATGAGTGTAATTCTTGTCTACTTCTTTGAAATTCAGGGTCGATATCTCATTGATTCGATAACCAGGTTGCACCACTTAAGCAAGCATTAAAATAAAATGTCATTCTATTTAGAACTATTAAACATAATAGGGTACAATAAAGCATGCCATTTCCCAAGGGTAAGAAATTACCGGGCACTATTTAAAGACATGATTATTTTGGCCAATTAAATGAAGGGTAATTATATTCTCTTGAGAAATCAATGGTGTTTTTCTTAGAATTTACAAAAGAGAATGGATTTTTTTTTAATCATTTACAAAGAAGAATTACATTGGCGCGTGGCCATTTTTAAACATCGAATCTAGCTTGACAATGTCAAAAGCGTTGGAGTGACAGAATTCCATATAAACAAGAAAAGTCCTTCTGAAATCAAGGATAACCACTAGGACCGTCAATGGACTGGGCCATCACACTTCTGGAACCAACCCACCACCAACTAGGGTTTGGTCTAATTTTAGCCTATGAGATCAGGGAAGTGTCCAACCATGAAAATCCACTCCCAACAAATAAGAGGTGCCCTCCAGTGGTACCAGTATCACAATAAGCTTTCGTGGTACTAGGAATATGTGGGCTCCACGTGACATGTGCACGACATCCAACCAGTCCACAAGATACGTCACCTCAATAAATCCACTGGGCCCAATAATAAGCTTGATCCAATACTTAAGCGGGCCACAGCACAGGCAACAAGGTGGGAGGGAAGGCGTACCTTAATTTTCACCAAGGCCCACCAGAGTTGCAAAACTACCTTACTTTTTGCCTGACCCTTAATTCGAGCCAGATGAAGGGTCTGAACAGCCTGGATTCCATATGCACAACACAGTGGACCCCTAGGAAAATCAAGGGTGGGCATTCTCTCCTAGCTTGTTCCCTGTGTTGCAGCCCACCTGAGTTTTGAATCTGCCTGATTTTTGGGCACTAGAAGTATTTTGGGGTGATGCACCTGGATTGGTTGTCATGCACACATCACGTAGTCTTTACTTCTTCCCAGTACCACAGTAGCATATGTGGTACTGGTACCACTAGAGTGCACCTCAACAAATAAATGGCCTAGGCACAAACCCATATTTGACACTATTTCTATCTAGGTTGCCCAAGCTCAAATGCAAGCCCACTTATGGGGCCCAGACCAGGCCAGGCAAAACTCAGCCCAGTGACTGAACCCTATGCCCCACACCCACCACAATGGATAAAATAAATTAGAATATATAAAGCATGTATTAGAAGTGACAAGCTCTAAAACTCACCATATTGTGTGGAAGAATTCAAAAAAGTATTGTCGTGCCGGAGCTTGTGTTTCCAAGATGTAACTATTCATTTGGGTCATTGATATTTTCCTTCCTTTTTCCTTCTCGCAATGACTTAAAGCTACCACTACGATGCCTCAACGCTTCTGATTCCACGCATTGTTTCAATTTTGCCAATGCTGTTAAATTCACAAAAAAAAAAAAAAAAAAAAAAAAAAAGGAAAGAAAAAAAAAAAAAAAAAACGCAGAAGAGGAAGAAGGAAGAAGAAGAAGAAGAAGTCAAAATCAAAAGACTAGTGATCAGTAAAACACCTGGGGACAAGGGCCTGGAAGTTTGGTGCATTACCAGAATAATAAACAGGACGAAGAGATTCGACCAAGTCAGCAGGTAACGGGTACAGACTACAACTATTGCTATCGGCCTTCTGTAATATCTTCTTGAAACGTTTAACCTGTAAAAAAAGAAGGTTAGAACAGAGTATGCATTTGCACAATTCTGATAATGATAAAATGATAGATACTAGATAGTTATATGGTTGCATATATAAAAGAAATGCTCACATCCAACTGGTTGGATGTGTGAAATCCAACATGTCATCTATGTGTGAAATCCAACCCATCCAATAGATTGGCCTGACCATGAGGATCACCTTGTGTAAAAATCAGACCCATCCACTAATCAGGTAGACCACACTCAAAGCTTATTATTTATCAGCGGCTATGGGTGTGGCCCACCTGATGAGTGGATGGTACTAACCAACCCCCCGGAAACGCACACATGCAGATGCATAGATAAAGGCTTAAAAAGTTATTATGACTTAGTGTGACAGTTATAGCCATTATAAAAAGTACAAAATGGGAAAATGGGAAACAGATAAGGGCAGGCCTACAGGAAAATAACAGATGCTTTTTAATGTAAAACAGCATTATGCTTTCTGCATAAGGGAACTCCATTAATAACTTTTAGAAAGAAATCCCCCAAAAAAAAAAAAGTAATAGCTGTCATTCAGTTATATAAAGGCCATTTTTAGCATTCGGTTTTTCTTTTCTTTTCTTTGTTCTTCTTCTCCTCGTTCTTTTCATTTGGTTGCATAACACAATGTGTAGTGACCATTCCTGTTATAACTTATCAATGCCAAGTGATTCCATATCATACATATAGGAGATCCATACATGCAATATACTGATGCACACACATGAGATCTGGATCTTTAATTTGATTAACTTCCTTTTTTTCTCTTTCTTTCTTTTTTCATTTGTTGAACATTGAAAGGGGCTTTCCTACGGCTTGGTTGACCCTAGCCACTGATTGGAGGAATCTTGAGGATTATATATGGGCAGTTAGGAAACATTCCAGCCAAAGGTCAACGTTCAATAGGCTCAAATCCCCCATTCAATGGCTACAATCATCTGATTGGCAAGGTTTTTGGTAAATGGCTTATCCAGGGTGGGGCGCAAATACAATAGATGCACCATCTGGATCTTGCACATGTGCGCCTTTATTATTATTATTATTATTATTTACATATATTGGGCATTGGACAACTAATTTGGTATTAGCATCCAAGCCCTGGACAGGTTCTCAGAAGAAATCCTTTATCAAACAAAGCAAGTGAATTACATAAGAATGCCCCAACTAGGACCAACACCCTCGATCCAAAGCATCAATTGACACAGTTCTGCCTAGAGCAATTCTTTACTAATCGACCTAAAAGGGTAGCAAAACATCAGGCCTGTCCTCAGCCCCTTTAGAAATCGGGCCTTGAGTTTCAAGCCCAAACCCACCTTTTAACATCATTATGGGAGTGTTCTTGGGCTTGGATCAGGACTTAATAGAAAGTTCCACAAAATCTCATCCAGGGACTAAGCCATTTATTAATCGGGCCCATACCCAACCAATGGGCCTCTATTAAAAGACCAAACCAATCAGGCCAGGACTCGAACCTGATGAGCCAGCCCAGCCCCTTACCAACCTATCAATTGGAAACCCACTAACCCAAGAAAGTGAAATAGGAACAGGAATTTCCACCTGGTCGACTGGAAGGTGGTTTGTCAGCAAGTTCAAGAAGGCGGCACAGGAATTAGGAACCTCAGGAGTATGAATCAGGCCCTTTTAGGAGAGTGGATCTAGAGACTTGGTACAGAAGATGGAAACCTATGGAACTCGTTGGTTAAAAACAAATACGGTGGATCAATAGGAGGGTGGTGGACCAAGGATTCATCTGCCTATAGAGCTTCTGCTCTATGAAAAGGTGTGATAGCTACGAAGCAGGAGGTCCTCAAAGGCATCGGTTTCATCATAGGTGATGAGGACATCACCCCCCCCCCCCCAAAAAAAGGCATGTACACAAGGAGGAGGAGGGCCCCACCATCGATCTGGATCGATGACGACATCCAAGGGGGACCCCCTAGCTAGAGGACTGTGTTTTGGTTCCTTGGAGTGGACCCGATCGTCATGTGAATCCCACCATGAGATCTCATGATCGTGGCCCACTATTTGAGATGATCTAGTACTTTGAGTTTTGGTTATTATTGTTGTTAGGAACGTCATGAACGGTTTAGATTGCTTTAATTAGTTGTTATTTGTGATTACTTCGTCTCTAAGTCATAGGATGCACACATGGCACGGCTTTTTGAGGTATAGGGTTTTCTTATAAATAGGCACCCCTTGTAGGGTTTTTCATCATTGATGATTGGAATAATTTCTGCGTTTTCCTGCTTTTCTCTGAGTTGTGAAAACCTAATTAGGTGCGAAACTCTCCCTTCTTCGAAGGGCTACTACCGTGGTGCGAAGCCACACCCATCCCAAACCGCCTCCATCTCCTACCATCGATATTCACCTCTTTCTACAGTCATCCAAACTTCAAATCCACCATTATCTTGCTGCCAACCCTCTTCTACAGCAGATTTCCAGAATCTGGCCCTGCAGAAGGGTTGAAACTTCGGTGAAGCACCGCGCACGGACCGGACGTCGAATCAAGCTGAAATTTGGTGGGTGTGTGGCCCAGCCCTGGCCGACCAAACCCAAGGTGACGTTTTTGGGGTTCGTGGGCCCCACACACGTGCGGACAACCATCAGCGCACGTGCGTCAGGACTTGCACGATGTCCATACGTGCGGACTGGTTACAGGTCTTCTCTCTCCTCTCTTTCACTCCTCTCTCACCTAATTTCCCTAACTCTAACCCTATATTGTCCTAAATCCCCAATTTCTATTCCCTTTTCTTCAACCCTAGGGTTTCCCGAATTGAACCTGTGAATCTCTTGGATTAGGGAAAATATTTTTGTGCATGTGTGGATGAATTTACTCTCCTTTGAGCATTGTTTGGTCTATAATTTTAATTGATCCAGCCCTAGCATGTGTAGGCCTAGACCCACAGATTCCCCTTGTTGAGTGTTTGACATTATGTGGGATATGGAATTTTGTTGATTGTTTTTGAACTAGTGTGATCTAAAGCCTGGAATCTCGCATATCATATTTAAATTTTCATGTCCTGCATTAATAGGTAAAGGTGAAAACACTCGGTTCTGGGAAGATATCTGGGTGGGAGAAACATCTTTAAAAGTAGATTTTCCAAATATCTATCGTCTGGCTCCTAATCGGGCTATTTCGGTAGCTGACAGCTATCACATGCAAGGCAACGATATAGTGTGGAATCTCGCCTGTGGAAGAAATCTTCAAGATTGGGAGATAGATGAATTCGCGGCTCTCCTCAGTCGCATCGGTAGTGGCAAGCCAGATCAATTTTGTTCAGATAGGCTGGTGTGGAGATTCGACAAATCCGGTATCCTCTTGGTCAAATCCTTATACAGTTTCATCGGCAGGAAAGCCGATGCCACAGAAGAGATAGTGACAGACAAAGTGTGGAAATATAAGCTCCCTCCAAAGATTGCGGCCTTCGGATGGTTGGTTGGAAAGAGAAAGGTACTGACAGTTGATAACTTGAGAAAAAGGGGAATGACAATCACTAATATCTGTCTTTGTTGCATGGAAAATGCAGAATCAGTGAACCATCTGTTCATTCGCTACCCTTTCATTAACCAGATTTGGTTAACAGTTTGATCTTGGTTCGGCATGTCTTGGTCTTTCCCAGATTCGACAGGGCAGCTGTTAAAAGCCTAGCATGGTGTTACCATTGGCAAGCAAAGAACTATGATATGGAGAATGGCCTTCCTGGCTGTCTGGTGGGCGGTGTGGGAAGAAAGGAATGAGAGGTGTTTTAATAGAGTATCCAATTCGGTGGGGTTCATAGTGTCTAGAATTCACTATTATATCATCGAATGGGCCTCTAACATGATTCATTCAAAAGATTGCAATCTGTTTATGTTCGACGAGTAATTGCCCCGCTATCTCAGCGAGGTGATTCTCCTTTTGTAATTTTTCTCTTTTAATGAAAGTGACTGTTATCCTTCGAAAAAAAAAAAAAGTGTAATAGGATTACAAAAACAAGGTCAAGTGAAATAGGATTACGAAAACAAGGTCAACTAAGGGCCCATCAAGACACACTTCGTCAAAAGAGGGTTTCAAGCCTACTTTCTCAGTTGACCTAGCAAAAACCAATTAGATTTGTTTTTTCCAAGACTTTGTTTTAGCATCTATTTTGTCTAGTGGGAGATGAGAAGGGGGTTTGCAAGTGCATCCAAACGCACAACATAAACTGCCGTTTGCGTCAAAACGGAGTTTAGGCCTCAACCGCCACTTTGGAGGGTGTAACCACACGGGCCCTGAAGCATCAAATCCTCGCAGAAGAAAACTAGAGTAGTTCTTGTCCAAGATTCCATGTTTTTTTACGGGCTAGATCATGGTGTTTATCATCTTCTTTCGCTTGAATTTATCCATGACTTGTTTTTCATACACATGGAAATATGTATGAGATCATCTGAATCTACCATTAAGTGGGCTCTAACTTCAATGTGCCATACCCTAGAAAACACACTGATCTGACAATCCTACCCCTCTATTGGAGGACTTCTGGGTAGGGGTGTACATCGAGTCGAACCGAGTCGAGCTGGCCTCAGCTCGACTCGGCTTGGCCATTGGCTGACCTCAGTCGAACTCGGCTTGGCTCGGTCCTCGAGCTTGACTAGCCAGCTCGGCTCAGTTCGGTCAGCAACTTGGGCCAGCTCGGGCCAAGTTCGAGCCAAGGTCGAGCCAAGTTCGCCATTGAGGCATTTCCACAAACACCTGAACTGCAACTTCAAAATCCCACTGTTTTATAAACAGGGACAATAGTTTTACAGGTATTTTATCAAACACCTTCTAAGCAACATAAAAACCACGAAAAACAAAGAGAAAAAGGGTATTTGTTTCATGTACATACCTTCCTTGCCACCAGCCACATTTCGTTGAGTCATTTTATCAAACAGTTGGTGAGCAACATTAATGGCAAAGTAACTGAGTCACAAACTGGTTCGATCCGAGTTCGATTCGAGCTGGATTCGATCCGCGTGGAGTCGAGCTGGGGCCTGCTCGAACTCAGCTTCGAACCAAGTCAAATTGAGCTTTTTCGAGTCGAGTCGAGCTAGCTCGATTCGTGTACACCCCTACTTCCGGGGAAATTAGATAGATGACCATAAAAAAGTCAACCAAAGTTCCATTGAACATCCATTTCTTTCCTCAAAAAACAGTCGGATCCAAGGATTAGGATTGTCCAACCAGCGTAAGTTTTGAGATACGGCACATCCAAGGTAGGCCTACAGGATGATCTGTTTGGATCTTGTACATGTTCCCCATGTGTACAAAAGGCAACTCACTGATAAGTTACGCAAAAACATACTAGACTTTCTGGGGGTTTTTTCCCCTTTGAATCGGCTTGGGAAGACCAACCTCCACCATCTACCAGTTAACTGGCAAAAAATTTCTAATCATAATAAAGCTTGGACAGTGACTATGTAAGTGCACACTAAGTACTAGGGTTCAACTTAGGCAGGTTGGGTGAGGTTGAGGGTCAACCTATGCCAGACCCAACACAACCTGACCCAACCGGAGGTGCTCAATCCGAATTCCTCTATGCCAGACCCAACACAACCTGACCCAAACTCAGGTTGGGTCAGCCGAGTCCAGGTTGACCGAACCCAAGTTGCAGCCCTACCAAGGACATTAGCCTGCACAAGCATGCTTAAACAAACAAGTATGGAAGGCAGCAATGGAGGGAATTGGCATATATTAGTGTAGTGCCTTGTACCACTGGTCACAACATAGGAAATTTCCAGTACCTCATCATTCCGCAGTAGTGTGAAGCAACGGCCAGTTCGCCCTGCCCTTGCAGTACGACCTGCTCGGTGAATATACGTCTTAATATATGCGGGCATGTCATAATTGATGACATTTCTAACCCCCTCAACATCCATCCCACGAGTCATTGCATCTGAAGAAACAAGAATCTGTATCTCCCCTGTCCGAAAGGCCTTCAGCGTTTTGCTGAAGAATTAAGTTTTGCAGTCAGAAAAATGCATCTCGATACAGGACGGATATTCAAGAAAAATGCACCTCCATACAGGACGGATATTCAAGAACATTAAATACACACTCCCATGCAGACAAAACAAACATTTGCTGCTTCTCAGTATATGAATAGCAAACATGCTAACAGAGAAATTGTAGGGTCCTAATGACCCAGAAGGCAATCAGTAGCCTGATGCACTAAGCCCATAGGTTGTAGCCACGGTTTGGTGATCCAGACCATTGATATGATTGGACCCACTATACCCCAAAAATTGCCCAGATCAGGAAATGTCAAACATCCAATCTTTGGATTTTGGCGGCTATTGCTGTATTCTTTTCTTAACTGTCCATTTTTAAGCCACAGAAATATCTCCTAGATCTTAATTCCAGAGGTTCAATCTTTGAGCCTTGATGGATTTTTCTGTATACTTCATCATCTATTCGTAAGCCATTGATCGAAGGTATAGCATCATTCGCTATGGAGGATTTCTGGGGCACCCCCAATATATAGACTACAGAGGGGCCCATCATATCAATAATGTCAATCACTAAAGCATGGACCCAACAGTATGACTTGGTGCATTAGGACAATTTTCACTCATTCATACATTAGGACCCTGCAATTCTCATCCTTTTAAGTGGATTTCTGGAATTTACCTTCGGACAGATTGGCGCTGGAGACCAGAATATTCACAGATTTTGAATGGCAATCCCCCAAAGGAATTCAATAAAGTGCTGAGCCTATGTGTTGATTCTACCGACGATGTAAAAATGATACACTTCTCCCCTCCTAAACTTTGTAAGAGAGCAACCAAATACAAGGGTTTGAGCTTTGATTCACAGACCTGCATAGAATAGGAATCGCTGATTTGAAAAAGGCAATCATATAAGGGAAATGCTCCAATGCTCTCAGGGCACTATAAGTTACTTGTTGCATTTGGACACTTAGTCCAATCCATTGATCTAGACTGTTCATTAGGTCCAAAGCACGTTTCATGGGGTACCATAAAAAGATCACACTAATCTAACAAATATTAAACATTTACTCAATGGCCCTAAATATGGATGGCCATGATCATTTACTCAATGGCCCTAAATATAGATGGCAAAATTTTGATCCATTTATTTGTCACGGACCATCAACGATTGCATATGATTCTAAAGAACCACCTTTGTTGTGCAATTTTGACCATCCCATCCATGGCTTGGGAAAAGGTGGCTATAGAAAATAAGGCCAAATCAAAGATGGACTCCATCATCTGATAATTGTGATTTTGCATGGTAGCCCATTAAATGCGTTGAGAACTTGATGGACAGTTCAAATCAATCAATTGGACCATCCAAGTGAACTGATGCAACTAGGAGCACTATAACTTATAGCGCTCGGAGTGCACTGGAGCATTTCTCTTCATATAATGTCAATGCAACAATACAAAATAACTAACATTTTGAAAAGATTGTGGAACTACTAATTCCTGATAACTGAAAAGTATAGTGGGCAATGGGCCACATCAGGCCTTAGTCATATAAACATTTTGAATAGGCTCAGTCCGAGCAGTTCAAAAGTCAGGCCTAAATCAAATCCAAGCCTGACCATTGCCACCCCTAGGGAAACAAAGTTTGATAGCAAAGCATTTTCATATAAACATGATGTACATATTAGGCAAACTAAGAACCAATGTTCAAGCATAGTAGAATAAAATAGTACACACGATTTAATGGGAGGAAGAGATACTTTGTTGCTGTTTTTTCCTTTTTTTCTTTTTTCTTTTTTTTTTTTGCTTTTTTTTTAAAAGCCTTGTCATCCCCAAAAAAAGAGTAATGATTGCCTGTAAAGATGGATAACAAATGGATTTTTTATGTTTAGCAGTTACCAGTAAATTTGGGTTTCCCTCCTACATATAAAAGAGAGAATGGGAATATTGACAGAGTGTTTTATTGGTTTTTTAGGTGCCAAGTGTACCCTCCTTTAAAGGTAAGAGCCTTCACTTGGGTAGCTTGTCTGGGTAAAATTTTAACAAGAGACAACCTCAAAAAGCTTGGGATGGCTATCCCAAACAGATGGTTTATGTGCTGTTACAATGAAGAAACGGTAGACAACCTCCTGTTGCACTGTCCTTTTTTTTGTCAAATGTGGAATTGGGTCTTTCAGCAATTTGGCATTTCCTGGGTCATGTCGGATTCTGTTGCAAATATGGTTAGTTGCTGGGCTGTTAGTGCTTGGGAAGATGCGGGCAGGCATCTTTGGAACATGACCTATCTTGCCACATTGTGGGCTATCTGGTTAGAAAGGAATAAGAGGACATTTGAGGGAGAGTAATCTCATATTCCAATATTCATGCCATCAGCAGTAGGATCTTCAAACTCATCCAAATATTGGTGCAACAACAACCCTTACTTGGTCAAAATTCTGCCAGTGTTGTTTAGTTGCTGATTGGAAGAAGTCCAAGATTAGAATCCAAGGAAGAATAAATCAGTGTCTCCATGTAAGCCTCCCTCTGTTGGTCAGTTCAAAGGCAACTTTGACGGATGTTTGTTTGGAAATCCTGGATTCTTTGGTATAGGCAGTTGCATTCGGGATCATTGTGGTAGAATTAGAATTCTTCTTGAATTCTCTGGGCCAGTTGGAATTCAATATTCAAATTTTGCAGAGCAGTGCTTCTTCAGCTAACCAAGTTTCTGGATAGATTTAATCCTCTTCTGGCTATTGCTGAAGGAGATTCTATAAACGCCAACATGTGGGCATTGACGGGCAGGAGTCTGTTGATTTTGGCAGACATGTTAGAGGAGATCTGGGATCTCAACAAAGGAAGGCAAGTTTCCTTGTGTGAATAGAGAGGCGAACAAGGTGGTTGATTATCATGAGAAGCATGATGTGTCAAGACAGACCTTAATGGTTTCTGAGTTTAGACGCTTCATCTTCATCTAGATTTGGTCCCATTATCCGTTGTGTGTTTTATGCTGTTTTGCTAAGTTGTTGGTCTAGCTACTGCTCTTGGGTAGGCTAGCGTTGGTGTTTCTAGTAAATTTCTGTTTATCTTTCAAATAAATAAATAAAAGGGTTGGCCAGATGTACTTAATGCATTGGCATTTGGAGCAGTAGGAAAAATAGAAAACACGAAACAGACAACCATTTCCCACTTTTTTCCCCAAATATGTTTGAGAAAATAAGTTAATAACAGGAAGGTTCTATCTTATCTCAACATGGTCTTGTCCAAACGGATTGAAGCTGAGTCACAACTTGCCCAAATCAGGGGTAAATCAACCCTACTAGACCAAGTCAGGAGTGAATCAGGGGGTGACTCACAGTACCAACCCCTAACAGTCTCGACTGAATCTGAGTCAACTAGGATGAGTGGGGTACGACTTGGCGAGTTGGCAATCCATGTATCTCAACCATGATTTGAAGCGAGCACATCCTGTCAGCCTTGGGAACCCTGCTGCCTAATATGCCTTTATTCGACAAGTCATTCACTGAGGAATGTCTAGCCAGTTGTTTGACTGCAGTTATGACTTACAAGCAGCTCAGTAAAACTTACCAGTTTATACGATTTCAGTTTTTCAGGTAGTTGGTACCGTCTGACACCTGTGGTCAAGAACAAAGGATGGTGCAGATCAAGCTGAGAGAGCTTGCTAGGATCTTGGGTTAACGTAGCTGAAAGAATCATCTTCACGAGCCTCGGATGAGCTTTGCCTTTAAACCCCCTTTCAACACCACTGCAATAAAAAAAAGGTAAAAACAACATTAAAAAATAAGTGCCAAAGCCCATCAATGAACACAAGGGTTAGCAGCTAAAATGGGAGATTAGTACTTACAATCTCCGTATCGTATTCAATGACCCAAGCTTAGAAATCGTCGAATCTCTCTTTTGTGCAAGCGATCCTTGCTCATTCGAACAAGTCAGCTGAAGCACGGTAGGCAGCCAAGACTGATATGCCTCTCGAAGTAGTCGGTCTGTTTCGTCAACTACCTGATGATCTGAGTGTCAGATTCAGAAGCCTTTCAATGCGAGAAATGAGTGTGGAAAGATAAAACAAAAACATGGGATTTTAAAACATGGGTGCCAAAGGCAATATCAAAATTGGTATTAGACAAGGTATTCAATAATGGCAACGGACTAACGTTGGCCAGCCATGGCCATTAACATTACCATACGGCCACAATGGCCATTATGGCCTTTTTTTTTTTCTTTCTTTTAATTTCTTTTTTTTTTTGTAAGAAAAACTGTATCAGCCCCCTAACGCCTAACAGTTCCCACCATTACCATCACTCAACGGCCATTATGTAACCGTTTTTGAATACCTGGTATTATATTGCACTCAATCTTAGTAACTCCATTCTTTAATTAGACTCATTAGACCAGCTAGTGCTAAGTGGTAGGTCTTGATTTTTAGCATAGCATTTATTCATTTATACATTTTAGTAATGGCAGATTAGTCATTCACACTCTTAGGGCTACTTATGAGCTGTACGACAAATAAAGCCGAGATTTTGAAAAACTTGCAATAAATACATTAAATGATATTATCACTATATCATATTGAGATTTTCAATATCTTGGCAGGCTTCAAAATATTGCATTTGTATCATGATATTAACTCAAAAAATAGTTAAAATGTTTAGGAATTTGTTATATCAATATGTATTTAAATTTAAAATTTATTTAATCGTTTACAATACTTATTTTTAAATGTTTATATTTTTGGCGAGATTTTCCAGTTAATATCCTGAGAAACCCTCAAATTTTAAAAATCTCCCGAGAAATTTCTAGGCTGAGAAATTGCCGAGAACGATATTTGCCACCATATTTGTGAGAAACCATAATATTGATGAGGACCTGACAAATTGTATGATCTTTGAGACAAAGATATGCGCTCTATACTCAGTTTTCAGTTTGCACATGTGGGACCCATGGATTTGGTGATGCAAAAATTGGTTTATTGGGTCGTACCATGGACGGAGCATGCCCCAAAAATTTCCCAGATTGAAGGAATCCTGCTACCAATCTTCAGCCTCTTTTCAGTTGAATGCAGACTGTTTTTGTAGCTCCCTTCTTGACTATCTATCTGGAGGACACAAATTGAAAGGTCATGTTTGCCCAACCAAGGAGATTTTCAGTGCATGAACCGTTGGCTGTGCGGCCCAACTGACCAATGGCCTGGATCACTGAGCCATGGACCCCATTTCTATAAACTAAAAAAATAATAATAATAATTTCAAAAAAAAGCCATTACATTATGCATATTCTTAGGTTGAAGATCATATAATTGCCCAATATCTGATAAGAATACAGCTAGAAAGGTTTCCTATCAACAAAAAGAATTAACACAATCTCCAATTCACCAGATAACAAAGATGCTCTAGAGTGAAACCCTTCGTAGTGTTTATATGATCCATCAGTCTTCCTGGTGTTGCCACCAGTATGTCCACAGAACTTTGTAACTCTACATGCAGACCTTCGGGATCATAAGAAAGGCCCACATCAAGCTTAGGCCTCTTGATCAACTCCGAAATTTCATCTGCTATTGAAGATTGACCAACCGCTAAACCTACACGTAAGCCCACTGCAGGCGCAATTGCAGCAAAGACTTCCTTAACCTGGACCGAATAACAAATAGAAAGTCAGTTGTTTGGTCAGAGCAGCATCCCCAAAAACAAGCATAAGAAAATGAAGCATCAGCCATAAAATTCAACTGAGAATAGTTTCAGATAAAAGAGGCCATGGCCCATTTCATCTATTTACCCGCATGGGCCGAAAATCAACAATGCATGATATACTTAATAACTGTAAAGTTCAAAAGTGTCAGGTTTTCTAAGATTGAAGTATCTAACAACTCTTGTCCATACACCAGCAACCATGTCTATGTATCGGTTTCATAGAGTCCAAACATTTACAAAATCCAAATAACTCTGAGTACATAAATGAACTCCCCATCCTACCCAACGAGGTTTGGGCGAATGGTCTTCACCGTAGGTTTGTTCCCTATAGGTGAGGGTTCGATTGCCCTCCTTGGCTTTACCCGATACACGTGGTTGTGGGTGATTGCCTGTATCTACGGGGATTAGTCTCACTTCAAAAAGAGGTGGGGACACCCTGTGTCTTCAAAAAAAAAAAAATTTGAACTCCCCATCCTTTGGGGTTGTTTACTGAAGTAAATACATAAGTGTGCATTTGGAAAATGGAAGCTACTATATTTCCATTGTGCAGAATGGCCATTGGTTTAAAAGGCCCTCGAGTGAAATCCAACTGAGCCGAGAGAAGTGTGTGATGCATAGATAAAGAAGGGAATTACAAGTTTATGTGAGAGGGTGGGTCCCATTACCATGTCCATGCTCAATCTAAATCGTTGTTAGTTGTTATGAGTAATGTGATCATGGACACTAGGCACACCAAATTCATACCTAGATATTTCAATCAGAGTTTCTACATTTTGTTCCTTTAGCATCATTTGGATGGGAAACAAAAATGTTTTTCAAAATAATCCAGAAATGATGTGGACATATAGCAAAAGCTAGACTGAGTACTTGTCTTTTTTGGAACTGAGTCATATTGCAGGATTCTGCCCACAAAAATGGAGTTAAGAAAAAGTCAACATTTTTGTAGCACATGGATAGGGTTTGAAACACATTTATTACTGTAAAGCAAAGAGTGTACAGCGGATACAATTATGGGTTCTTGATTGCTTGAACATGAACAAACCAGCTCAACCGATTGATGGGTTGATGGTGGGTTCATTTCTTGGGCTCTCCTAGATTAAGAATACAGTTACAACAAAAGAAGAAAAAAATGGAAAACTTGGGCTTCCAAATGCTTTTGCAGGTTGTGTTGCGAACAGGATGCCTGTGTAGCATGCTGACATGGATTTCACAAGCTGTTGGAGACCTCATGGCAGAATCTCAGCTTCTGAGTGTTATCCATGTTGCTTCTGTTGCTTTTGCCGCTATTTATAGGCTCAGGAGATAGTCAGAGACAATAAGAACCACTCGTGCACATTCCCCCAATTTTAGGAGAGTTGCAACTGCCTGTCATGGAACTTATCTCCAAGAGGCTATCACGAGGCTCTTGTCGCCAGTTATAAACCCTATGCAACGTAGTCTGCATGACGGATTTTGCTCTGTCACGACACGTGCTGGATTGCTTGGTTATGAACTCTTTTTCCTTTGCTCACTTCTGCACATGATGTGGGGCATCCTTGGTGTACCGCTGAACTACAGGTGGACCTCAGGTGTTGTCGAAGATGTACCAGATCTAGAAAGTGTTAGTGTACAGTGTATGTGGCTAGTGGCTCTTTTAATGTAAGTGCATGTGCACACTTTCCTCTTCTCCTGCAGTATATTATATGCTCTATTCTAATAAAACATTGTGTGTTAGGGCATGTTAGCCTAACACAACATTTCCCCAAACTCTCCCTTTTCTTCTTCTTCTCTCTCACTCTTCTCCTCTTTTATCCACACTATAATCATCAAACATTTTTCTACTTGGTATCAGAGCTTAGATCCATGCATTCCGCATCCAACAAGTTGAGAGGCGACACATCACCTTGCTAACGTCAGCAACCGTACAGCTGACGTTGGCGTTGTATGGACGCATTGACTTCATTTGAGCTAAAAGTTTAGGGGTTTAATAGATCTTGATTTTATAAGATTTGTCATGATTTTTTCAGAATTTTTTGAACCTCCCTTCATGGTGTTTTGGGACGAAATAGAGAAATTCGAAAAGCGGACCCATCATCCGTTTTTCTTCGATCTACATCAAATCGGTAAGCTTTTCTTTAATTTCTTTGCTCAAGATGGACCGAAATCTTCCTCCCAAGCTACTCATGGAGGATTTTTTTACCTAAGATCCATGTTTGAGTGGGTTTTAACCTTAAATGGACGTGCAGCTGGGCCATTTTTCACTCGGTTGCGTCAGATCTGACTGGGTTTCCTGTTATTTTGGACGATTACAATTTGTTTGAGTTTTATCTCTTTTTCCCTTAAAGGATTGAGTGAGAAAGAGTTGTTTGAATCAATCCTTCTTACTTAGAATCTCCTATGGCTGACAAAGGGCCCTCATCTCTTGGCATGGGGTCTCTTAAATCCGACCCCTTGCAAATTACCTCCATTAAGTTGAATGGTGACAACTATCTTCAATGGGCGCAATTTGTAAAAGTGTTCTTAGGAGTTTGTGAGAAGTTGTCATATATTTTGGATGATCCTTCAAGCTCTACAGATGTTACCTATAAATCTTGGACAAATGAGAATTATGAAGTTATTGCATGGTTGTTGAATAGTATGGCTTCCTCGATTAGCCACTCAGTGATGTTTTTATCCTCGACTAAAGGCATTTGGGATACGCTTCATGATATGTTCTCGGAGTCTCAGAATTTTTCACAAGTATTTCAGCTTATTCAAGAAACTGGTCGGTTCCAACAAAATTCAATCATTAAAATATTAATATTCGACGCTTCGGGGCAAGTGAGATGAGTTGAAACAGTATCAGCCTCTTTCTTCCAAATGTAAAGAGGATCATGAACATGCCCATAAGCAGAGGGATGATACTCGTATCATGCAGTTCCTAGCTGGGTTGAACTCCGATTATCTTCATATTCGAGATCAAGTTGTTATGCAAGATCCTACCCCCCCCCCCCCCCCCCATTTGACGACAGTCTATGGTATGTGTCAGCGCGCTACTATCTCTGCTCATACTTCTCATTCATTTGTGCCACCAGAGCGTTCGACACATCTTATTGGCGATCAGTCCTATCTTGGCTTTCAGGTACCATCCTTGAGTTCAAGGCGCATTTCTGATTATGGTTGTCGTGGTAGAGGCCGCGAGGGAGATCGCAGTCATGGCGGTCGTAATCTTTATAGTCGTAGTGGACGCGAACGTGGACGAGGACATGATGGTTCCCGTATTTGTTCACATTGCTATGGAACCAATCACATTGTTGATTATTGCTGGCAAATACATGATCATCATACATATGTCGTTGCTTCTGTTGCATCTACAGTTGCTCCTAAGGGATGGTCTTCCACCCCGACAGTTGAGCAATCTACTTTAGGGGAGTCTCTCATCATTTCTTAGGCTGCATATGATGCCCTTATGCGGCTTCACGTTCGTGAGATTCCTGAGCCTTCTGACACAGCTTCGGCTCAGTCAAGTACTGCTCTTCTTGCGTCGACCTCTCCTACCTCCTGGGTCATAGACTCTGGAGCTTCCTCCCATATGACCGGTAAGTCAATTTTCTTTTCCTCCTATTCTCCTTCTCCACACACTCAGTATGTCACAGTCCGGATGGAACCCAAACTCTCATCTCTGGGATTGGTTCCATCCCTCTTTCTTCTTCCTTGTCTCTGTCCTCAGTCTTGCATGTGCCTCGTTTTCCATTAAACTTATTATCTGTTAGCTCTCTTACTAAATCATTAAATTGTTTCATTACCTTCTTCCCTTCTTATTGTTTGTTCCAGGACCTATAGACGAAGAGAGTAATTGGTGGGGGAATGAGCGAGAAGGCGTTTATCTTCTTAATAATACACCCGTTGCTGCTTTTGGTACCATTTCTCTAGATCGAGAGTCCATGACACGGTGGCACTGCCACTTAGGCCACCAATCAATAGCTAGATTGAGAATTTTGTTTTCCTCCTTATCTGTCACTAAACCGTTATGCTATAATATTTATGAATTGTCTAAACATCATCGTGATACATTTCCTCCCAGTTCTTCTAGGAGGAAATCTCAACCTTTTGGTTCTAGTTCACTCGGATGTCTGGGGACCAGCTTCGGTTACCTCCACTTTTGGATTTAGATATTTTGTCACCTTTATTAATGATTATTCACGCATGACTTCGGTTTATCTTTTGAAATCTAAAAGTGAAGTTTTTGATGCGTTTAAAATGTTTTATCATGAAGTGTGCACTCAGTTTCAATGTTCCATCAAAACCGTCCATTCTGAAAATGGGAGGAAATGCATGTCTACTGCCTTTCTGTCATTCTTGCAGGAACATAGTATTATCTCAGACGTCGTGTGCTCGCACACGTCAACAAAATGGTATCGCAGAACGAAAGAATCATCATCTTCTTAAAGTTGCTCACACCCTTCTTCTCAGTATGCACCTACCTAAACATTTTTGGCGTAATGCTCTTCTAACTGCTACTTTTATTATTAATTGTATAGCCTCACGTATCCTATCTTACAAATCTTCATTTACCATACTGTATCCTCATGATAATTCATTTCCTCTACCACTTAAAGTTTTTTATTACACATGTTTTGTTCAAATTTTGGATAGTCACAGGGCAATTAAATGTATCTTCTTAGGGTACACTCGGAGTCAAAAAGGGTATAAATGTTATAACCCATTGACTCGCAAGAAATATGTCTCTGCTAATGTAACCTTCTTTGAGGATATTTCTTTTTTCTCAGCTCCAAGTTGATCCCTTTGTGATCCTCTTGCGAGTCAGGGGAAGCATGACTCGTATCCTCTTCCTCTTTCCACTAGTGATCGCGGGGAAACTCCTCTCCCCTCAGCATCCTGTTGGTGATTTGGGTGACCCTAAGTCTCTGCAGGTATATCATTGTCGAGATAAATCTTCACACGCTCATCCATCTACCCTTCCGCTCACTTTGGATGTTGGCTCAGGTGACTCTCCTACCTCGAGTTTAGATCTCTCCATTACCTTGCGCAAAGGGTCACGATCTTGCACTCAACACCCCATTAGTAATTTCGTTTCATATGATCATCTTTCACCGTCTTTTCAGTCGTTTGCAGCTTCTCTTTCATCACAAACTATTCCTAGATCTCTCTCACATGCTCTTCAAAGTC
Source organism: Magnolia sinica (assembly GCF_029962835.1). NCBI lineage: Eukaryota > Viridiplantae > Streptophyta > Magnoliopsida > Magnoliales > Magnoliaceae > Magnolia > Magnolia sinica. Next base: position 53,291,742 of record NC_080584.1, read on the forward strand.
CTGACTGGACGAAGGCGATGATAGAAGAAATGTCTACTCTTAAGAAGAATCATAATTGGGATCTTATGCCACTTCTTTTAGCGCATAAACCTATTGGATGTCGATGGGTTTATACGATCAAGTTTCTTCCAAACGGCTCCATTGATCGTTATAAAGCTTGTCTTGTTGCTAAGGGTTACATACAGACTCATGGTGTGGATTACTTAGAGACATTCTCTCCGGTAGCTAAACTTAATTCAATTCGCTTTGTGATCTCCTTGGCCATTAATTTATCATGGCCCTTGTTTCAACTTGATGTTAAGGATACATTTCTCGATAAGGACCTTGCAGAGAAAGTCTACATGCATCAACCTCCTGGCTTTGTTACTTCCAACCCTGCGCTTGTAGGTCGGTTAAAGAAGGCTTTTTATGGACTCAAACAGTACCTGTGTGCATGGTTTGAAAATTTTGGTTAGGCTCTCTTAGAGTTTGGCTTTACTCGTAGACATGCCGATCATTCTCTTTATATGTCGTCGATCGACGGGCATCATGGTTCTCATTGTGTGTGTAGATGATATTGTTCTGTCCGATAGTGATTCTATTGAAATGTGGGAGGTCAAAGAATTTTTTAAGACCAATTTTGAGATCAAGGATCTTGGTCCTTTTCGCTACTTCCACGAAATTGAAGTTGGTCGCTCCTCATCCGAGTTGGTCTTGTCACAGCGAAAATATGGGCTCGATCTTCTCACGGAGACCAGCATGTTAGGGTGCAAGCCCGCTACCACCCCCATAGATACTTCGCAGAAGCTTCGACCAGATGATGGTGCTCTCCTTTCTGATCTCAGGATGTATCGACGACGTGTATGCCGGCTTATTTACCTGACTATTACTCGCCAAAATCTCTCTTTTGCGATGGGCGTTATTAGCCAATTCATGTAAGCTCCCCGTGCTTCCCATCTCACGGCTGTATACCACATACTTCGGTATCTAAAATTAGCCTCAGGTCTTAGCCTCCGCTTTCAGTTATATGGTCATCTTCATCTTTCTGGCTATTCCGATGCTGATTGTGCAGGTAGTCTTTATGATCACCGATCTACGTCCAGCTTCTGTACCTTCCTAAGTGGCAATCTTATAACATGGAAGAGCAAGAAGCAACCGGTTGTTGCTCGGTCCTCGGCTGAAGTAGAATATCGTGCTATGGCTCATGCGACATGTTAGCTCGTGTGGCTTCGCAACCTTCTTGAAGAACTTGGCTATCCTCCTTCAGCTCATATTCCTCTTCATTGTGATAACCAAGCGGCCATCCATATTGCTTGTAACCCGGTTTTCCACGAGCGAACCAAGCATATTGATGTCGATTGTCACTTTATTCGGGAGAAAGTTGCTTCTAAGGAAATCATCATCCCTTTTGTTCGATCCGAGGATCAGCTTGCTGATGTTCTTACAAAGTCCTTAAGTCAAGATGCTCTTCATCGTGTTCATGACAAGTTGGGCATGATCAACATCTATGCTCCAACTTGAGGGGGAGTCTAGAGAGTGTTAGTGTACAGTATATGTGGTTAGTGGCTCTTTTAATGCAAGTGCATGTGCACACTTTCATCTTCTCCTGCAGTGTACTATATGCTTCATTATAATAAAACATTGTGTGTTAGGGCATGTTAGCCTAACACAACATTTTCCCCAAAATCTCCTTTTTCTTCTTCTTCTCTCTCACTCCTCTTTTCTCCACACTATAATAATCAAACCTTTTTCTACTCTAGAGAGCTGCTTTCTTGTGCTTTTTCTGCACTCTAGTGAAGATCTAGCTATCAAATATAATTGTGATGCTTTGAACCTTCCCCTAGAGTGGTACGATTCATGTATACAGTTGAACCATTGGATTGACCATCCTATGCAGTGCAAAGCTCTAAGTTGTGATAGTGGACTTTGAAGCTTGATCTTCTACTACAGGTATCGAAATGTAATTTTAGGTAATCTGGACATATGCAAGGTCCGGATCATTAATTGAAGCTCTTGGTCGTCACAATATGCAGTTGCCATGTCAAATTACCCAAAAACACCTAGTGTCACACGCCACAAGCACACAGAGAAATAATTATAAATATTTAAATTTGTCCCATGGGGCACTCTGTAGCTTGGGCAGTTCCATATAGTAGTCAGGGGGATCAATATCACTGTTTATTATTTTTCACTGCCAACAATTTTTATTTTTTTTTTTTGCATTTTGAAGGATCTTGCAAATTTACAAGCACTCAGCTAAGTTGTCACTGCTGGCCCTGCATTATTATCGTTTCCAAGAAACTATCTATTCCTTCGGCCAAACCAGACCATAGCTATATTTGTTTGAGAACTATAAACAAATCTTATTTTTTATCTCCACATAGTAAAAATGTCAAGAACAGAAGCCTGTTTATTAGAATAATCATATAGAGATGTGTACACACTACTTGATATGACAAGTGTAACAATGTCCAGGCGTCAATACTTCATTTCTTAAGAAGATAAAGAAAAGCAATATATGGGTGAGATAATAAGCATATGCAAGTGTGCTCCATGCATTCATGCAGTGAGATTTGAAGCCGAACCTGCAAGGCTAGATCACGAGTAGGCAGCACGACTAAAGCACGTAAGCATCTTAAGGTACAAGTCGAAAGTCTTTGGACTATAGGCAAGGCATATGCCAACGTCTTCCCGCTTCCTGTCGGCGAGTTTATACAAATGTCTCTCTCAAAAGCACCAGGTCCAATTGTCTCTTGCCATACAGCAACTTGCACCGGAAAGAGGGAACTAATACCCATATTCTTCAAAGCCTCCTCCAGTCTATACACAACATGAGAGAGCTATAAGCTTGCTTGCAGGGCTTATTACAACGACAGGAATTGATCCTGGCATTTTTGTGCCTCCAGATCACATACCATACACATGGGACATGTATATGATCCAAACCAGGCACTCAGCAGGCTACACTAGTGGATGGCCACCACACAAACTTTATTTTGACTGGACTGCTCTATCTGATAAGTGGACCTTTTCTAACTCAAGGTGAGCCATTGCTGATTTTTGGACTTTCACATCCATTTGTATGCCATTGATTCAAGGGTTAGAATTTTCCAAACATTACAATCTTTGGATTATTGCACATTCACTATGTAACCCATTAACTAAATGGTTAGATTTAGTCCATCCATGCCATATCTACACTCCACAGCATTGACAAGGAGCACGGTCCCTATGAGGACTTATGAAGAGGGCCAAGAGATGATATTGACCAAAGTTAGGAGAATAGAGCAGCAAAAGCATGAGATGTTACCAAACATTCTACACATAAAAGATGATTAACATCAGCGGGATATATGCAGAGATTTAAGAATTATAGTTACATAACCTTTGAGCCGAGGTTAAGCATTTTACCCTTGGATTTTTAGTCTGTACAAAGCAGGAACAGTGGTTCATTAGTCCGGACTGTTGGTACAATGAGAACCACCATGGATAAAAGTCTCCCCCCTAGGACAATCCTAGCCATCCAACGCTCAAACCTTTGGTTTTTTTTCCATTTGAATGTGGATCATAGCTGTAATTCTTTTCCTAACTATCTACTACGGGGTACCAATTGGAAGGGCTGGGATTGTCCCACAAGGAGATTTTAAAGGCATGACCAACTGACAGTGCAGAAATGCCAAATAGCTGGAACGAGGCTATGATGATTGTGATATCCATCGACAATGTGGTCAATCATATACCATCAATCTATATCAGTGCACAACTTGTGCAAACTGAAAACAGAGGATGCTATGCAAGTCCTCACATCAAGAATCATATACTTCCTCATAAAGGTTTTACATGTTTCTACACAATGTATGCATTGCGAAGAGAGAAATATTTAGTACATGCATCGCAAAGAGAGAAATTTTTAATCAAAAACGGTATATTCCAAGCATCATTAATGATCAAACTCCTTTCCAACAGATGTAACGATATCGATAATTCCTTTTCATCGTTTTTCTTACAAAGTTCAAACATGAATCATAAGAAAACTGCAAAAACCAAGATACATATTATTGGTGGGTTTTGCTTTTCACAAGCTTTCAATAAACTAGAGTAAAAGTAAAAGCTAGATTTTTTTTTATTTTATTTTTTTTTTTTTTGAGAGATAACATGAAATTTTATTAAGAAGACCACCGTAAGGTGGCAAAAGAATACAACCCAGCACTAAACAAAAAAGGTAGAAAGATCCACACATTTTGCAGCTTCAACATAAGCAGCCCATTCCACCACCATACATTTGACTCTACAAATGATCCCTTCCACAGATGAGGCCTTGTTCTCGAAAGTATGACTATTCCGGTCCTTCTAGATGAGCCATAAGATTCCCACTGCCACCAACCTCCAAAGTCCAAACCATATTTATAGCCTTTCCCAAACTAATTTCATGCAAGGCCCCAAGAAGATCCGTAGTTGACTTTGGCATAACCCAAGAAACTTGGAAAAAGAAGGGAAAAAAAACAAAGTGATCCCAGATCAAGGAAGCGAAAGGGCAATGGACGAAAAAGTGCTCTATCGACTTCACATCTTTCATACACATCAAAAAAATGTTCAAAAGAATTAAAGATCTCTTTTGCAAGTTATCAATGGTTAGGATCCTCTTTCTTCCCACGAGCCAAAAGAACGCTGCTACACGAGGAGGAACGCCATAAGAACAATGATGAAACTGGAAAGAATTCCCACTGGAAGGCTTTGACAGCAAACTGTAGAATGATTTGACCAAGAAAAGACCTGAACCATACTCCTTCCAAACCATAGAATCTTCAATGAACACCAAGGGTACAAAGACATTAAGGCGCTGAAGCCATTAAATCCCAAAACTCTTCTTCTGTTAAATTCCTTCTACACGGAGGGGACCACACCACACTTCCTCCAACAAAAGAATAATAACCATCCACATGAATAAAGTGATCGGTAGCTAGATTAGCAATTCTAGGATATAGCTCAATCAACAGCTAATCCCGCACCAAGCATTCATCCAAAAACGAATGTGGTTCCCTTTGCCTATCGAAAAGGACACCCCTTCACGAAACCTTTGTTCCGTCGAGGCTATCACCCTCCAAACATTAGAAACTCTATCATGAGAAGAAGTCTTAATGCTCCACTCGCCAGGTTGCATGCCATACTTGGAGACTAAAAGTTCCCTCTACAACTTTCCGGCCTATGCTCCGAATCTCCAATGCCATTTACCAAGAAGGGCGAAATTCATAAGAGCGAGGTCCTTCACCCATGCACCTCCTTCCTTGACCGACTTACAAACCTGCTCCCATCTAAGCAAATAGAATTTTCTTTTATCATCTGATCTTTCCAAAAAAAATTCCCTTCTCAATTTATCTATTCTATCCAACACCGATTGGAGGCACTTGAAAAGAGACAAAAAGTAAATTGGCATGTTCGAAAGCACTTCCTTGATAACAGATCCACCCTCCTAACAAAAGATCCCGACCCTTCCAAGAGGAAAGCTTACTTTCAACTCTTTCGAAAACCCTATCCCACAAGTAAAAGCTAGATAGGTATATGAATTGAACAAAAGAAATGGAAATTTGGTAAATGGTGATTGGGTGTGTCACTCGGTGTTCGAAATATTGTATCAAGTTATGTATTGCATCCCTGGGATACATATAACTATCGGTTATCATTTGTATCGGGTAACTTATCACACTTTTTGGGAAACATGGGGAAACATAGGGAAATTGGTTGAATTTTTCAATGAAACCAATGTTGTAATGTGCGACTGCACATTCGCATACGTGATCACATATGGGCACAATCCAGGAAAAATCACATATGCGACTATGGCATATGCGATCCTTGCACATATATGATCGCATATTGTAATGTGCAACAATATGCGATCACATATGTAATGTATGAGATCGCATACAGATAATGAGTGGCTCGTAGAGACGGAGGACCCGGTATTTGCTAACGAGGACCTGACATGAGCGCAAGTTGAAGATGCCACATATGGATCGACACTGGAGAAGGTACTTCTACTTCCACTCAAAGGCGAAGGAGAGGGAGAGCGAGTAGTAGCAGTCAACCCGTGGAAAAGATTGAGAAAATAGAAGAAAGAAATAATGATCAGGCTAAAGATTCACCGTTGGATATTGATAAAGTATTAGTACATACAAATGATGAAGAAACAGAAGGAAAAAAAAAAGTGTATGTGAAAGAATGAGATGACTCGGATTATGATGGTGGTGGTAGTGATCAAATATCAATATAGCAAATAGATCAATGTATACAGTAGTATTTATCATTTAGTATTATTTTGTCAGTGACTTAGTGTATGACTTATTGACTTATAAATTATATTTCCATTTTCTACAATCAATAATAAATAAATAACTTTTTCAGTTTGTTTACTTACTAAGTGTTAAATTTAATTGATATTTGTTGACTATATTATCAAATGTTGATGACTTAATGTTTAATTCATTGTTTAATTGGTTTTATTTCACTCAAAACTATTTTAAATATATAGAATTATTTATTTATTAACTTAAGAAAGTTCCCCCTACTTTCTTATATTCTTTTCATTTTTTTTCTTATTTTTCTGATTTTTTTAAATTTTTCAAAAAAAAAAAAACTTATAGGTGATTGCATATGTGATTGTGCGATCACATATGCACACAAGCATATACGATCGCACACGATCGCATATGCGATATGACAACATTGAATGAAACTTCAAGGATTATTTTTTTTTTAAGACATTAATACACACTTTTGAATCATAACATCTCAAAAAGAAGTGCATATAATATGTTTTCTTTGTATAGAGTCCTAAGCTATGCGCTATCTGACAAAACTGATGCAACTATACTCAAATTGAATGCATAACATTTAAGAGTGTATGTGATGATCATTTCATCAAACACTCCTAAATACTTTGAAACTAGTCTCAATTGATAGCTGGTTGAAGGGAAATTTTGGGAAAAAAATATTTTAATAATTTTTATTTTAAATGATTTTTATTTTCTGAAAATTGACAAGGACTTGACAAATCAGTATATCAGCCCTCATACATGCTTAATTCATGTTTGGAGTGCAACATTGCAAGCAATTTGGGAGAAATTGGGGAAATTTTGAATTTTCCCCAAATCGGACCACCTACACTCAAATTTCAAAATTAGAGTGTATGTGATAATTGTTTCATCAAATACTCCTAAATGCTTCGAAATTAGTCTCAATTAACAGCTGGTCAAAGGAAATTTTCGAGAAAAAAAAAACATGGAGGAACTAATGGATATCGAAATCAAAGCTCCAACTCCATGATTTTTCATGCAAACCATGAAGAACCAATGGATTTGTAACCATTTGACACTGATTTAACATAATTTTAATAATAATAATAATAATAATTTGAAAATTGAAAATGCTCACTAGATCGAATATGTGGGATATATTGGCACTACCTGTGTGTTTCATATAGCATAAATGGGATACAAGATATATAGTGGGAAATATCGGCCGATATCATCGATAATTAAAACATTGGTGTCACTAAACCTCAAGAAAGAAAAATAATCAAATGAGTTACAGAATAGCAAAATTGAGATAAGCATTCATCAAAATATCCCTACTATATTGTAAATTTATGTAGAAGCGAAAGGAGATAGAAAAGATAAAGAAAAAGAGAAGGGAAAAAGAAGAATAGAGAGAGAGAGAGAGAACTTGGCCGCATGCCCTTCCTCTCTTCCTTTCTGTATTAAGTATTAAAAATAAAAATAAAAATAAGCCTCACTTACAATATGATGTGTGTACACTAATTGCACCAAACAGAATAAATAAAGAGAAAATAACTGAGACTAGGTGGGCAGTACCACTATACGTCCCCATATTACATTCACTCGGGTGGAAGATACAGTCGTATGGCTCACATCCAGTCCTTAACATATATACAACCTGAGTCGCTATGGACAACATTACCCACACAATTAGTCATTGAAATATGAAAACCTCAATATGGAGAAATGAGTTATAGAACAGCAAAATTGGGATATGCATTCATCAAAATATCGCTACTATACATAACGCAAGTAGCTATGCACAATATTAACCACAGAGTTAGTCATTTATATATGAAAACTTCATATTTTAAATGAAGATTTGATATCTTTGGGTCTTCAAGCAGGAGTGTTTCCACATGTTTTTTTATGCAAGTAGCCTACACCCTTTCTCTCAGTGTGTAACCCACACTGACGCAAATCTTTATGGAACCAATCCAACAAAAAACTATGTGAGGCCCACTATGGTGTCTATGTAACGTCCACACCATCCAAAAATTGTGTTGACTCAAGTTAGGTTGTAAGCCCAAAAAAAAGGCAGATCTAAAACTCATGAGGGCTACAGAATATAAGATTCCCACCATTGAAGGGTCATTCTCTCTTTCTCTATCTTTGTGTAGCCCAAAAACTCTCTCTGCATGTAACTGCACCCTTTCCCTCTGATCATTGTGTTTCAGGTGCCATACCCACTAAGTCCATATGATGCCACAATATTGGAACTGACAAATATGAAGCACAACGGATGTCTCTTCAAATCTAGTTTTGAAAATCAAATAAGAATAGCAAGAAATTTACAACATGAACACATGCACACACAAACACGCGTGCATGGTGATGATTCACAGGCCAGACTCCTATGATAGTACACAACCATTTTGAAGATAGTGGCCATTCACCCTCACATGTGACACTCATGTACAGCTACCCTGACTCCTATGATAGTACACAACCATTTTGAAGATAGTGGCCATTCACCCTCACATGTGACACTCATGTACAGCTACCCTGACTATCACGGAAGTCTACCCCGACAATTCACTTCCACTTTGTTGCAAGTTAATCATTGCACATCCAATTACAGCAATAAATTCAATCGAAAGTCACTTGTCATAAAACCTAAATTGAGAAATCATATAAAAATAGCAGTCAGGGAGGGAGGGTGGGGGAGAGAGAGAGAGAGAGAGAGAGAGAGAGAACCTGGGGTCGAGACAAGGGAGGAGATTTAGAGGAGATTCTTTGAAGAGACTGATATCAACAGGGCTTCTCATCCATGGCAATGTAGGAATGTTGCTTTTCTGCTTCGGTTCTTCCATTGTTTTCTGCTTCGATTCTTCCATTCTCTCTCTCCCTCTCTCTGTGGAAGTCACTTATAGGTGATGTTTGGGGGAGGAAATTCACCTGTAAGTCACTTACAGGCAAATCTTCCAGAAAACTGCAGGGGGCTGGGGTGAGAAGTCACTTCACTGTAAGTGACTTACAGCCCAACGTTCGGATTTTTGAAAAGAGGAAAAGGGGGAAGATGCACCAACAATACCTGCAATCGGCTCCAATCTCCCTCTCTTCCTCTCTCCAGTCGGCTCCAATCTCTCTCTCTCACTCTCTCTCTCTCTCTCTCTGCAGTGCCGTGCACTTCTATGCAGTCGGTAGGGTTACGAGGGAAGCGGATTGGCGGGTGAACCTCACACCAGCTGCTGTATTTATGTCAGCAAGTTCCGTGGGTCTGATCATGACGTATGTGTTATATCAAAACCGTCCATCCATTTGGCGAGCTCGTGTTAAGGCTTGAGACGAAAAATAAGAGAGATCTAACTATCAAGTGGACCACAGTGCAAAAAAACAGTGAGAGATTAGACGTTTACTAATAGAATCCTTTTTGGGTCACAAAAGTTATGGGTCAACATATAATTTGTTTTTCCTCTTCATTCCGGTATTTGTGATCTTATAAACAGATAGGATGTAAAATAAATGTTATTGTGGCCTTAAAAATTGTTAACAGTGAAAAGCATTATCTCCGCTGCTATCCACGGTGTGGTCCGTATAATCTTTGGATGTGATTAGTTTTTGATAATGCTCTAAAATTTACTCTACAAATAGATGAACTTATAATAAATACATCACTGTGGGGCCACGTAACTTTGATCTCTTTGAACCATTGGTACAACTTGGTGGTCGAGGAGTGACAGGTATGTACAGTAGCTATATAGCTGGTGTGAGGTACAACAGCCAATCCACTTCCGACTGCAAGGACCGGCTATTGTATTGACATCAACAAGATTCGTAGGTACCATCATGAGATATGTGTTATATCCAAACCGTCCATCCATATTTTGAACTCGTATTAAGGCTTGCAACGAAAAATAAGACAGATCTAATGATCAAATGGATCACACTGAAAAAAGCAATGGGGGATTGAATGTCTACCATTGAAACCCTTCTCGGGTTCACCCAAGGTTTGGATCAATAAAAAAATTTGTTTTTCAACTTCATCCAAAACTTTGTGACCTTATGAATAGGTTAGATGGAAAATAAACATTATGGTAGGCCCTAAGAAATTTTAAACAGTGAAAATCAATATCTCTACTGCTACTGGTGGTGTTACATGATTCATCTTTTGTATGGTAATATAAAATGATATGGGAAAATGGATGAACAGTGGTACATCATTGTGGGGCCATGAAACTTTGATCTCCTTTGAATCGTTTATACAACTAGGAGCTCGAGAAGCATTGGCGCACGTCTTTGCACATGCGTACCTACACCAGCTATATAGCTGGTGTGTGGTACACCAGCCAATCCCCTTCTGGTTATGAGCTTCTATGTTTTTTCCTTGCTTTTTGAATGGGTCCGATTTGGTGAGGCCGTGACAGTGGGCCCACCCTATGCATTGATGTCCACACGGTCCATCAATTCTGCCAGCTCGTTTAAGAGCTTAGGCAAAAAAAAAAGATACATCCAAAATGAAGCTACATCGAGGGCATTCAATCACCATTATTTCTTGTAATAATGTGGTTCATTTGAGATTTGTATTTTCTTCTTCTTATTTTAATGCCCCACGATGAATTGATAAAACATATATCCATGCGAGTCCGATGGTCCAACCCATCATGATGACCACTGCTCTTTATAATATTTTAGGACAAGTTTCTACTGCCAGCTTAGTTTAACGTAGATACACAACTTATTCTATATGAAAAACCTATACATTTTCAAACACAAAAGCCAGCTTATCTGTAAATAACTTACAAGTTACATCCAAACAAAATTAAATCACTTACAATTTATAGAACTTGCAAGCACCAAAACAGGCCTGGAGGACCAGATAAAAGAGGAGTATGTTATGCCAATATATGTTCCAAATGAGTATCCCGTGTCTCACAACCCTATGTGGGCTTGGGAAGAATAAATGGCGGCAATAGGTCACTACTTTTTAAAAAAAAATCAATAGATCTTCGACAAAAAATTTATCTAATTCATATTACATTGGTATAGCGTTCTATCCATTAGAGCCCTTCGCGTGTTAAGATCAGCGACGTTAGCTTCACAAACATTTGGGGCAGCTCCAAATCGCAGGTTGCGGTCAATCTTTTATGTAGCAAAGGTGTGCCATGTCACAATGCGCGGCTGCACAACATCAACCTGGTCTACAATGGATTGGGGGGACCTACCACATCCTCATGTTCTACAATCAATGTAACATACTTCTTTTGGCCCACAAAGCCCTCTCCCTTGCCTCTGATTCTCTTCACTTCTTCCTATACATAGCTTTTCAACAATTAGAAAAGAAAATTAGAATCGAATGTATTTCAGTTGCATTTTATAATTCGCACATTCAAGAAAATACATTATTCCTTCCCTCATTCATCTTTCTGTACGATTTTGAAAATTATACCACTAGAAAATCTACAAGATGTCTCCATGGGTATTAATATATGGAGAATGATGGATGCTCCTAAGAAAGTAGCAAGCGTATGCAAACTGCAAGTGAATTTTTAACTAGATAAATGATTTGACTGTGCTTGATGGCCCACTTGAGTCCGATGTGACCACTTTGAGTGCACTCAAGCTTAGTCTGAGTCCATGGGTACCGCAAGTCTTAAAGTAAGGGCTAATACCAACCAATGTGGATGAGTGGGTCATCCCTGCTGCAGATTAGAGGGACACTTCCTATATATATATATATATATATATATATATATATATATAAGATTAAAAAGAGCATCTCTACCATATATCAAAATTGGGGTGACCATTAGTCGGGCCTAGGCTTGGATGCTTAAGCTTAGCCCGAGGGATGTGCCAATGCCTAAAGTATGGATCAGGCTGGGCTGGGCTGGGGCCAATGATGAGTGGCTCAGCTTGGCTCACTGGCTCGATCAATTAAGTGGACCACCATCATAATGGCTTAAAATAGTTCTTATTGGTTCCTACTAACGTGTACATTTAGCATAAATATAATCAGTGGACGATTGAATCGAACACCGCATAACTTAGCACATGAAGATAAACGGTCACCATAGACTTTGTTTGACCAAAGGGTTGAAATATTAAACCCTAAAGTATTCTTGGGGCATCTTCCATGTAAGGGGAGCCCATCAAATAAAAGATTTTCGTCATTGTAAAAAAACTCCAAATACAACTGTTAGATTTCTGACGTACCTTACCGAAAAACAGATACTTTAATACTTCACCAAAGCATGATTGATAATACCAAGACAGTTAGAAATTGCTTTCAAATTGCATGCATGGTATAAAATAATTAAACTTAAACATTCCAAATTATCATCCCGGAATAGATGTGTCAGGACCAAAAATTTAACATTACCTTATCATGTGGCTATCATAATGCTGGACATTGAGTATGGTCCTATTTCAACAAGAAATGTCCACAAATCAGCGGATAATATTTATTTTTTAAAGTCTCATCTTGATGATGTGATTTAAATGATAGTGGAGCTACACTAATTACTTAGTTTATTATGAGTTAATGTATGCAAAATATACAATCTCTAAGTCATCGATTGCTAACCGTCAACCATTATATGTTGCGAGAGTATCGAATAACTCCCCCATTGCCATTGTGTTTCGGGAAAATGCCTCCATTCAACGCTATAAAAGTTGGGCGTGGACATATTGATACTTTGATAGGATTCGATGCCACACTACCAAACTCCCGTACCGTGACTGGTTTCCACCCCTTGTTGCATCCCTAAATTGATCTTAACCTTTCGTGTTCGCACTTCTACCATATAGAAGACACGTTCTTACAATCATGATTCGCCGATTATTGTGTCCTTTTGATCTTGGATTCAACTACGAGTCATCAGAAACATCCATCTTCATACCAACTCACCCATGCCAGAAACGTTTCTTAGTATGGCGTGGGCAGCATGGAACCCGGAATGTGAACGATTTAATCATCATTTGAGATGCACGACCGGGGTTGAAATCGGCCTCAGTATGTACCGCAATATAGAAGGTGACACCATATATTATCAAAAGGAAAAGTACTAGCATACCTAGGTCACTCTCTCTTAATAAAATGCATGAAATCCATCCTATCCATAGGTGCATCATCCCTTTTTTAGCCTTCGTCTTAAGATTTTAGCTAATTCAAAACTCAGGTGGACCACCACATAAAATTATACTTATATATATATATATATCATGGGCACTTGGTGCAAAACGTACCTAAAGCGATGCACACTAGCACGACTCCTAACAAATGCGAGATTATCTTATCATGGACAGTCAATTTTTTAAGAAAAAATTAAAAACAAATAAGTAATTAATATAGAATTTACATCCCAATGCCTTTTTCAAAAAGGTTTTCACAAAGATACCACAATAATGGATATAGTTATCGTTCATCTACCCAAACCGTTTCCATTAGTGAGGCTCATGAATCACGAATGGGTATGATTTTTTGGGCCACATGCCATTTTTTTTTTTTTTTTTGTGGAATTTAATGGTTGTAGTGGATTTCATCTAATTGTCATGGCGTGCCCCATAAAATGAAGGGTGAACATCTCTCTCCCAATTGTTTCCTTTATTGTGGCCCACCAGAATCACATCCCATCCTGATTTTTTGTCAACGGACTTCATACAGGACTAAATGTATATTGGTCGAAGTGGATCTTACATAAACATCACGGTGAGCCCTAGGATCACACACAATTCCCTTTTTTCTTAATAATCTCTCTCCATACAGTTGTAAAGGATGGCTGCGACTTGATTTTTGGTAAGGCCCACTATGATGTGCACACCAAATCCACTTCTGCCGTTCGATGAATAATTCCCAATTGGGCCTGAAGCAAAAAATAACTAGGCTGGCTTGTTATTAAAGTTGGCCACACCGGGCAAAACATTTGGCAGAGAGATTCTACACTTGGTTTTACAGGCCCCACCATGATGATTATTAGAAATATACTTGAACCACTCGATGCCATAGTAAAATTTAGGCATGGGGCCTAAAAATAGGCCCATTCATGATTTAAGTGCACCATACTAAGGGAAACAATTTTTAGGGTGATCATTGTCAAATACAGTTTTTTTTTTTTTTTCAATAATGTGATCCATCTGAATCACCACGAATGGGTTGATTTTTAGGCCATCGGCCTAACATGATGACGCACCCCGTAGTTGGAAGGCCAACCCAAGCTACCAACCCTTTTGCTGAAACGCCAACCAACTAGTCGTAAAAAGAAGTGTAACGGAAGGTAGTGGAATGGTAATCATGATGATTAATGAGGTGGCTATTCGAAACATGTTCGAAGAAGGTACGGGAATGTAAATTCCATATCAATTAGGTAATTTTTTTCTAAGCCCTTTTTGTAATAATAGCACCGTGACACACACCAACCGAGGCCTAAGCTGAGGAGTTACATGATAATCCAACAACATGTGACACCTAATAGAAAGACATTTAAAATTGTACATGTGGAACATACTAACTTAGGTAGATTGTTGAAACTACTCTAGATAAGTTAAAATATGAAAATCATATTGTTTGGACAATCCTAATTAACCTCTGATTCTTGGACACATATTTTTTAATTAACACCATAGGATAATTTTCATTTTTGGCGGTGCAATCATTGCCCACCAATCTAATAATTGGAGATCTTGGTAAAATTAAATTTTAGTTCATGATACATTTAGTTTGGATGGTTTACTTGAGTTACTTGTGTGCCACCTACGCAATTTCTAAACAGTTTACTACCTGCGTATCATCAGTCATACTGCCAAGTATGGGAACATTTCTCATCCTAAAAATGGTAGGCAGCTACAACTACAGGACAGAAGATTTAAATATAGAGAGATATTATGCATGTAAAACAAATGCAATACAAAAGGAATGTGTGATATGCATGGCCCCTTTGGCTGCACTCGTGGCTTTTAAAGAGCTAATTGGGACCGCTCATCTAGTAGACGCTAACATAAATAGTCAGTTTTTCAAAAATCACTTCAATATGATAAGCTTGGCCCTTAGTTTGTGGTCTTTTCCCCATAAAATATCACCCTTTAGTACTTCTCACTATTACCATCAATTAAGATCCTATCAATCAGATGCCTAGGATAATTTATTTTGTGAAAGCTTAGAACCGTGGCCCATCCATGGCAGTCCGGATGTATCCCGTACCAACTGGATGCTAAGGGATGTCTCAACTGCACAATTCCGTCAACGATGTGTTCCTCATGGAATGGTAGGGATGGTGAGTTGTTAAAACCTTCAAAACTAAAAGAAGTTGGAGAGAGAGATGAGGACATTCCTACACCCACCATATAAATGCCCCATGCAAATGCTCTCATTCCATCCATTGAAAAAACCAAGTTGACGAAATCACAATCCAAAAACATATTTCCTATTATTAGTGAAATGGGTTCGAAATCGAATCTTCAGACAGCCTGTTTGGTGTTCTTGTTTGCGTAGGTGGCCGAAGCCATCACGCCAGTGAAAGTTTTCAATGTGAAGGATTTCGGTGCAATCGCCGATGATAAAACAAACAACAGCAAGGTGAGCGTGCACATACAATGATATTGGATGCTCATGTGCAATGCACGTGCATCTCATTAGTACACACCATTGAAATTATTAATGTGTTTGTATATTTTGCAGGCGTTGTTGGATGCATGAAAGGAGGCATGTGCATGGGATGGTATGGGTAGGGTTTTGATTCCCAAAGGGACATTCCTTGTGGGTCCAATTGTATTCAAAGGACCATGCAAGGGTGCTATTGTATTTCAGGTCGCTGGGGTGGTGAAGGCGCCCGGTCTTGAGAAATTCGAATCAGATGGTTGGATAGAGTTCTAATACATTAACGACTTGATGGTCACAGGAGGTGGGACATTCGACGGTCAAGGAGCTTTAGCATGGCCACACAATAAATGCCCCAAGATGAAGAAATGCAAGCTCTTACCAACGGTAGGTTTTGTTATGGTTCCTATCAAGAGACTAGGATGGCATGAAGATGAATAACGAAAGGAATTCATGTCTTTTGTTTATTCTAATCACAACCACAGTCCCTACGATTCATGTTTGTGACGGATGCAACGATTCGTAGCATATCTTCGATTAATAACAAGTTCTTCCACATGAACATTGTGGGGTGCAAGAACTTAAAGCTCCAATCCATTAACATCTTCGCACCTGGGGACAGCCCTAACACGGACGGTATCCACATAGGAGACTTAAGTGGGGTGAAGATCTCCCGTTCAGTAATAGGCACCGGCGACGATTGCATCTCCATTGGGCCCGACAGCTCCAATATCTCCATATCCAACATCTTATGTGGGCCAGGACACGATATCAGCATCGGTAGCCTTGGAAAGTACCCGAACGAAGGAAATGTGGTGGGCGTGAATGTGAGGAACTGCACCATGACAGGGACCACCAACGGCCTAAGGATCAAGACATGGCAAGACTCTTCTATCTTGTCTGCATCCAATTTCACATTCATGGATATAGTCATGAACAATGTCTATAACCTAATCATCATACATCAACAGTATTGCCCATATGCATCCTGCACCCAACAGGTACATCTTCGCTCACTCAGTACATTAGTTTATTGTTTACCACTTTAAAAAAAATCTTTGGATCTTTCACAAAATTTTTATCTAATTCATATTACATTGGTTTGGCGTTCTATCCTTTAGACCCCTTCGCATGTTAAGATCAGCGACGTTAGCTTCACAAACATTTGGGGCAGCTCCACGTCACAGGTTGCGGTCAATCTTTTATGCAGCAAAGGCATGCCATGTCACAATGTGTGGCTCCACAACATCAACCTGGTCTATAATGGATTGAGGGGACCTGCCACATCCTCCTATTCTAACATCAAGGGAACTTCTTCTGGCCCACAAAGCCCTCCTTCTTGCCTCCGATCCTCTTCACTTCTTCCCATACATAGCTTTTCAACAATTAGAAAGAAATGTATTTCAGTTGTGTTTTATAGTTCACACATTCAAGAAAATGCATTATTCCTTCCCTCATTCATATTTCTGTGCGATTTTGGAAATTAT
Organism: Magnolia sinica; assembly: GCF_029962835.1. Taxonomy (NCBI): domain Eukaryota; kingdom Viridiplantae; phylum Streptophyta; class Magnoliopsida; order Magnoliales; family Magnoliaceae; genus Magnolia; species Magnolia sinica. The sequence continues at coordinate 53,309,078 of NC_080584.1, forward strand.
ACCACTAGAAAATCTACAGGATGTCACCATGGGTACTAATATATGGAGAATGATAGATGCTCCTAAGAGAGTAGCTAGCGTATACAAACTGCAAGTGAATTTTTAACTGGATAAATGATTTGCCTGTGCTTGATGGCCCACTTGAGTCCGATGTGACCACTTTGAGTGTACTCGAGCTTAGTCTGAGTCCGTGGGTACCACAAGTCTTAAGGTAAGGGCTGACTCCGACCAATGTGGATGAGTCGGCCATCCCTGCTGCAGATTAGAGGGATATGTCCTCTATATATAAGATTGAAAAGAGCATCTCTACCATATATCAAAATTGGGGTGGCCATTGGTCAGGCCTAGGCTTGGATGCTTAAGCTTAGCCCGAGGGATATGTCAATGCCTAAAGTATGGATCCGATGGTAGGGTAGGCTGGGCTAGGGCCAATGATGAGTGGCTCAGCTTTACTCATTGGCCCGATCCATTAAGTGGACCACCATCATAATGGCTCAAAACACTTTTTATTAGTTCCTATTGACGTGTACGTTTAGCATAAATATAATCAGTGGACAATTGAATTGAACATGGCATAACTTGGCGCATGGAGATGAACGGTCACCATAGACTTTGTTTAACCAAAGGGTTGAAATATTAAACTGTAAAGTATTTTTGGGGCATCTCCCATGCAAGGGGAGCCCATCAAATAAAAGATTTTCATCATTGTAAAAAAACTCCAAATGCAATCGTTAGATTTCCGACGTACCTCATTGAAAGATAAATACTTTAATACTCCGCCAAAGCATGATTGATAATACTAAGATAGTTAGAAATTACTTTCGAATTGCATGCATGGTATAAAATAATTAAACTTAAACATTTCAAATTATCGTCCCGAAATAGATGTGTCAGGACCGAAAATTTAACATTACCTTATCATGTGGCTATCATAGTGATGGACATTGAGTACGGTCCTATTTCAACAAGAAATGTCTACAAATCGCGGATAATATTTCTTTTTTAAAGTCTCATCTTAATGTTGTGATTTAAATGAAAGTGGGGCTGCAATAATTACTTAGTTTATTTTGAGTTATTGCACGCAAAATATATAATCTCTAGGTGATCGAGTGCCAACCGTCAACCATTATACACTTTGAGAGTATCAAATTACTCCCCCATTGCCATTGTGTTTCAGGAAAATGCCCCCATTCAACGCTATAAAAGTTGGGCGTGGACATATTGACACTTTGATAGGATTTGATGCCACACTGCCAAACTCCTGTACCGTGGCCGGTTTCCACCCCTCGATTGCATCCCCGAACTGATCTTAACCTTTCGTGTTTTCACTCCTACCATACAGAAGACAGGTTCTTACAATCATGATTCGTTGATTATTATGTCCTTTTGATCTTAGATTCAACTATGAGTCGTTAGAAACATCCATCTTCATACCAACTCACCCCATTCCAGAAACGTTTCTTGGTATGGAGTGGGTAGCATGGAACCCGGAATGTGAACGATTCAATCATCGTTTGAGATACACACCTGGGCTTGAAATTGGCCTCGGTATGTACCGCAATGTAGCAGGTGACACCTTACTTTATCAATAGGAAAAGAACTAGTATGCCTAGGTCACTCTCTCTTAGTAAAATGCATGAAATACATCCTATCCATATGTGCATCATCCCTTTTTTTACCTTTGAAGAAATAAAGAGAAAGAGAGAGATTGTCATAGAAATTCTGTAGTTCAATGTGTATTGTATTGAAGGAAGAACACCCTCTTTATAGTATGATTACAACCTATTGATAGTAAATATGCATAGTTGTAAGAAAGATCCTAGGTGCTAAATATAGGATATTACATAGCTAGAGAGAATATTACATAGCTAGAGATTTACAATCTAATATAACAAGATCACGCAAAATATGGTAACAAGATAAGACAATATTCTAAATCCTCCCTCAAACTCGAGATGATGAAGTCAACTTGAGTTTGGAAACAAGATCACGAAGTCGACCAGGAGGATGAGACTTCGTGAAAATATCGGCAAGTTGATCCTCGGAGGAGATGGATCGAAGATGTAGTGTACCCTGCTGGAGGTGGTGCCGAATGAAGTGACAGTCAATCTCGATATGCTTGGTTCGCTTTTGAAAAACATCATTGTGAGCAATCTGAATGGCGCTCCGATTATCACAATAAAGAGGAGAACTAGTCGACTGAGAAACACCCATGTTTGTCAAAAGCCATCGTAGCCACAAAAGTTCAGCTGTAGTATCAGCAAGTGCACGGTACTCAGCCTCAGTACTGGATCGGACAATAACAGTCTGTTTCTTGCTGTGCCAAGAAATGAGAGAAGTACCAAGTAAGAAACAATAATCCGTAGTGGAACGACGATCCGTATGATCACCGGCCCGGTCAGCATCATAATAAGAGCGGAGCTCCAGAGATGAGTGCGATGAAAAGTGAAGACCATGAAACAAAGTCCCCTTGACATAGCGCAAGATACGAAGAACAACAACATAGTGAGTAGAGCGTGGTGCACTCATAAACTGGCTAACCAAGTGAACAGCGTAGGAAATGTCTGGGCGAGTAACTGTGAGGTAGATGAGACTACCGACCAATTGCCTATACAGAGTAGTATCTGGAAGAGATTCACCGTTAGTAGCGAGAAGTTTAACATTATATTCAAGAGGAGAAGTGCACGTTTTGCTGTCAGTCAAGCCTTCTTTGGAAAGCAAGTCAGAAGCATACTTAGCCTAAGATAGATAATAACTATATGAACCGAAAGTCACCTCAAGACCAAGGAAGTAGTTAAGTTGCCCTAAGTCCTTCATCTCAAAATTCTGACTCAGAAAGTGTTGAAGATCTTGAATACCAAAGAGATCATTTCCTGTAATGATCCTGTCATCAACATAAAGAAGGATAAGAATAGTACCAGCACCAGTAGTCCGCAGAAACAATGCATAGTCATATGCACTAGGGACAAATCCCTGTTGAGCAACAACAAAACTAAATTTGGCAAACCAGGCTCGAGAGGGCCTGTTTGAGACCATAAAGAGCACAACGAAGATGACAAACTGTGTGAGAAGGATGATCATAGCTAGGTGGAGGATGCATATAGACTTCCTCAACAAGATCGCCATTCAAGAAGGCATTTTTGACATCCATCTGAAAAAGTTCCCAATGACGCATAACAACTACTGCAAGCAAAGATCTAATAGAGGTAAGTCGAGCAATAGGAGCAAAAGTCTCCTCATAGTAAATACCATACTCCTGAGAGAAACCCTTCACAACAAGGTGAGCTTTGTATCGTTCCACTGATCCATCTGCCCGAGTCTTAATTTTGTAAACCCACTTACAACTAACTACAGACTTTCCGGAAGGTAAATCCACCAGGTCCCAAGTATAAGTTTTGGTAAGAGCATCTAGTTCATCAGACACAGCTTTTTGCCAAAGAGGATCAGTATTAGCCTCACGATAAGTATGTGGTTCGTGAAGAGTGGCAAGGGCATAAAAATAATGATAGTCTTGAAGATGAGAAGGAGGAGCTCTTACTCTAGTGGAGTGACGAAGTGCAGGTACCTGGACAGACTCAGAGGCAATTGATGTAGCAGGAGGATCAGCAGACGTGTCAGTTGGCTCAGGAGCAGCCGTAGAATGAATGTCTGAGGAGCTTAGCATCTCTGCAGAGGAGTGAGGTACTCTAGTGGTAAGAGCATAAAAATAATGATAGTCATGAAGATGAGAAGGGGGGGCTCTTACTCTAGTGGAGTGACGAAGTGCAGGTACCTGGACAGACTCAAGAGTGACAAGGGCATAAAAATAATGATAGTCTTGAAGATGAGAAGAAGGGGCTCTTACTCTAGTGGAGTGACGAAGTGCAGGTACTGGACAGACTCAGAGGCAGTTGATGTAGCAGGAGGATCAGCAGACGTGTCAGTTGGATCAGGAGTAGCCGTACAATGAATGTCTAAGGAGCTTAGCATCTCTGCAGAGGGGTGAGGTACTAAAGCAATAGATGGATCAGTAAAAATAGGAGCATAACTGGAAGTGTACTATGAAAAAGGAGAAAAACTCATAAACATCTTATGCTCCCAAAACTCCACATGACGAGAAATGCGAAGATGTTTGGCTATGGGATTATAGCAACGATAACCTTTCTGAGTGAAACCATAACCAAGAAGGCAATAGAGTCTGGATCGTGGTTCTAGTTTAGTGCGTTCATGTGTAGGAAGAGTGACAAAACAGACACAACCAAAAACTAGAAGCAAGGAATAGTTAGGGACTGTACCAAGGAGAAGCTCAAAAGGATTTGTATTGTGGATGGTAGGTGAAGGAACACAATTGATAGTGTAGACGGCAGTGAGAGCAGCTTCACCCCAAAAGCGTTCTGGAAGAGAAGAAGAGATGAGAAGTGCTCTTACCGTATCTAGAATATGACGATGTTTACGTTCTGTTCGACCATTCTGTTGAGAAGTGTATGGATAAGAATGATAAGAGACTGTTCCATTTTGTTGTAAAAGGGTAAGAAAAGATTTATCTTTGTATTCCATAGCATTATCTGAACGAAAAGTTTTAATAGTACAAGAAAATTGAGTATGTACCATTTTGTGAAAATTATGGTAAACATTTGTGAGTTCAGACTGATGTTGTAAAAGATAAATCCAAATATAACGACTGTAATTATCTACAAAGATAACAAAATACCGAGATCCCCCTCAGTCGGAATCGAGGCGGGGACCCCAAATATCAGAATGGACTAAGTCAAAAGGTGTAGAAGAAAAAGATTCACTTTTATTAAAGGACAAATGTGTCTGTTTTCCAAGATGACATGAAACACAATCAAATAACTGAAAATTAACTGATCCTAGATGACCCTGAGAGGCCAAGAACTGGACACGTGGAAGCGAGGCATGACCCAATTAGGCATGCCATAAACTGGAAGTGACAGTGACAGCAGCCATGGAAGTGGTCGTTGAAGAAGGAAGCTGCAGATATGAGAGCTCGAAAAGACGTCCAACTTTACGGCCTGTCCCAAGTAGTTGACCCGTCTGTGAATCCTGTACATCAACACCCTTGTTAGAGAATTTCAGTTCAAGACCTAACTCGCATAGTTGTCCAACGGAAAGAAGGTTTAAAGATAACTTAGGAACAAAGTAAGTATCACTAACAGATAAATTAGAGATAGACAAACCCTATATAACTAACAGACATATGGGAACCATTGGCAGTATATATGACAGGATTAGGAGAGATAGTTGTTTTGTGGGAGAAGATGGTGGAATCAGATTTCATGTGATTACAACAGGCAGAGTCTATAAACCACTGGGATTTACCTGGGTGACAGACATGACAGTTGAGGATTGGGACAAAACTTGGTGAATTAAGTCATTCACGTCAGCTGCAGTAAGAGAAGTGGACTGAGGTGGAGTCTCAAGTACAGGAGGATCAGATGAAGCAATCACAGCTATCTATTGGGAAGCTCTTTTCTGCTTAGAATACTGGAACTTGTGACATTCATCGATGGTATGACCAGTTCGTTTACATCACTTGCAAAAATCAGGCTTGGAGGTGGATTGAGAGGAAGAACGTCCAGCAGAAGACTGAGAAGCACCATGAGAAGCGGTGGCTATAACCATGTCAGAAGATTGCATCTGCATAGTGAAACGCCGAGTTTCTTCAGAGATGAGTTCAACAACTGTAGCATCCAATGTTGGAAGTGGCTGACGGTGAAGAAGAGAAGCTCGAATAGATTCAAAATCATCTTGAAGAGCCATCATAAAGTGCATAAACTTCCGTCGATCAAGCCAAGTGGCAAACGTTTGAATGTTTTTAGAACATTCCGACTTAGGGTCTGCGGCAGATAATTATTCCCAAAGATGATTAGTTTAAGAATAAAAATCAGCAATAGACTGACCCCGATCTTAACGCATCTGATAGAGTTTAGCTTCCAGTTGAAACTCCAATGAAGCATCATAGGTGCAGTTGTATCTTTTTGCGAGAAAGTCCCAAGCAACTTTAGCATTCCCAAGTCGTGGAAGAAGACTATTGATGGATGGAACGGAAGTGTTGATGAACCAAGATAGAATTTTGTAGTGAATATTGTCCCACTCTTCCAGACGAGATGCAAAGCCACCGTCTTTCTCACCGTCTCCCAGCGTAGGTTGAGGGACTGCTCCAATCACATAACACCATATCCGACATCCTTTTAAAAAGACTTCCATATTCTGAGCCCACAGACTATAATTGGATCCATTCAATATAAGATCAATAGGATGGACAATTGAATTAAGACTTGAGGCAGATAGAGACATATTGAAGATGGCGAAAAAGAACTCCAAACAACCGCTATATATATATATATATATATATATATATATATATATATATATATATATATATATAAATAAATTTATAGGCCATAAGAGTGTGGCTCTGAAACCATGAAGAATTAAAGAGAAAGAGAGATTGTCGTAGAAATTCTTTATTTCAATGTGTATTGTATTGGAGGAAGAACACTCTCTTTATAGTTTGATTACAACCTATTGATAGTAAATATGCATAGTTGTAAGAAAGATTCTAGGTACTAAATATAGGATATTACATAGCTAGAGAGAATATTACATAGCTGGAGATTTGCAATCTAATATAACAAGATCACACAAAGTATGGTAATAAGATCACACAATATTCTAACAACCGTCGTCTTAAAATTTTAGCTGAATCGAAACTCAGGTGTACCACCACATAAAACTATACTTAAAAACCTCTATATTCATGTGGTATGGCCCACCTGAGTTATGGAATGCTGTGATTCTCAAATAATTCCTTCATCCGGATGAAGCACATGGATTGGATGGTACTTAAACACAAGGGTGGGCCCCACAAAAAGCTAATGGAGGGATTTCATCCTAACTTTTTTCTACTGTGTGTTGTTCTTTAGATCTGGATGGACATAAATTTTAGATGGATGTGGTGGATCTCATGAGACTTTCATCCACGTGGTTCTCAGTGCAAAACATACCTAGAGTGATGCACACTAGCGCGTCTCCTACCAAACGTGAGATTATCTTATCATGGCCACTCAATTTTTTAAGAAAAATTTAAAAACAAATAAGTAATTAATATAGAATTTACATCCCAGTGCCTTTTTCAAAAAGGTTTTCACAAAGATACCACAATAATGGATATAGTTATCATTCATCTACCCAAACTGTTTCCATTAGTGAGGCTCAAATGAATCACGAATGGGTATGATTTTTTGGGCCACGTGCCAATTTTTTTTTATGGAATTTAATGGTTGCAGTGGATTTCATCTAATTGTCACGGCGCGCCCCATAAAATGAAGGGTAAACATCTCTCTCCCAACTATTTTCTTTATTGTGGCCCACCAGAACCACATCCCATCCTGATTTTTTATTAACGGACCTCGTACAAGACTAAACGTATATTGGTTGAAGTGGATCTTATATAAACATCACGGTGAGCCCTAGGATCACATGCAATTCCCTTTTTTTCTTAATAATCTCTCTCTGTATAGTTGCAAAGGATGGCCGCGACTTGATTTTTGGTAGGGCCCACTATGATGTGAACACCAAATCCATTTCTGCCGTTAGATGAATAATTCCCAATTGGGCCCCGGAGCAAAAAATAATTAGGATGGCTTGTTATTAAAGTGGGCCACACCGGGCAAATCATTTGGCAGAGATATTCTACACTTGGTTTTACAGGCCCCACCATGATGATTATTAGAAATATACTTGAACCACTCGATGCCACAGTAAAATTTAGGCATGGGGCCTAAAAATAGGCCCATTCATGATTTAAGTGCACCATACTAAGGGAAACAATTTTTAGGGTGATCATTGTCAAATATAGTTTTTTTTTTTTTCAATGATGTGATCCATCTGAAACACCATGAATGGGTTGATTTTTAGGCCATCGGCCTAACATGATGACGCACCCCGTAGTCGGAATGGATCCTACATATACATCACAGTTGGGCCAACCAAGCTACCGACCCTCTTGCTGACACGCCAACCAACTGGTCATAAAAAGAAGTGTAACAGAAGGTAGTGGAATGGTAATTGTAATGATTAATGAGGTGGCTATTCGAAACATGTTCGAAGAAGGTACGGGAATGCAAATTCCATATTAATTAGGTAATTTTTTTTCTACACCCTTTTTGTAATAATAACACCATGACGCATGCCAACTGGGGCCTAAGATGAGGAGTTACATGATAATCCGACAGCATGTGACACCTAATAGAAAGACATTTAAAATGGTACATGTGGAACATACTAACTCAGGTAGATTGTTGAAACTACTCTAAATAAGTTAAAATATGAAAATCATATTGTTTGGACAATCCTAATTAACCTCTGATTCTTGGACGCATATTTTTTTAATTAAGACCATAGGATAATTTTCATTTTTGGCGGTGTAATCACTGCCCACCAATCTAATAATTGGAGTGCTTAGTAAAATTAAATTTTAGTTCATGATACATTTAGTTTGGATGGTTTACTTGAGTTACTTGTGTGCCACCTACGCAATTTCTAAATAGTTTACTACCTGCGTATCATCAGTCATACCGCCGAGTATGGGAGCATCTCTCATCCTAAAAATGGGAGAAGTTAGCAACTACAACTAGAGGATGGAATATCTAAATATAGAGAGATATTATGCATGTAAAACAAATGCAATACAAAGGAATGTGTGACATGCATGGCCCCTTCGGCTGCACTCATGACTATTAAAGTGCTAGTTGGGACCGTTCATCCAATAGACGCTAACATAAATAGTCAGTTTTTCAGAAATCACTTCAATATGATAAGCCTAACCCTTAGTTTGTGGTCCTTTCCCCATAAAATATCAACCTTTAGTACTTCTTAATTTTATCATCATTTAAGATCTTATTAATCAGATACCTAGGATAATTCATTTTGTGTAAGCTTGTAACCGTGGCCCAGCCACGACAGTCCAGATGTATCCCCTACCAACTGGATGCTAAGGGATGTCTCAACCGCACAATTCCGTTCCTCGTGGAATGGCAGGGATGGTGAGTTGTTAAAACCTTCAAAACTAAAAGAAGTTGGAGAGAGAGAGAGAGAGAGAGAGAGAGAGAGAGAGAGAGAGATGAGGACGTTCCAACACCCACTATATAAATACCCCATGCAAATGCTCTCATTCCATCCATTGAAAAAACCAAGTTGAGAAAATCATAATCCAAAAACATATTTCCCATTATTAGTGAAATGGGTTCGAAATCAAATCTTCAGACAGCCTGTTTGGTTTCTTGTTTGCGTGGGTGGCCGAAGTTGTCGCGCTAGCGAAAGTTTTCAATGTGAAGGATTTCGGTGCAATCGCAGACGGCAAAACAGACAACAACAATGTGAGCGTGCACATATAATGATATTGGATGCTCATGTGCAATGCACGTGCATCTCATTAGTACACACCATTGAAATTATTAATGTATTTGTATGTTTTGCAAGCGTTGTTGAATACATGGAAGCATGCATGTGCATGGGATGGTATGGGTAGGGTTGTGATTCCCAAATGGACATTCCTTGTGGGTTGAGTTGCATTCAAAGGGCCATGCGAGGGTGCTATTGTATTTCAGGGCGCTAGGGTGGTGAAGGCGCCTGGTCTTGAGAAGTTCGAATCAGACGGTTGGATAGAGTTCTAATACATTAACGACTTGATGGTCACAGGAGGTGGGACATTCGACGGTCAAGGAGCTTTAGCTTGGCCACACAATAAATGCCCCAAGATGAAGAAATGCAAGCTTTAATGCAAGCTTTACCAACGATAGGTTTTGTTATGGTTCCTGTCAAGAGACTGGGATGGCATGAAGATGACTAGCGAAAGGAATTCATGTCTTTTGTTTATTTTAATCACAACCACAGTCCTTATGATTCATGTTTGTGACAGATGCAACGATTCGTAGCATATCTTCGGTGAATAGCAAGTTCTTCCACATGAACATTGTGGGGTGTAAGAACTTGAAGCTCTAATCCATTAACGTCTCCGCACCTGGGGACAGCCCTAATACGGATGGTATCCACATAGGAGACTCAAGTGGGGTGAAGATCTCCCGTTCAGCAATAGGCACCGGCGACGATTGCATCTCCATTGGGCCCGACAGCTCCAATATCTCCATATCCAACATCTTATGTGGGCCAGGACACGGTATCAGCATCGGTAGCCTTGGAAAGTACCCGAACGAAGGAAATGTGGTGGGCGTGAATGTGAGGAACTGCACCATGACAGGGACCACCAACAGCCTAAGGATCAAGACATGGCAAGACTCTTCTATCTTGTTTGCATCCGATTTCACATTCAAGGATATAGTCATGAACAACGTCTATAACCCAATCATCATAGATCAAGAGTATTGCCCATATGCATCCTGCACCCAACAGGTACATCTTCGCTCACTCAGTACATTGGTTTATTGTTTACCACTTCAAAAAAAAATCTCTGGATCTTCCACAAAATTTTTATCTAATTCATATTACATTGGTTTGGCGTTCTATCCTTTAGACCACTTCGTGTGTTAAGATCAGCGACGTTAGCTTCACAAACATTCGGGGCAACTCCACGTCGCAGGTTGCGGTCAATCTTTTATGCAGCAAAGGCATGCCATGTCACAATGTGCGGCTCCACAACATCAACCTGGTCTACATTGGATTAGGGGGACCTGCCACATCCTCGTGTTCTAACATCAAGGGAACTTCTTCTGGCCCACAAAGCCCTCCTTCTTGCCTCTGATCCTCTTCACTTCTTCATATACATAGCTTTTCAACAATTAGAATGAAATGTATTTCATTTGTGTTTTATAGTTCACACATTCAAGAAAATGCATTATTCCCTCCCTCATTCATCTTTCTATGCGATTTTGGAAATTATACCACTAGAAAATCTATAGGATGTCACCGTAATATATGGAGAATGATGGATGTACCTAAGAGAGTAGCTAGCTTATACAAACTGCAAGTGAATTTTTAACTGGATAAATGATTTTCCTGTGTTTGATGGCACACTTGAGTCCGATGTGACCGCTTTAAGTGTACTCAGGCTTAGTCTGAGTCTGTGGGTGCCACAAGTCTTAAAGTAAGGGCTGACTCCGACCAATGTGGATGAGTCGGTCATCCCTGCTGCAAATTAGAGGGATATGTCCTCTATATATAAGATTGAAAAGAGCATCTCTACCATATATCAAAATTGGGGCAGCCATTGGTCGGGCCTAGGCTTGGATGCTTAAGCTTAGCCCAAGGGATGTGCCAATGCCTAAAGTATGGATCCGATGGTAGGGTAGGCTGGGCTAGGGCCAATGATGAATGGCTCAGCTTGGCTTACAGGCTTAATCCATTAAGTGGACCACCATCATAATGGCTTAAAACACTTCTTATTAGTTCCTATTGACGTGTACGTTTAGCATAAATATAATCAGTGGACAATTGAATTGAACACGACATAACTTAGCGCATGAAGATGAATGGTCACCATAACTTTGTTTGACCAAAGGGTTGAAATATTAAATCGTAAAGTGTTTTTGGGGTATCTTCCATGCAAGGGGAGCCCATCGAATAAAAGATTTTGGTCATTGTAAAAATACTCCAAATGCAACCGTTAGATTTTTGACGTACCTTATTAAAAGATAAATACTTTAATAATTCGCCAAAGCATGATTGATAATACCACTATAGTTAGAAATTACTTTCAAATTACATGCATGGTATAAAATAATTAAACTTAAACATTCCAAATTATCATCCTGAAATAGATGTGTCAGGACCGAAAATTTAACATTACCTTATCATGTGGCTATCATAGTGGTGGAGATTGACTACAGTCCTATTTCAACAAGAAATGTCCACAAATCGGCGGATAATATTTCTTTTTTAAAGTCTCATCTTGATGCTGTGATTTAAATGAAAGTTGGGTTGCACTAATTACTTAGTTTATTTTGAGTTATTGCATGCAGAATATACAATCTCTTGGTGACCTAGTGCCAATCATCAACCGTTATACGCCGCCAGAGTTTCAAATGACTCCCCCATTGCCATAGTGTTTCGGGAAAATGCCCTCATTCAACACTATAAAAGTTGGGCGTGGACATAGTGATACTTTGATATAATTCGATGACACATTGCCAAACTCCTGTACCGTGGCAGGTTTCCACCCCTCGATTGCATCCCTAAACTGATCTTAACCTTTTGTGTTTCCACTTCTACCATATAGAAGACATGTTCTTACAATCATGATTTGTTGATTATTGTGTCCTTTTGATCTTGGATTCAACTATGAGTCATTAGAAACATCCATCCTCATACTAACTCACCCATTCCAGAAACGTTTCTTAATATGACGAGGGAAGCATGGAACCCGAAATGTGAACGATTCAATCATCGTTTGAGATGCATGCCTGTGGTTGAAATTGACCTTGATACGTACTGCAATGTAGTAGGTGACATCATACATTATCAAAAAGAAAAGCACTAGTAGTCTAGGCTAGACTTGGACCAAAATGCTTTTCTAGTGGGTTAGGATAGGCCCAGGCTGGTTATATAACACTTGTGTCCGATCAAGAATCGGCTATCATTATCATTAGGGGTACCTCTTTACAAATGAATATTTGATAAATATGGATAAATGATTAAGGGTCCACCTGAAGTGCCTTTTCGATGGAAAGAATCTCCAAAGAAATCATCAATTAATGTGGGTGCAATGATAGAAGAGAAGAGATCATTGTCTTCTTTTAAAAAATAGCCCTTAAATATATAAGAAAAAAATCTTTAAAAATGAAAAATAAAATTAATATTATAGATGGAAGTATTGATTACAATGTATTGATGTGCTTAAATAAGTTAGAGAAATCCTAGATTCCTAAACTGACTAAAATTCAAAACTTTTTTAAATTAGTAAAATTACTAAAAATAATAAAAAAGATCGTTCAAACAAAACTCACTCTTGTCCATTTGTGAATTTAAACCCCATCCCCTGCACTCACTCTTGTCCATTTGTGAATCTAAACCATCCCTCATATTTCATACCCTTACGTGATCGTATCTTATTGCTGAGTTTCAATCCAAACGGTTAATAGTGCATCTACCGATCATCTAAAATTTCCATGGTGTAGATGTCCCTACCTTACCTAACTCTCCAGAAAATCTATTTGTGTGGGTCTAACAGTGATGAAAATTTAATCAATGCATTCTAAATCCAATTGAGCTATATACTTTCAATCCTAGCATCTAACTCCGAAGATCTACTGTCCATCAAATTTTCCATCATATTCATCGTATTAATTACCCGCCTAAAAATCAATCAAAGGCTATCATTTCGATCTATGAATGACCCCCAATAAATCTAATGGTTTACATTTCACATAGGAATATGTCTGAACCTATATTCAGAGCCCTTAAGCCATCTAGGAAGAATCCTATGCATTTTACCATTTCTAAAACAAAAAAGATCTGATGATCCTATGTACATCTTACATTGTGCACCTCACTCAGTAGAATCATCAGCCGACCATCGATCTGAAGGATTGACCGTTCATCTACACCTAAACACCTTAAGAACCCTGTGAAACCCTGATTTGCAATTTTGAAGGCAATCTGGCCGTTAATTTCAAATCCAATATCTTCTAATTGCTAGATTTAGAATAAGTGATTAACATCAACTTTTGACAATCTCAACTACTCAAAGGGTGGGCCACTAAGCACCACAATCCTTAATAAACTTATAGCTCAACCCCCCACCTTACACACATGTGAAGTAGCCTAATCGATGCACGTGCATACGAGTTTCAGAAACCATAGTTTCCCTTGACGTGGAAACAACATCTAAAAAGACTTATTCTTATTTTCCTATTTTAGAAGAATAATATACCTATCATTATATATATATATATATATATATATATATATATATATATATATATATATATGGATCTTTGAATCCTATAGATGAATTCTAATAAAGACCATAACATCGGTAATTTTATTTTCTTGCCACTTCTTTCAAAAATGTGCGACAGGCAGGAGAAATTTTGAATCAAAAATCCCAAAGATAATCAAAAAATCTAAATTATAGAGTTTGTAGGACCTATCGCCATCTCATAACACTGGGCTCCATTTGAAAGAACTAGTTTCAATGTTCAAAAGGCCATTTTCTCATAAACAATATGTGGCAACCCAAATAGTTCTCTCTCATGAACAACTGACCAAATCCCTCTAAAGCTTGGATTTCTCATGTCGGCAAGCTTCCCTAGACTAATTTAGACTATCCATATGCGACGGAATGGAGAGACAACCTGCAGGTGCAAATATGCCTTTGAGATGTGGCCATCTTCTTCACCAAGTGCCTAACATCGTGGAATCCTGTTTAATCATCAAACCAAGATTTCGTCCATTAAAAGCTCATTTGATGGACATCTGATGACTAAGTTTTCGCCAGAGCCATGCAACAATTGGAAGTGGATAATGCCATAAACACAATTATAAAAAGCACTAAATAAACATATAACCCACCCAACTCAATCCAAGTCCTCTCATAATTACTATTCCGGAGATCCTAAATAAGATAATCAAAACCCTTCACGAGGGTTGAAAGAGAAACATTGGCACGCTCCAAAAATCGAAACCTGAGTACGGTGACTATGATCCCGAGTTCTAGGGTGTGAACTAATATTTCATACATTCATTCATCACATACTCATTTAATTTATTAAATATTCAAACTAAACCATAATTAAATTATCCCAACCATAATAATTTAAATGTAAATTTTTTAGTAGGCTACAGGAATTCATAATCCAAATCATTTATTTCTACTAAATATCTCTCATAGCTCTACTTAAAATTCATTATAATTAAAAAAAAAAACTAGCATTAAAATCTAATAAAAGTAGCTATCCAAGTATTCTGTTCAACATTGAACAAGCTAGTCCAGACCCTGCTGGACGGTTAAGACCCAAGGCCTAGCCCGATCCAACCCTATCATGGAAAACATTTATTGAGACCGGGCCTAACCCAAATTTTGGTAAGATCTCTATTTACCACTTGAATTTTTTTAATTTGCCGTTGAGAAAGTAGGGCACACATACACAAAATAGACATTTCACAAGAACAAAGCTAACGGTCAATGTTAAAGATAAATCGATTGTCAAGTCAAAGGCTAAAAGAGGGTTTGGAGTAGGTTCATTTCAATTTGTAGGTGCAACATTTGCTTTTTTTAATACATCTTTAATACTGTGATTCTTTTATTAGTCTTTATAATAATTGTCTTTTTAGTCAAGATCATTGTGAAGTGCTCTATTTCCTTGGTCATGATTATAGTTAAGTTGGAAATATATAATCTCCGAAAAAGTCTTAAATCTATAAAGTAGAGTTTGTACTTTGGTACGAGCAAAGAAGAGTGTCTAACCTCTTCTTTCTCCACAATGAAACCCTCAATTAGGATCAACAGTTGCACACCAATCACAAAAATTATTCAAGTTAGAGGAGTTTTTTATTCCTTGGCTTATTATGGGCCTCCGTGTCTAGTTGACTATATATTGTGAAACCATCAATTAGTTGTGACTCTAGTTAAACCATGTCATCCATAATGTCATCTACATAGCATTCCTATCAATATAACTCTCTTACAAATACCCTCAATTTCTACCTACCCTTTCAATCAAGGTTGGGAGAAAAGCATTGATTTGTTCATAAGATAATTGTGTCCCTCGAGTGTCATTGCTTTAATAAAAGTATTAAAAACCAAAAACTAAATTGAATTTGAATTACTTCCACTAACTCAAGTGAAAAATAACACCCTACCTCTAGAAGCATGGGGTTTGAAACTTCTAAAAGTAGAATTGACTCAAGTTGATAGATCAAACTTTTTAAATACAACAAATTTGAACCACCTAAATGTCATATGTATTTAAAAAATACAAATAAAAGAAAATATAAAAGCAAAAGGTAATTTCACTTTGTTTTGTCTTTTATAAAACATTTAGTCTTATATCGGATGAAATATGGTACAGTAAATTAGTTTATAAGCCTGTAGACATCACATCCAAAATGAAATCCAAACTATTCTTCGATTTCAATATCAACTTCAAACGAAAGGGATGAACATGTGTCAAGGGGAAATACAGGTTAAATAAAATGCCTTGCAGGCAGGATTTAAAAATGTTGGTCCAATTAGATTGGCCAAACAAGGGGCTTGCCAACTTGATTTTGGCCTAATCAAAGTCCTTCGACTACCATGCAAAAAGTGACAAAACTCGTACACATGTACCTGGGGTACCATTTATAAAACGCAACACCCCATCATAGTAATAATAACCTCCCTAGGGTGGGCCCTATGCCAAAAGAAAAAGGCAAAGGTATGAGCCTTCACATGTGCCTAAGACGCCAGTTGAAGGTCTATATGAATCCCACCACAAGAAACCATTGGAGAGCAATGACAAAAGGTGGCGAGGGTTGTAATCTATCTGTGGAATCACTTGTATCAACTTGTGGGGATCTAGGGTTGTTGAGATTTGGTAGACAACTGCCAAAATGTTACCCGTTCTAGTCCAACAATCATAATAACGATTTTTATTTCCAACATAGGAAGCACACTCGGTCCAAGCCGAATAAGATACTAAACATGAAAGATTAGGGTTGGAATTAAGGACATTCGACCACTCCTTTTTATTAATAAATGGTGTTTGGTTTTCTTTTTTCCTTTTTATATTTTAAATCAATTCATGCTTCACCTTGCACATTCCAATGACATCGATAACATCCACACATGCTTATTATCTTCTTCTTCTTCTTTTTTCTCTCTTTTTTTGCTTTTTCTATATGGGGATCCCATTATCCTATACAATATGGCCCAATGTGGTGATACTAAAGTTCATTTGGATTTAAAAAATAGTGAAATCCTATAAAGTACAAATCGTGTGCAACAAAAATGGAAATAGGTGCCTAATCCCATCATTTTCCATAACCAAGGCCCTTATCTAGAATCTATGGTGCAAATCAACTATATGAGTCATGTAGGTTAAAAAGTCTAGCAATCTTTCAGTTCACGAGCGATTCTACAGTTTTTAACCAATCATGGATTTTGGAATGTATTTGATTGATGGTGACTCCAGTCAAATTATCTAATTGTAAAACACATCCTATGTCATGGCACAATTAAGGAAACAAAAACAATTCCAATTCATAGACCATAACCAAGAGAGGAGGAATCCTAGGCCTTAGCTCGTAGGAGCGTTCACAAAGCTTTTACCTTTCATAAACTTTTTGTGAAATGTAATATACTATGTCCATACTTGTATGTGTGCGAGCCTCACCTAATGGTAAACTAGCCCATAAACTAGTTAATAAGGAGGTTGCGCAATCAAATCAGGTTCTGATTGGCTTCGATGGGCCTCTTTGAGTTGACTCTTAATTGTCACTACTCGAAATTTGAGTACAAAGCATGCATCCCAAACCCAAGCTCCGTGTCATGACTTGTACACTAAGTGCACTTAATCAATTTAATGCATTTGCATAGAGGCATTAACCCGGTATTAATAATGTGGATTCCAAGCTCCATCCATTCGTAGTCACATACCCTATATCATAATTAACTTCCATTCATTCTCAACATCAATAAAGCATTAAAGAACCCACCCATTTAGGGTCTTATTCACATAAAATCTAATATTTGTAATTTTATGTCCAGCATTAACCAAAGCGAAAATATCAATATCATGTAAAACCAACACCGATCCAAGGACATGATACACTTGTCCTAAATATTCAAAAATAGATAAAATTTGATAATCAATCCAATGAAGCAATTTCTTATATATATATATATATATATATATATATATATATATATATATATATATATATATATATATATATATATATATATGCACGTATGTATGGAGTGTATTCGTTGGCTCAACCGCATCATCTTGTTCTTATATCATAGGTTTGTCCTTAATTACATCTGCACTATTTTTCATTAATAGAGCGTAAGCTGACCAAGCCTAGTGAGAACTCCCTGCATGGTTCATCACATTAAAATTAAAATAGTACAACCAATATTAGATGCACAATGTAACCATCAAGTCATGTAAATACAAGAAAATAATAGAATGCATCAAGTCATGTAAATGCATAAAATGTATGAATGCATCAAGTAATGTAAATGCATGAAATATATGAATGCTTCAAGTAGGATAATCGTCCACTTGTTGGAGTTGGATAACCGTCAACCCACATCTGCCATTTAAGTAGGTTTCCACCAGTTTACTAGGCATGGGCATGACCGGCATCCGCCGTTTGGGCAGATTTCCACCAGTTTGGTAAGCATGGTAAGGCTCACATTTGGAGAGGTCTTTAGGATAAATTTGACACGTAGTGTGCATACATGGAGTTAATGTTCGATTGCAATTACACAGTTGTACACAAATGTGTGTGTGTGTGTGTGTGTCTATATATATAATTGATATCCTAGATTAGAGGTAACACAGATTTCATGTGAATTAAAGAAATCAACAACAAGATAATTCTCAATTGAAACAAATTGAATCATATTTTCAGCAACCATTCAATCAAATAGTTTCAAATTAACCAATAAACAGGCATTAATTGAATATAATAGATACGTTAAAGTTATTTTAACTCTAAATGAGAGGGAACATGTTTGGATCACTCACTTGTAACTCCGTGATATATATTTCATTATATTAACCAAAATAGGATGAATTGAGAATCTATACTATAATATATAAGTGAAATTATTTTGTTGATCATATTAATTCATATGACGGGGTCGCATTTGATTAATCAGTTTTCAAATTAGGGTCTACAAAAAAGATTACTCATTGTTCAATTGAATTCCTTCAGATCCAACCCTTAACATAGGGTTTGTGATCACCACAACCTAGTATGAGACCCACTTGATCAAATCAAAGTGACTTCCTACCATCCAACGATACTAATATGGTATGGACATGCATAATTTATTCGAATGTATAATTATAATGGGTTTATCAATCCAAATTTTCAATTTTCGTATCAACATAGTTGTTTAGTTATTTGTCGATCAGATCGACCACACTATCAATTGAATTGACTCAAATCGATGACTTGTCAATCAATCAAAGGTTGAATCGAATGTCTCCGAACTTGATTCAGTTTTGATGAACCGAATTAAATACATTTTTTTTAGAATCCAATTATTCGTATTGGTCAGATCTAAACTGACCATTGGCCCTCTCATGTTCAATTAAGAGAGAGGTCCAGCTTGATTTGAAACTCTCACGGCCCACATTACTCAAAATCACATGATTTGATAATATTCATTGTCTGATCAATGCAGCCCGCCAGACGGTCAAATCGATCTGATATTTAGGATATTGGTGTACTTCGATCCTAAAAATTGGATGGACCATCTAGATCAGATCTCACATATTCGGTGACCCGATGAGGTATACAATATATGATGTGTTATCCCTCATCGTTAATCTATATGGTCCATCTGACGATCACGTAAATTTGATTCTTGAGATTCCTACGCATTTCTACCTCGAAAAACAGATGAATAGTGTGGATCTAATTTCATAGGTCATTATGGGCCCACACAATTCTCTAAGCTAATTTGCAAAAGCGATTGCACAGATGACTGATGTCTCTTTACTATATGTAACAAATAGATTGATGCAATGAATATGTAGACAATCTAACCTGTTCATTGCATAGATCAGACAAAATAAGCTTAGATTATAACAAAATGAACTAGAACGGTAGGATTGCCAACCAAGATCAAGCCTCGGGTCTGATAAACCACCCCAAACCCGGCTTAATACCGGCCAAGCCCTAAGACATGTTGCGGCTACCCGGCGCATTGACAGCCCTGACTCTCTGGCGAGTTATTCGGATCTTTCACGTGTATAAAAATTATACACGTGGCATGCATTAACTCAAAATAAACCAATTAAATGGTAGAAGTCCCTATTGTTAGGGTACATCCCAAAATCAGATTGGTTGAATAATGCTAATCTCTGGTTTGTGGACACCTGTATGTACAAATAGGACCATTGGAGATTTTCATTTTTAACCATGTAATCAATATCCACCGATCCAACAGCCAGATAACCAAATAAGGTTAGTTATTCATTATTATACATATCTAAACAGGGGCATGTAACTTAGTTTTGTTTCATTTATTTATATTCCACGTATACAATTTCTAAGTGCTTGCGTATCATCCTTCACGCTCAACCCGAGTATCAAAGTTTTTTCTCGTCTCTCGTTAAGGTACGTGTGGTTAAGGATACGCATGCGAGAATATTAAAAGTTCCATATAAAGCGGAAAACGGGTGGAGCGTCTCGAGCTAAACGGGAAAGGAGGCAGGAAAGGTGGTCCGCGTGAGCAGCCTAAAATAATAAACCTCACCATCACGGTATCCACCGTTGTGGCCACCTGTATGTTGGGACGTCACATCCTATCAGACAATCTTAACCATCCAATCAACGGCCGTAAACATTTTATATACACCAACTTGATGTTATGTTGCGTTCAACGGCTCAGCCGCTTCAGGTCCAATCCTTTGCCAAGGTAGGCCCATCCTATGGACTGTTCTGATTTATCCACGTGCTAACGAACCGGGCAACAGATGAGTGAGTCTTGCTAGGCCATGATCGCAGCCAGACCAGGTCCAACCTAACGTGCCCGCTCCAGACCGTTTATGTAATGGGTCAGACAGGGGCTATCAGTGGGCCATTTGGTTGATATTAATATCAGTCACGCGGACGCCAATTGCGTCCTACCCCAGCCCGTCTCCAGCTGGGAACGGGCAGGAGCTTTGAGTGGTCACCATGATGTATGGGTTTTATCTGCACTGTTTATTCATTTTTTAATATTATTATAAGATATAAGCCCAAAAATGAAATAGATAGGAGGATCGAGTGCGCCCGCTATTCAATGGGGATTAAACTCTTACAGTTGAAAACTTATCAGGGCTACATAAGTTTTGGATGGATATTATATGTGTTTTCTTTTCATCTAGGTATATGTAACTTTATAATTAGGTTGGATGGCAAACAAACATCACGTTGGTCCTAAAAGTTTCAAGAGAATCATTATCACTGCTGATTCCTGTGGTGTGGTCCACTTGAGACTTGGATTTGTCTCATTTTTGGGATGATATCTTAAAACAATACGAAAAAATGAATGGACGGTGTGGATAAGACCCATACACCACTGTAGCCACTCAAAGCTCCTGCCGGTTCCCAGGCGGGATGGGACGCAATCCGCCTCGTAGTCACACACACTTAAAGCGATGACCAGGTCCAGCTGAAAATGACCTGTAATGAGCTAGTCATTGTCTAATGGGGCCCATTGCTAGATTAGGGGCGAGTCTTGATGCGGGTTAGGATTTCGAGTGCTCTCGCGGGTCACGTAACCGTTCCTTGAAAGCAAAAGGAGGATGGCATTCCATTTTCATGCATCAAAAGACAAAAATACCAGACAACAGAGATCCTCTCTCTCTCTCTCTCTGCAACCATGTTCTCCTCTAGCAAGATCAAGTCCGTTGATTTTTACAGGTAAGATCCCTCCTAGCCCATTCGTTTGCTTCCTTCGCTTTCATCTGCCATTAGAAAATCCCACTTTCTCCATTTGTTCGGGTAGCCCTCCACAAACAATCAGGAAGGTTTTAATGGGTGGGCATCCACTCTCAACTATATCCTATGGTGTGGCCCACCCAAATCATGGATTAGGGTGGATATCCAACACACATCACGATGGGCCCACCACAGAGCTCGACCTTATGGAAAGCTCCCGCGAGGTCGACCTCATTCATACATATATACATGAATTTTGATTACGTTATTAGGTTTATTAGATTTTATGCATTGACATCTTAAAAGTTTAGATTAACTGTTTGATAATATTCATTATTTGATAAGAATTCTCATTTCTAAAATTGAGGCCAGAGTAGGATTTCCAACCTGCCATCCTTGCCTGTGCCAATGTGGCATGTGCTTGTGAGATCCGGGATGTTGGTCTGGTGGGTACTGCTGAATATCTGCCGTCGCCCTGAAAATCAGCCCTGTTTTGAGGTCAGGTGGGCCACGTGTGTATGCCGAATGTGGACCTTTAGTATTATTATTTTTAATTTTTAATTTTTTTTTTAATGTTCAGACCTTTGGATGATCGGATTGGCCTGATTTCAGGCCACACGGGGAATTGACCGTGGGGCCCACAAGGCGAATGTACTGGATCTTGCTTGTTGGAACATGTGGGGCTTGTGAGTAGCCTTTGTGCATTTTTTGTTTTGATTAGGAGGAGAGAGCTAGCTGGTATGTGTATTTGCCACAGTTTACTAAGCTAATTGAATTGGCTCGAAACTCGACCAATTTGACTCAGTGATATTTGGAGCTGAGTCACTTGGGAACTCGCTCTTGAGTGTGACTGTCGAGTCATCTTGATGACTTGGCTGACTTTAGCCAAGTCACTAAGAAAGCAAAAGTTTGTGATGAGCACACCATGGATTTCTTCATTTCAGCTAGTTCATATATATTAACTTAACATCACTGTTTTTAATACATGTTTTTTTTTTTGTAAAAAAAAAATTTAATTATCAAATAATTAGTCGAGTTAGACTCGTTCAAGTTGACTCAAACTGGCTGGACATTGAGTCAGTCGAGCTTTTGTGTTTTTGAATTATGAATTATCCATGTAGACATGGCATGCATTCATGCTGATCCAAATCCCAGACCATACAAATCATTCCTCCTTTGTGGAATGGTCTTGCCATCTTGGATTCATGTCACTGTGTTATTTGGTGTAAAATAGTGAAGCAGAGAATGAAAGGTAAGTGTTCCTCTTCTGAGTTACAAGCTGAGGGAATATACAATTTCTTGGTAGGAAGTAGTGGCATTTTTATTTCGGGCCAGTATTTTGTGAAAAGGGCCCACTTTTCACTGATCCAGGCTGTTAATCAAACAAACCAACATCAGATGGTTGATGCTTCAACATACTTCCCCATCAAACAATTAAACTGTCTGATTATTGGTTTGCAATTGGATGTTTAGAAACAAATATATATGGTTATTTGTATGTGAAAGCCCATTGTTTGGATGCATGCCCGTGTTTGATAGAAGAGGTTCTTGATCCATTCCTGTCCTCGAGGCACACTCGATGGATGGTCTAAATCATTGGAATGTGGGCTCCTCCTTTATTGAATGCTGGCCTGAAAATATGCCATTAATTCAAAATAAACCAAAATAAAAATGGCTGCAGAGAATGGTGTGCCTGTAAAAATTAAGAAGACATATTTGCTCCACAGATTAGATCACCTGCCGAGTAAGGTAGCCGTGTTGCTCTTTTGCAACTCACTGTTGTTTGATGTAATGGGTTGTTGGTTTGGTTGGACTGGCTTTTTGAGGGAAAATGCATAATTGCACGCATGGCCTAAGTAGCCCACCTTGAAACCTATTCAATGGATCCCGGCACTGCGCCTAAGTAAACACCTTTTGAATCATAGTTTACTACTCTGCGTGTTTCGACTTACAGACCGGCATATTCACAGGTTCACTATCATTCACATATCGGCATGTGTATATTCCACTCTTTTCAAACAATACAATGAACGATAGTTTGGTTATGACCCTCAGATGGCTGTTCACAGATTAATTTTTATGTGGACTTTAGGCAAACACCGGTTGTCAAACAGTGGAATTCATTTATATTACCTTGGAGATCTTGCAAAGCCCAAAAGTGCCAACACACGAGTAAACCAATTGGGATTCATCTCAATTGGTTTTAAGGATATTTAGTTCTCAATATGTGCATCTCTACAAGTACACTGAACTAGAATAACATAAATAATTGCTTAGTATGGTCACTAGCCACTTAAACTATCTGGACGGATGGAAATGGAGCATGTTCTTCTTATGAAAAAGCAGTTATTGCTTTGGCTGCACAAGTACATTCAATTATGAACATCTGCTTTCAATCAAGAGGAAATGGTGAAGAACTAATTATGCTTCCTAGCATAGATAATAAATAACCCTCAAATTGCAGTTACATTCCTTTCAAGTCGATCTTGAGAGTGACATAATTGCACCTTGGAACCTAGTCTCTCAATATTAATGCTGGGAAGGTAGTTGCAATTTGATTTTTTTCAACTTTATTAGATTATAATTGTGATTCATTCCGATTGTGCATCCCAATGCACCCTTCGTAAGTTTCTTGGTTGACATATGTAATCTGTGTATTTCACAGGATAGTGGTTACCTTGAGTGGATGTATATCTTTCATCTGTATATATATTTTCTCAATGACAGGAAAATTCCTAGAGATTTGACAGAGGCATCAATATCAGGTGCAGGGTTATCCATTATAGCAGCACTCTTCATGATGTTTTTATTTGGAATGGTATGTTTTACTTGCACCTATTCTTATCGAGGAATTAAGGGTATTTATAGTTCGATACATGTTCTATTCTTCTTGCTTCAGGCTTCGATCTAATGCTTTATTGATTACTTTGGTTTTTTATCCTCACAAGTTAGTTACCTGTTGGTAGGGGTGTAAACAGGGTGGGCCTGAGTTGGTTTGGGACTGGATTTTGAACGGTTCAGGGCTGGCTTGTCAGGTCAGGCCTATTCAGAATTTTAATTTGCTGAACCCAGTTTTTAGAGGATGGCCTGTTTACACCCTTAACTGTTTAGAATCCTGCTATGGCTACTCATCGAGGTAGGATTCCAGATTGTACTCTCCTTTATGCAGGCTAATGGGGCTTCTATATTTGAGATCAGAGAATATAGGTTGGTCACGTGCATGCAATGCCCAAAATCAGACATGTCTGATCATGAGCTGATATGATTTTGAATGTGGACCGTTGTTCAATCCTTTTTGACCTTCCGATTTTTCTCTCATTGCACACCTAGTGGGCAGCCAGTTGCAAATTATTTTTTTTTGCCAATCCACCGTTTGAAAGCCAATGCCAAATTTCTGGGAGAATGGCTAAGATGATGATGATGATGATGATGATAGCACCCAACCCTGACCTAATGACTGTACCAGCTTGATTTTCATGCCACTGCATGTACATGGGGGCCCCACATTCTGGACAGCTCGGATCTCGCACACGAGTAGAAATCCGACTCCCAAGAGTTGCCATCACATTTCTCTTAAATATATATGCTCAGGAGATTCACTGCAATTTTTTTAATCTGCTTGTTTCATCATTGATTTGCATTCAATATAATTCGATTTTCTTGTGTCCAGTGAAATCGATTTTTGCTAGATGCTTTTTATGTCTTTACCGTCTGACATCATCATCATCATTTCCTTGTGCCAATAAAAAAAACATCATAGCCTTGTCCCAGCTATTTGAGATTGGATTTACGGGGCCTTTTTCTTTGCCAATCATCAATATTTGATATGGTAAATGTCAAGATTTCTCAGCAATATTTCATCCAAAGGCTTCCTACCTGACTTCAGCACTCCTTGACGGGGCTGGTGCATCTTCACTGGGTGGAGTTCAATCAATCGACCAACATAGATATACATTTTGGAAATTCTTAACTACATCTTTCCTTATTTTGGATTTTCGAGGCCTTTTTTTTTTTTTTTTTGCCAGTCATCAATATTTGATATGGGAAATGTCAAGATTTCTCAGCAATATTTCATCCAAAGGCTTCCTACCTGACTTCAGCACTCCTTGATGGGGCTGGTGCATCTTTACTGGGCGGAGTTCAATCAATCGACCAAAATAGAAATACATTTTGGAAATTCTTAACTACATCTTTCCTTATTTTGTTAGGTGGTTTGGTACAATTATCTGAAACCATTTAAACAACATGACATTTTTGTTAACAAATTTATCCCTTCTTCCCACCCATTTCTGTGCTTAAACACATTTATTTAGAAAATCAATATCTACTCCCACCCTGATTAACAGTCACGTATTCTTATACCTAATGGAAAATTTCTTTTTTATTGGTATTAAGAATAAGATGCTAGAACAAATGGTTGCCACCCATTCTTTATTTTCTATGATTTATGGTAGGAGATTGTGCTTTTTTGTTTTTCAGGAGCTGAGTAATTACTTGACGGTCAGCACTGACACAGCCGTTGTTGTTGATAAGAGTGCCGATGGGGAATTCCTACGCATTGATTTTAATATTAGGTAGTTCTGCCATTTTCTGTGAACTGCAATCTTTGAGCTTTTATTTTCCTTTTGTGTCGTCCTTGATGCAGGTTTGTTTTTCCTTTCTCGTAATACATGAAGCTTAAAATTTACCATGGAAATGTAGGTTCTCATGTCCATTCAGTTGCATTTTTAGTAAATGGTATCATCCATACAAGACCTTCATGGTTGCATTTTTGGTGAAGGGTCTAGACCACCTTGGATGAACCATGACCCAACAATTGCACTGATTGAAAGTTTGTAACTCTTTGGTCCATCACCAAGTTATTGATGGTCAATAAAAGTTTAGAACAAGGGTCCAGAAAAAAGTTCATGGTTGAATGATTTGGAACAGGCAGTTGCTGCAAATTTTGATAATTGGACCATCCATGAGTTTTTGCCTATCAGTTTGTCTACTTCGATTGATTGACAGATTCAACAATCTTTTATGGCTTGATAAATGGTAGTGGATACGCACTGGATAGATCATCCTTTATCATGATTGTATATGAAATTGGGTCCTGATTGAAAATCATCAAGCTTCATCTATCAAAACCAACACATGAGGCAGAATTGATTGAAACACTGATGTTCTCTCCTACAACCTTTGGCTCTGGAACATTTTGGAATATGTTCTTGTACATTGATCAAATAATCAAACACTAGTTTATGGTGGGGTCTGCTGAGTAGATCAATTTTCCCGAAACTTAGGCCGGTCAACTGTTAGGTAGGCGGGACATGTATGGAAACAATGGACAGTCTGAACAACTTTCAAAATTTCCTAAATCATCCCTTGTCTTCACACATGGGTGGCCCGCCTTATGGACCAGCTGGATTGCTGTGGCATTGCATCTGCAGATTGGGTCCTCCTTATGCATGGCACTGATGTCCTGCACATGCGTAAAAGATTGCATGTGGGGGTAGCCAACCATTTTGTGGTAACAAGTCATTCTTTAATTTGTTTCCCCTTCCTAGACATTTTCTTGAGAAAAGATGTCATGAAAAATCATGATAAGCTGAATCTCTTTATCTAGTTTCTCTTTCTTATTTCACCGATGCATTCACAGATTTCAAATGGTGAGTCACCGGATTTCTAGACTTTTTTCTATCTGTATTTTTTGTTTTAATTTCGAGTCCAGATTCAATGTCCATCTTCGCCTTTCATACAGTTCATAATATAAATAGATGGATGCTTAATTCCCCACCTATTATGAATGAAGTATTTATAGATGATGCATGGAGTGCATATTTCTGAAGTAATATGTTTTTTTTTTTTTTTGGTTGGAATGATGAAAATTTGTTAATAAAAATGGAAAAGCTGGAAAAATTACAAAAAGAAAAAACAGACAAGGTGATACAGCCCAACTCAAAAACCAGCTTTATAATGGGCCTCTGCAATAGAAGCAGCAGCTGCCCATTCAATAACGTTTGATCTTGCTCTAAGCAAGACCCCCCTTGGGCTGCCGTATAACCCGAAAGCACCTATTCTTTCTTTTTCCCCATAAAGCCCACAACATAGCTAGAAGAGACAATCTCCACCTCGCTCTACTTACATTAACTGTATAAAGAGATGATTCATCGACTCCTCGTCTTGCCAACACAAGACCATGCCCACCGCCATGCCATTGCCTGAGAAAATCATCAATTGATCACAACAAGATCCATGACACACTGAAGAGCCTGAAGAAACTTTCCCGCACCTCCCTCGAGAAAGGACAATGTATAAAGAGATGATTCATTGACTCCTCGTCTTGCCAACACAAGGAACATACATTAACTATGATAAGACCCCTCTTCCTCAAATTGCTGATCGGTAGCACTCTATTCCACCCCACTAGCCATGCAAATGCCACAA
Source organism: Magnolia sinica (assembly GCF_029962835.1). NCBI lineage: Eukaryota > Viridiplantae > Streptophyta > Magnoliopsida > Magnoliales > Magnoliaceae > Magnolia > Magnolia sinica. Next base: position 53,337,110 of record NC_080584.1, read on the forward strand.
CCTTTGAGGGGGCACTGTAGGACTAAAGGAAAAAGGTATAGACCTTATTGCCTACATTAAAGCTGCTTGATATCATAGAATGGAAAGATCTAACCGAGAACTTTTCCTACTTTGCCTCCAACCAACACACCGAGTTGCCCCCCTCTGAAAGAGACACCCCCAACAACTGCTTTAATATCGCCAACAATTCTTCAATTCCCCCTCATGGAGATCCCTTCGACATAGAGGAGACCAAACCCTGTTGGACTCATGGGGCGAGAAACATTGCTTAACTGAGATGTCTACATCCATGGCCACTTGAGCTAGCCTTGGATATTGGTCTTGCAATTTTCTCCCTCTTAGCCATACATCCTTCCAAAATCTCACCCTTGAACCATCACCCACCCCAAAGTCCACCCCTCTTAATACCACATCCTTAAATCTCATAATGGACCTCCAAACAGTCGACCCTATATATAGAGGAACACATTTAGGTCACCATTCCTCCCACTCCACTCCATACTTTATGACAATAACCTCCTTCCACAATCCTCCCTCCTCCATCCCAAACCTCCAAATCCATTTGCCAAATAGAGCCCCGTTCATTACACCCAAGTTATGAATCCCCACTAGCCGTTCCTCTTTCGGTCTTCAAACATCAACCCACTTCATGAGATGAAATTTCTTCCTTGCCTCCCCACCTTGCCACAGAATATCCCTTCTAAGTATGTTGTGACTTCTAATGCAAGTTAATTAAATGTCTTTCTTTCATTTAACAATGATGGGTATGCATTTCACAGAATCCTGAAGGTAATGAGATTATGGTTTGTTTGTTTCCCTTTTCTTTTGTCATTTCTGAATGTTTGAGTATTCTCAACATACTCACGAGGAATTACCAGTTTGCTGATGCACAGGATCCTTTACTTGTGGGGTTGATGTTTTGGTGATCCAAACGGTTGAGCTGGCGGTGCCAGTGAGGATGGTGTATGCCTTGAAACTCTAAAATCTTCCAGATTGGAGGAACATTTGAAAAATAATCCAAAGATCAAAGTTTTGGTATCTTCCAATTATGTAGATTTGTGGGGGTATCCCCCATTCGTTGTGGGTCCCATCAGATCATAGATTTGCTTCGGCCAACCACATGGCCCACATGTACGGAATTGTTGGTATCAGAGAACTATACATCTGCTGATGTGCAGGGCATTATAATTCTTCTCAACTCTTTTTTTTTTTGAAATCTTTTTCTTTTATATGTGTACAGGTCTTACCAGCATCACTTGACTCTAATGTATCTTGCACATAGCTTTTTTTGTGCCTTCTTCAGAGTTATCTGTCAATTTCACATTCTGATTACTTCTCATTTTGTTATTACTTTTGCTTACCTCAATTTGCTTGCAGTTTTCCTGCACTCTCATGTGAATTTGCGTCGGTTGATGTGAGTGATGTGTTAGGAACAGTAAGTTTCTGCCATTCAAAAATTTCCTTTTAGGTCAAATATGTCTGGTCGTGTTGCTAGTCGGTAGCTGATCATTGGCTATAAAATATATTTCTGCATTTAGAATTCCAGTTTTACAGGGCACACAAGCCAGCGTGTCACATGTATGACACCCGAGCTGTCCATAAACTGGACCCACCATGAAGATTACATGGCGCAAAAATAGGCCAATCCCCTCATCAGATGGCACAAATGTATAAATTGAAACATATATGGCGTGGCCCACCTGATGAGTGGTTTGGCCTGAATTTTGGTGATTGGCAATTTCATGTCCTGAATATTGAGAAATGGGAGCCTCTTCCTGTATCAATTCCCATATCTTAGGAAGAAGTTCATGTTATTATTTGAGCCATTGAGATTTAGTTTGAGCAGCAAGTTCATTTGAATATGAAATTTTAGTTTATCTTCATTTTCCCTTGCCTCGCCCCCAACAGAAAAATAAAATAAAGACCTGAGATTAAGGATTTCAAGTCTTGTCATTTGGAATTTTCGTTATTCTATCAGCAATTTTCATTTCCTGAATATTGAGAAATGGGAGCCTCTTCCTGTATCAATTCCCATATCTTAGGAAGAAGTTCATGTTATTATTTGAGCCATTGAGATTTAGTTTGAATAGGAAGTTTATTCATTTGAGTATGAAATTTTAGTTTATCTTCATTTTCCCTCCCTCCCTCCCCCCCCCCCCCCCAAAAAAAAAGAAGAAAAAAAGAAAGAAAGAAAGAGAGAATAAATTAAAAGAAAATAAAGACCTGAGATTGAGGATTTCAAGTCTCTTGTTTAGAATTTTCATTATTCTATCAACAATTTTGTCGAAAAAATTGAAAAATATTGATGTTGGTTTCCGCCAACCCCAATTAGTTGGGTTAAGGCTTAATGATGGTCGATGTTGGTTTCCATCATTCTTCTGTTGCACTTTTTCTAAACCTTGTTTATTCTCCCTCTTTGGAATTGTCTATGATAGTCCTTACTCCTTATCACACTGTGGATGCCAAGAGCCAGCTTAAATTAGCAAAATGTTGATACAACTTAGTTTCTTGCAAACATACACCTAAAGGTCATGGTTCGTAAATGCAGATCTAATGAATATATTCAATGTCTACATGAGTCTCCATCCACGGCATTCGGTTTTTTAAGTTGTAAAATGCACCTATTGGAGATTTAGGTCTTGATTTCTTACAAGTGACAAGAGAAAGGCTTGTGTATAGGTTTTTTTTTTTTTTTTTGAAGAGTAAGGCATGTGTATAGATAATTCTGTGAAAATTGAACAATTTCTAATTCATACAAAGTGGAGGACCAAAATCTATAGATTCCATTGATATAAATTCATAGCATGTATGAAGTTAGTATTAGAACATCAGGGGCATCATTTTGGAGTTGTACACGTGTAAAATTTTGATTGAAACAAACCACAAAGATCAATGACAGCAATTGTGGATCGGTGTTTTAAATATCGATGACATCGGCCGATATATCCCACGATGTATCTTGTATCCCACCTGTGCGAGATGAAATGTATAGGTAGTGCCGATATATCCCACCTATTCGATCCGGTGAGCATTTTCGATTTTGGATCCCTTTTTTTTTTTTTTTTGGTTTTAAATCACGTTAAATCAATGTCAAATGGTTACAAATCTATGATTCTTCATGTTTTCCATGAAAAATTATGGATTTGGAGCTTCGATTTCAAGATTTGGGGGAGATGAGGCAAGTAGTGGAAAATTGGGAAAAATCGAAATTTCTCAATTTCTCACAAATCAATTTCCAAACACAAATTCAAACATTTAACCTGATCTAGCGATTCTTCTTTTGCTTTTGAATGTATTGCTTGTGTTTCCATACATGTCTTCTTATGTTTATAAATTATATGAATAGACTTTAAATATGCTTGCATCAGTTCAGTTGGACAGTGCATGTATTAGGACCCCATGCATAGGAAACCCCTATTATGTGCACTTTTTTTTTTGGTAATGTTTTTATTTCTAAGTGTGTATTGATGTCTTTTTCAACAATCCTTGAAGTTTCCTTGAAATATTCGACCAATTTCCCAATGTTCCCATGTTTCCAACAACAACGATACATTACGCGATACAACGGATATATCCCATGCGATAACTGATATGTATCTGTATCCCAATGGTGCGATATATTATGCTATAACGATATTTAAAACATTGTTGTGGATTAAACATCTGATTTTTTAGGACCATTCTACTCTCTTTTAATCATCTCTTGCTGCAGGATTCCGATCGGATACAAACTTCTGATGAATGATGGTTGCATAAACTTCTACATAGATTAAATCAAGTCATGAAGCTCAATTGCTTGCCTGAACTCAAAATGGGACTAGTAGGCTCCACTGTTCTTGAACAGGATTTTCCAATTGGTCTTGTGGTCCCTACATGTCAATCAAACCACTAAGTAGGTCAACTGATTGGATTCGTGGGCGCCACATTCCAATTGGACCACCAATTGGACTATTCAGTGGTATGTGGGCCCCAAATACCATTCATACAGTCCTAAGGCTAGAAATCATGGATTGATTGCAGATGCGGAGCACCCTTGGCCCTACGTGTCCACACCCATGCGACATATGGCATGGATGCATCATGCATTCACACCATCCCTCTTTCTTTCTATTGTTTCTTTATCCTTTTGTTTTCCTATTATTCCCCAAATGCTGTTTTCAATGGTATACAGCTGCCGGTATTGATGAGTTGGTAGAGTGCTTGTATTATACTGAGATTGCTGAAAATCAGGAACTCTGATTATCTGTTCTATGTTCGTCACTTGTACTCCTAAATCATATTTTGGACTTCCATTTTAGATTCCTCTTGCCTCTAAAGTCCTCACAAGTCCCTTTTTCTTTTCTTTTCTTTTATTTTCAATGGAGTTGACAATCCTTCTTGAATTTTATAAATACAATGAGAAGGAATACAATAAAGAGGGGGAGACTAGACCTAACTCCTCAGAGGCTCAGAACAAAAGCAACTCAACTAAAACTTAATCAGTTATCTGATATTTGGAATTCCAGATTTGTCTGAAATTCAATCTACTTTAATTTTCGAAGGCACCACTGAGCGGTTAAAATAACTTGGTTCCATTCTGAGTCACATGCACAATTTGCTAAAGCATTGATCTCAACATTTGGTTTCCTGGATATACGAGATATATCAGCTCCCATTTGTCACACAAAATTTTGGATATCTGATTTCATACACCATGCATCCGGGCCAAATAAATCCGATTGAGGTTCATCTCTACCGCCATTTTAGAATCACACTCCCCTATGACATTTGAAGGATTATACTATTTGCACAACCACTGGTTGTCCAAAATTGCTTGAATTCAGCAATGATATTAGAGAAATTCCTGTAAAAATGAGCAAATGCAAAGAGGAGATCATGCTTGACATTTCTGATGATGCTACCATCTCCACCAATCCCTGGATTACTTCAGTTTCCCTATCAACATCAAGTTTGAGAAATGCATTTACAGGACGTAACCGTCTTTTGTGTGTGTGTGTGTGTGTGTGTGTGTCCTTGGATTAATTGGCTTGATCTATAGATTAATATTCTTGATTTATAGCTTATTTAGAAAACTGCAGTATTTTATAAATTCTCTCCGATTTTCCAAAACTTGCAATGATCAAATAACTTTTTTAATAATGAAAAAAAGGTTTGTCATTTTATGCCTTCATTCCTTCCACACTTCCCAAGCAATGAGACTGGGCACCAGACCAATTATCTAGGATACCCGATTTCTGTAAGATGCCCTGCTGGACTGCATATTAGATCTTTGATGAAATGATTGATCAGCACTAAGAGGAATGTCCAAGATATTGCAGAAGTATCCCCCCATCCCTGCATCTAGTACACTGTAATTGAGCGTGCAATAATTAGTGTCTTCCATAGCCCGATTAGGACAGCATCCACAACTGGAGAGGAGAGGGACGCCTGACTTTTTTGATTGAGCAATCAATAGGGATTTTTCCTACAAGGCTTTCCAGAAGAAGAATGAAACTCAAATCCTTATTCCAAATCCATAGATAATTAGCCACAAAGCTGGACGCCGAGCACTTGGAAATTCCAGGCTTTGTTGAAAAGTTTCCATGAGAAGTTACTGTCCAAATCAGTTTATACTGGTTACTGATGGCTTGATATCCAACTGAGCAATTTTCTGAACCAGATTCTGAGGCTAATATTGGTTAAGTAAACCAACATTCCAAGACCCATCAAGCCTCCAAGTGTCTTTAACCAGTGAGTTTTCATTCCCGTCTAAAAAATCATACAAGAAAAGAAAAGAAAATCCTTTAGAGGCTGATTTCCCCACCATCTATCCTTAGGGGGAATGATCACACCTTGACCCATCAACCGTTTAGAAGCTGCCAGGTAATCTTCTATTAACTCAACTGTCCTACCCCAAGATCAAGAGCAAGACCTCGGTTGACCACCGTCAACAAATGAGGGTTAACCACATATTTGCCTTTCACATAGTGTGACCACTTTGCATTCATTGAAACCATCCTCCATAGCATCTTCATTCTAAAAGCCTTCTCTACATTCTAAATACTCTTGGTACTTAAACCTTCTTCCTGCACTCGTTAACTTATTCTACTCCACCTGACTCAATGACGCTTGAGACCATTCTCTCCTTCATCCCAAAGGAACTTGGCGAAGATCTTTTCATCCCAAGATAAATAGTTGATGGGGAGAACTTATTGAAAGCAAATAAATCGGAATGATGCTCAATACACGTTTAACGAGAATAAGCTTTTTTCCTGCTGACAGAAGCTTCCCTTTCTATTCTGTGACTTTTTTCCTGAGTGCCATGAAAATAGACTCTCTTTAGCCTTCCCACATATATAGGCACACCAAGGCAAGTAACAGGAAATCGCTTCATATGGAATCATCCTGATTGAGACTCAAGATTTATAATTTTTACAATTGCAGCTTTCTCATATGCCATGAAGCAACTTTTCATCTTATTAATAAGATGACTAGAGGCACTGAACATAGATTGCCTATCATATAGAGAACATGCCCTATCTTTATCCAAGTCGGAAAAAAACATATAAATATTGATGAGAGCATATAGTTCCTCCTCTTATAGAAGACCTCATATACATTTGAAATCCTGCAGGTCGCCTGCAAGAGAACTGCACATGATAGATTTAGTCTTGCCACATGCAGACAATGCATCGTACCCATATTTGTGGATTGCCGGTCGACCTTTGGATCTATCATTTCCCTCCCGTTATTGCAAGTGGCGATGGTTATTTTCTTTAGGAAGGCTATGGTTTCACCCCACACTCCCGTTGCTTGGATTAAATCAGGGTTATATTTCATTATTGGGCTAAGTGTTGGGCAATTGAGGCTAGAGTACATGATGATCATTGCAAAGAGATGGAGGTTTAGATAGATGTGTCGGGAAACTAGGAAGGATAGAATCAAGAATCAGGATATTTGAAGCAATCTAAGGGTACGTGATGGAGATCTGATAGGGATGGTTACAAAAAGCCAAGCACTCAGTAAGAAAAGGAACTTTGATTAGCATTGAAGGGCTTGAAAAGAGGACAAGGAGAAGTCCCAAAAGGATTTGTATCGAGTTTATTTTATTTTATTTTTTATTTTTATTTTTTAACAGACGCACACATACCCCCACACACTCACACCGTAGTAGAATTTCACCACCTATGGGTACTCGAACCCTTGACCAGGTGTTGAAACTCCTGAGAGTCTACCACCGGAGCAAGAGAAAGAACCCAAAAGCTCATATGAAGGCTTTTTTACCAAGCAATATAGGGTCTTAGAAAGGAATTTTCAGTGAAATATGGTTTGTAAGGACAATCCTAGGTAGTTAAGATAAGGATATGATGATGGCTAAATCAAGGTCATATCACAGTTGTAGAACTGGCTAAGTCAACTAGAAACTTGGTCCAGTCAATTCCACATGGTGAGAATTCAAGCTGAGTCATTGAGAAACTTGCCATTGAGCTTGATTGAGCCAAGTTTCATAGAAATTGGTTGAGTTGACTCAAAGACTCAGTCGAGTCGACACGAATTGTAATGACTCGAGCCGAGTCACTCGCCAGTCAAACATTTATTTATTTATTTTTGGAAACAAAATGTAGTGATGAGGGAGAGATTCAGATCCTCAGCTCCTTCAAGATAGCCAAGGTTCTTAACTAGGAATACTAATGAAGTTGTTTATTTTGGTTGTTCTAGATTAAGAACATTTAGTGCTATATTATCTTAATTTCATTATTAATTATTGGTTTGAGTCTTTGAGTCAACCTGACCTGGCTGGACATTGAGTTGAGTTGAGTTTTTGGGTTTTTGAACTATGGGTCATATTTCGTCTAAGAGATTAAGAACTTTCTTTTTCAAAATATCCAATTCCATGTTGAAGTACTTCAATGATATTTGACGTTAGTAGTACTTACTACTTAGAGATACTATATTTTTCTCAATTGAAGTAACACCATCTTTTATTGGACGGATAAATGGCGCATATGATTTTGGTAACCTATGGGAGAGTTTCGATGCTGTTTTTTTGGTGTGATTTAAGGAAATAATTTGTGTGAATGATTTTCCTAGAAAGTAGTATGGATGTTTTTGTTTTCTTTCCTAAACATGCTATTTGGATGATACTATTTGATTCGTATAAACAATTTTCTATTTCGTTGTTATTAAATGCAGCTTACATGTTGTTTGTATTGGAAAAGGCCCATCACTGGGCTGGACCTTCCATTTCTGGTGTCTACCTTTGGTTGCCCGGGCATCTGAAAATTCATCAGATGATCAAAACCATATGATCAACAGGCGAGAACGTGGATGGTCTGGATCAACTATAATGTAGAAGTTCCTATCATTGATTTTGGCCATCTATCACATATTCACGTGGCCACTTGGGCTCACCTTTGATTCCCCCATGACTCTTAATGATTACTTTGATAAGATGATTCTAATCATCTGACCAATGGCATAAAAATTGAAAGTCTCAAATTATCTTATTCACTGGAGAAGGTCCGATCATTGATCTGGAATGATCAACAAGTCATCTTGTTTTGATTTCGCATCCCTCTCAAAATCCACTTCATGCAGATGATCCATAAAAGTGGGTTGATTTCAATTGATTACAATAGAAGTTCATTGATTTGGAACATCCATCATGTTGTTCCTACCTTTGGTTCCCCATCCCTCTTGAAAATCACTTTCATTGGATGATATAGGAAAGTGGACGATCCAAAATGATTTACTGGAAATGGTCCGATCATGGATCTAGGGCACCCTTCTTGAGGAGGCATAGTGCCTAGTTTCTGTAGAGGTCCACTTGTAGGTGAAGGGGAGGGGAAAACTACAAGGCGCTAGTGCATTCCAGCCTTTACTTACTAGCCCACCTTTAATTTCCTGTGCCTCTCATGAATTACTTTTAAGTGAACAATCCTAACCACTTGACTAGTGGCTGGGAAAATGGGTGGTCCACAATTCACATACTCTCAGGAATCACTTTGATCAGATATTCCTATCAATTTGTTAATGCTGAGGAAAATGGATGTTTCGATTGATCATATGATGAAATATCCTAATCACAAACCTTGATTGTCCATCATGTGTGGGCCACTTTTTGTATCTCTAAAATACTTTCTTTAGGTGATCCAAACCACTTAGAAATAGCTAGGAATTTGGATGGTGTAGAGTGATTATATTGGAAAAGGTTTGATCATTAATCTTGGCATCCATCTTTGGGTCCCACCTCAAGAATTTCTGATTGGATGGTCCTAACCATCTGATCTGGAAGGGAAGGTTTTGAGGGGTTTGGTAGGTATTGATTAGGAGAGAAGTGATAAAAAATAATTTTGGGAGTGAAGAGAGCTTTGAGCTAATTTATTGTAAAATGATTTTTGGATGCCAAAACTGATTCTTACCAACTAAGTTTTGTTATTAGTCAAGTATCAATGTCTAGAACAGAGAACGAAAGTAATTTTTGTGTCACTTGACCCAGAAAAAAAAAAAAAGAAGAAGAAGAAGAAAAGAAAAAAAGAAAAAAGAAAAAAAAATCATTTGGAGTGATTTTTGAAGTGGCATCTGATGCCCTCAAGGGATCTCCATCATGGATGGTCCATTCCTTTATATTTCCCTTATCAAATGATCCTAGCAATCTAGTGTAAATGGACTGTTACAACCAACAATTTACATTTAACTCTGACCAATCAGATGCTCTGGACAGTCTGATTGAGAGTCATTGGGTTACCTTTCATATTACATGAGGTGATGGGGGCATCTCCCGCACACGCACGCCCCCCCTACGCATGTACGTAAGGAAGAGGAGAGCCCCACCATCGATCTGGATCGATGACGATGTCCAGGGAGGGCCTACTAGTTAGAGGACTGTGTTTTGGTTCCTTGGAGTGGACCCGATTATCATGTGGATCCCACCATTGGATCTCATGTTCGTTGGCCACTACTCTAGATGATCTAGTACTTGAGTTTTGTTTATTGTTATTAGGAATATCATGGACAATTTAGATTGCTTTGATTAATTGTTATTTTTGTTACTTCGTCTCTAAGTAATAGGGTGCGTACATGGCACGGCTTTTGGAGTATAGGTTTTTCTTATAAATAGGCAACCCCTTGTAGGTTTTTTTCATTGACGATTGAAATAAAATTTTTGCTTTTTCTGCTTCTCTAAATCTCTGAGTTGTGGGAGCCTAATCGGGTGCGAAACCATCCCTTCTTTGAAGGGCTAACTACTGTGGTGCGAAGCCACACCCATCCCGATTTGCCCCCACCTCCTACCATCCATATTCATCTTCTCCTACAATTATCCAACCTTCAAATCCACCGTTATTTTGCAGCCAATCATTCTCTACAACAAATTTCCAGAATCAGGCCCTGCAGGAGGGCTGAAACTTCGACGGAGCACCGTGCTCCAACTAGTCATCCGTTCGATCTGAAAATTGGTGTGCGGGTGGCCCATCCCTGACCGACCAACCCCTTGCTGGCCCTTTTTGGGTTTGTCGGCCCCCACACACGTTCGGGCCACACTCCACACACGTGCGTCAGGCCCGCTTGCTGCCCATGTGTGCGGATTGGTTACAGGTTCTTTCCCTTCTCTTATTCACTCTTCTCTCACCTTATTTCCATAACCCTAACCCTAGATCATCCCAAATCCCAAAGTTCTATTATACTTTTACAACCTTAGGGTTTCCTAAATTGAAACGTGTGAATCTCTTGGATTGGGGAAGTAATCCTTTGCATGTGTGGATGAATCTATTCTCTTTTGATCATTGTTTGGTCTATAATTTTAATTGATCCAACCCTAACATGTGTAGGCTTGGACCCTTGTAGATCCCCCTTGTTGAATGCTTGACTTTATGCGGGATGTGGAAGTTTTGCGAATGTTTCTAAATTAGTATGATCTAAAGTTTGAAATCTTGCATATCATGTTTAATTTCCATGTCCTGCATCATGAGGCCCGTGATATGAGTCAAAAGGATTAATAAGACTCCCACATGTATTATTTGTTGGGTCAAATGGAAGCTTAATTAAGAATTCTCTATTTGCTTCTAATGTAAGTTACAATGGTCTAGGTATACATTGTTTGTCCTTCTTTCCATCAAAGTTGCATCTCTCTTCTGAACAGCTTATTTTTAATAATGTGAATGTAACCTAAATCCAAGTTCTTTGGTTTGCAGAACAGGTTGAATATAACAAAAACAATTCGCAAATTTTCAATAGATCCCAATTTAAATCCGACTGGTGAGTTTCATGCGGCGCCAATTCCAAGACTTATTAATCATGGAGATGAACATGAGCAGGAATATGTTGAAGGAGCTGTTCCACTAACTGCTAATTCTTTTGATAGATATGCACAACAGTAAGTCAGAAAAGTCTGAGTTCCAAACTCTTGGTTACTTTCTTCGAATATGTTCTCTTTCACTGGACTGCATTTCATTGGTGATAGCACGGGTCATATTATAAGGTTGTTGTAGTTTTACATTTTTATTTTTGTGACTTGTGAGTGTATGTATCCTATATGCCTAAGGATTTTGTACAGCCATGCATCATGTTTCCAACTGAAGATTAATGCCAATATACTGTATTCCAAATCCAGTACAACCAACATTTAACTCTGGTAGCATGTTGCTCACATGGGACAATCACTATATTACTCTATTGTCTAAATTGTATGTATTACCCAGTGTTTTTGGTAGCTCTCGTAGCATAGCATAGCGTTGCTAAAATGCTACGTAGCGCATGCAGGTAGCGGCTTCCTGGTACCATAAGCTACAGGGCATGTAACGTTAGTTATAGAGCATGTAGTCTATGCTACATGTAGCGTAGCGCAGGTAGCATATGCTACTTGAAATCTCATTTTCTTTTAGTTTTTCTTCTATGATAGTTCAACACCTATTTTAAAATGGCGGTGACTCATCCCCACCACACTAACACTACATTAGATCAATCTGGACCATCTAAATTGTGCTCAATATCATGGATAGAGCACTTAGATCAATCTGGACCATCCAAATTCTGGTTCATATTGTGAATTTGTGATATTTCAATAAAAAAAGAGGTCACACATAGAGATGTCCAAAGGCAAAGAGACTTAGATTTTGCATGGAAATGCAGTTGACGATCCAGATTCGCAGTTAAAAACTCATAGGAAATATGCATTTTGTAAATTTTATCATATTTTTCTATTATTTTAATTAAAAAATATTAGGTATCGTGTAGCTTATGCTATATGCTATGTAGCTTATGCTGCACGCTATGGAGGGCCAAATGCTGCGCTATACGCTACACTCTATTTAAAGCACTGGTATTACCTTAGGGTTCATTTGGTAACACCACCAGAAGCTACTTTTGGCAGATTCTCTTATTAAATGGAAGCTATTCTCAAGTGTCAAATGGCTTCTATTTTGAAAGAGAAGGTACTACTAACAGCTCACTTATTGTCTAAATAGCTTGGTCTAGGCTAGGGTAGGCCCAGCTTTCTGGCCTTTAAGAAGAGTCAACCAAAGGTCTCAAAGTGTAAAATGGCTTCTATTCCGAGAGAGAAGCTGCTACCAAATGCACCCTTATTATCTAAATAACCCAGGCTCGACTAGGGTAGGCCCACTTGTATGGCTTTTAAGAAGAGCCAACGACAGGTCTCAATGGAACACACCCTTATTGTCTAAATAGCTGGAAGTTGGAACTACCAATAGCATCATTACACTTGTCAAACTTAAAAAAAAGGATCTTTTTCTCGTCCATGGATCCAAATATTGATTTGGGCCATTGATTGTACGATCTACAAGGAAGAATTAATAAGGGGCCATATAATGGTACTGTCCACCTAATCTTGAGTTTTGTTTGTGTACCTCTCTTTAGTTTATTAGGTTTATGTAATATATACATGTTAGGGATGGTACTTGTGGTGGCCAAGGTAATCAAGGAGGTGATAAAGGTTATCAAGGTGGTCGTAGTAATGTAGGGGGAGGTCATGGACCCAAGAATTTTACTCATTGTGGACTTATAAATCACAATGTTTAGAAATGTTGTGACATCCATGGGAAGCTAGCTTGTGCAAGTCAGGCATCTTATTCTGAAGAGAGTAGTGGGTCTCATTTGGATGGTTCTAGTCCTACAACTCAACAACCAAGTACATCTAGTGATATAGTCACACTTACCAAAGATGAATATTGAAAGTTATTGAAGAATCGACCTATCTCTTCTAATACTCCTACTTCTATAGCTACATTCATGAACTCAAGGATGGCCTGTTTAGGGTCCAAGTCCATTGCACCATGGGTCATTGAATTTGGGGCCTTTGACCATATGACAGGTGAATCCAATGCCTTTTCCTCTATTGATATATTGTTGTTGAGTTCATTGGTCACTTTGGTAGAAAGTACGGTGGAATGGGTACTATTTATCCAAGTTCCTTTCTACTTCATATAAAGTGGGTGGAATGGGTACTGTTCATGCAAGTTCCTTTCTTTCATGTCATATGTTCTCTATGTACCTAAATTTCCTATTAACCTTGTCTATTAGTAAACTCATAAAATCACTTAATTGTCTACGACTTTCTATCCTTCATGCTATGTTTTCCATGATCTAAAAGATTGGCTGAGGACATGAACATGGTGGTCTTTTCTATCTTGACCATGAGGACCATGAGGTAATTGTTATAGTAATGCAAAATAACATCTCTTCTTACTAGTGCCATTGTTGTCTCGATCACCCTTCTTTGAAGATTCTCAAGGTGTCTCTCATAGTTTAGGAGTACGAAGTGTGTGAGTTAAGTAAGCATTATGAGTTAATTTTTCACTACTTGCCCAAAAGCATAGTTTAGTTCCATTTGCTTTGGTTCATGCAGATGTTTGGGGACCTATTCGAGTCTTTATTGTGTCAGGGTATAAATGTTTTGTGTTTGATAGAGAAGCTGTACTCTTGTAAGGAGGCAACACACTTAGCGTGCCAACAATTGAGTTTATCTTACCCATTGATATTCTTGAGTGCCTCACGATATAAGAACAACATGAACTCTCAATGAATCAGGTAATGTCACCATTGTTGTAGAGCTCAGATAGGGGGCATAAAACTTGATGATGTACGTTGGATAGTTGAGTTGTGGCCCACTCAATTTCTCGGAGACGAATGCTACGGGTCACCCTCTTGCTTAGGATGGCCCCAATGCCAACATAGTAGACATCACAACTAATCTTGAGGACATTGTTGTGCATGGCTAGAATCAGAGCCTTCAAGATCTTCCTTTTGTTGAACCAAAAACTATCCTCCCCTACGTCGGTCCAAAGAAACGGTCCGGTCTTCATGCGCTTGGTAATGGGTGCAACAATAGAGCTAAAATCCTGAATGAACTGACGGTAGAACATAGCTATCCAATGGAAACTATGGACTTCATTTATGTTGCATGGAGTGGGCCAACTAACATTTGCTTGCACCTTGCTTTAGTCAAGCTTTACATCCTTTGTTGAAACAACGCAACCAAGGAAGGTGACATTATCGGCCATGTAGGAGTACTTCTTCGCATCAACATAGAGCCTTTCCATGGGGCCTTAAATATCAACCTAAGGTGCTTCAAATGTTCCTCATGTGAGTGGTTATAGATGAAAGTGTTGTCGAGATACACAACGGCGAACTTGCCACTAAACGGTTTCAAGAGGTAGTTTATGCCCTTGTGAAAGTGCTAGGTGCATTAAATAGACCAAATGGTATGACAAGCCACTCGTAGGGACCTTCACTTGTCTTGAATGTCGTTTTCCATTCGTCTCCAAGGTAGTTGTGTATTTGGTAGTACTCACTCTTGAGGTTGGTCTTTTGAGAAAACCATAACACTAGCTAACTGATCCAACATATCATCGAGCCGGGGAATGGTAAAATGGTATGTGATAGTGATCTTATTAATGGTGCGGCTATCCATGCACATGTGCCATGACCGACCTTCTTAGGGGTGACAAGTGCTAGTATTGCACGTGCTCTCATTCTCTCATATATGTAGCTATGTTCCAATAATTCTCTCACTTTCGGTTGAGCTCCTGATGTTCCTTTGGGCTCATTCGATAGGGGGTATTGTTTGGCTGGCTATCACTCGGAATTAGATCTACGTGGTCTCCTCATTGAGGGCAAGCCCTTGGGTAACTCATTGAGCATCACATCGGCATATTCTTTTAACAATGGCTTCACTGCCTCGAGTATGTGTCTCCTCAACTGTCGTTCCTTGTGCCACCAATGTGTAGATTTTGCCACTATCTTAGGTGGCCCAGACAAATGTCGCCATGGATAGAAGCTTCTTGCTGTCCCCCTTAGTGGGTTTGGGCTTGACATCCTCTTGAATTGGGTCGAGAATTATTTTCTCACCATTGTTTTGAAACACATAGGTGTTGCAATGACCATCGTGGATGGTGTAATGCTCGTATTGCCATGGCTAGCCCAAGACGATGTGGCATGCATCCATGTCAACCACATCACATTGTACCTCATCAAAGTAACGTTAGCAATGGAAAACAAAAAAGGCACCATTTAAAGACCGTTAACTTATTGCCCTTGCTAATCCATGAGAGTTTGTATGGTGTAGGGCGAACCTCCATGGGGAGCTAAAGCTTGTTGATGGCCTCTTTCAAGATCGCATTCTTGCAACTTCTACCATCAATGATAACCCTCTATGCTTGCAAACAAGCATGCATGGTATGAGGAAAATGCTTGTGCGACACCAATCCTCCAGTTGGGTGCTTTGTAGCATCAAGAAACTCTTACGAAGATTGAGAATAAGTGCCTCCCTATCATCATCGTAGGTGAGTCTTGTGGTCTCACCACCACCGTAGGTACAATGGGTCGTGTTTCACTTCAGCTTTGGCATCCAACTTGTCTTGGTAGCTCGACTACTTGCAATAATCGAACACTATTAGATCGGATCACCACACACTTGTAACATGCAAAAGGTCAGCCATCAAGTTGGTTGTAAAGTGCTAGAGGTGACTGCACATGCCTAGTTGTTGCCTCCTGTGGTCAAGGTGTTTCGTAACGGTAACGGTGGCCGTGACGGCCACCACCGTTACCTTTACGATGTGGGGCATAACGATTGTTACGACCCCATAATGGTCTCTCTTTTTAATTTTTTTATTTATTGAAAAACCCCTCGAAAAACCCATATCTGCCCCGTGATGTTGATTAAAAAGTATGAAAAACTTGTGTCTGTCCCGTAATAGACCATTACAAGGCTATCATGGCCTTTATAGGGGACGTAACGTGCCGTCAACGGCAATTACGGGTCATTTTTTTCCATAACAGCTATTACGACCATTACAATCCTGTAACGTGTAACGGTTGCCATTGTTACCTTTACGTAACGGCCTTTACGGCACACCATGCCTGTGGTACCTGGGCTGGCAGGGGATGTTCTTATGCTACGACAGGCTTTGTTAGGGATGGTCATGGTGTTGAGCGCAAGGCCACTCGTTTTGGACAAACCTCGCGCTAGCTCAGCATTGGTGTGCCTCCACCATAGATCCCTAATAGATGCCTTCGCTAGGGTCCACACTGGGAACATCATGAGTTCATCCCAGATGGATGGGTGTAACTCCCCCATGTATCTTGCAATGATTTGAGCTTTGGTCTTACAGAGATCATTACGGGCTAATAAAAGGTTTAATTCAGTGTAGTCATCCATATCGTGATCCCCTTTATGGAGCATATGCAATTATTGCTTGTAGTTGAATGGAAGTAACATATCTTACAACATCTTCCACATCGAATCCCACATTGCTATTTGGTCACCCTTTGGTGCTCATGGGTTCAATGAATCTATTCCCACCAAATTGAGGCATGCCTCTTGATGCCGATTGCCACTAATTTCAGTCATTTGGCACATCATGGAAGTTGAAACTTGCTCGACTATATTGATCCAATAAAAAAGCCCCTCCATGCGAGGCCTTTTGTGGAACTACAAAAGCTTGACCTTGATGCAAGATCGCCCCATGGTCATCAACATGCCATGCTCTCATCTAGCCTTCTCACCTCCCTCAACTGTCAATAAAGAAAGGAGTTTAAATGACTCAATGACCTCGGATCCATGCCACTGTAGGTCGATGATGAACTATGTGAACTTTGTTGTGACATCTCCTTGATTTGTCACTGGAGATGCTTAATCTCTACATCTTGGGGATCTATCTTGACCATCCCGCACACTCCCACTCACTTACACCCCCTCTCGAAAGGCTCTTATCATTCAATCCCATGCAAACGTCTAGAGAATTCACGATCTTGCTAATCCACACGCTTCTAAACAAACTCCATAGAACACTTTTTATTCCAGTCATGAACCATTGATTGTGGTCACTTGATCTGTCTCTGCTACTTCTATGAAGTCCTTGCTCCCTTTCAAGAGCCCAAGCTTGTAAGAGACCTTAGAAATCATGAGATGCTTCATGATCTCACTCATGCATGCCACGACACTTGATCAACCGCTCGCATGCTCTCCATGCACTGTCAAAATTACTTATATGAAGCGTCTTTTGCTCTGCTCAGAGAATTCCATCGAACTCCTTCTTTGATACCACCTGATGTAACTTAGGTATTGATGCAGGACCGATGCATTAACCAAATAACTTGTGAGATCAAGAACATATTAAGATAATTAACAAAAAAGACAAAAGCATTGCCCTAAACACCACAACAATCATGAACAAAAAAAGAACATCATGCATAATCCTAGCCTAAGTTAACCGCATCATCACACAAGATCATTAAATAAAAGGAAACTAGGATCTAGTGGATGTAGGGACATCCAATTAGCATAGGGTATAGTCTCTTTCAAAGTAGAAAACCTAATACAACCTAGGGTAAAAATTAGGGTTTGGGTAATTTGGGAAAGTAGGAAAGTTAGGGATTTTAGATTTAGGGTTAAGGTTTCGGGAATGGAAGAAAGAGGTATAGGAGAAGACGAAGGCTTAGGTTGTGAGAATCGAAGAAAAGAAAATACCTTGATGGAGGAGAAAAGAGATGGTGATGTGGGGATAGATGGAGACATCGCACCTCCGTTGATGAAGATTAGCCTCGCACCAATCTCCCTTCCAAATCGCATGGAAGTATCTTCAAATAGCATGAAGATAGACAAAGAAGAAAACAATAGCCTTTTATTTTTTAATTTTTATTTTTAATCACAAAACCTAATGAGGGGGAGGGTCACACGGCCACCCTCTTTTTATAGCTTTATGAAAGTTGAAAAATTACAATTAACACCATGTTTTGTGAATTTTGACGAAAAATCCATAGTTTAACTAAAATTAACTAAAACACTCATAATGATGTCCAAACATAACATAAAAAAAACTAAATCCTATGATGCTAATAAAATCTAAGAAAACTAGTGTGGACGATCCACGATGAATGGCCCGATCATGTGATCCAACGGCCTGATCGTCACGTCCCTTCGATCCAACGGTCTAGGTCACTCCATAAAGCAGCCCATGTGCATCTTCCTAGTGTGGGGTCTTGCAGATGCTTGCACATGCACATGAGGTTTTCAGCACGATCACGGGTACTCACCTAGCCATAGGAAAATCGGTGCGGCCTGCCTCCTCTGATTCATATGCAAAAGTGTACATGTAGTTATGTCCTTATCAAGTATACTAGAATTGACAGATTCCAAAGGAATGAAAGGAAAACATTGAAAAATTGGGTTGAATTGTGATTTGGTAATCCAAACACTTCACACACATCAAGGAGAAAATTCTCACAATTTCTTCCAATTTCTCTTACAAATGAGAAACTACATGATTTCTAGAAAATTCTTTTTTATAGGCCTTGTACAACCAATCCTAACCACCTCTTATAATCCCCTAACTATTCACTAACTAATCTTACATAATTAGTTGCTAATCCCAACTAACTCCAACAAACCCAGAACCAACTCTAACTACCCTCAATCATTAAACCGGCATAAGAAGAAAATTACAGGTATATCTCTCAAAACCCAAATTACAAAATGCCGAACACATGACCATTTCATGCTAGATGGGCCCGGTTACTTGTGGCACGATCTAGACTGTACAAGTTGTTAATGGCCAAGATGTCAACATCACTTCGTTAATTATTTCCTTGCACGTTCGATAATTGTGATAGGTTTCAGTGTGAGACTGTTCAACTTGCACAGCATTGTAAGACTTCTTTTTCTCCTAGTAATACGAAGAGCATGTTTCCCTTCTAGTTTATTCATTCTGATGGGCACGTGGGCTTGTTGAAAATTCAAGAGGAAGTTCTGATTGTAACAAAAACATTCCATCAAATGGTTGTTAGCCAATATGATACAAAAATCAAATTATTCCAGTTTGACAATGCCTGGAATATCTACATCACCATGATCTATAGAAGTATTTCATAGATTTTGCATAGAAAATTTCAAACCTCCTACCCATACACACCATGTTGCGGAAAATAAAAATTGCCATCTATTAGGTCACTGTTCCTTGTTGCTTGGCACGCTAATTCCAAAAACATATTGGGAATAAGCCATACTTTTAGTCACTTACATTATCAATCAAGCTTCCACAACTGTTGTAGATTATAGACACCCATTGAAGTTTTGAAACCAAATGCTTCCTTATTCATCCTCCCACCCAAAGTATTTGGTTGTCCATGTTTTGTCCATCTACTTGGACTGTCTAAACCCAAACTTGGACCTAAAGCAATCAAATGTCTTTTTGAGATATTCTAATCCTCATAAAGTGTATAAGTGGTATTGCTGTGTAAATAAGAGAAGATATGTTTCCAAAGATGTTTCATTGTTTGAAAACATCTCTTACTTTAATTGACATGGTAAAACACTAACCTAGCTTCCTCTTCCTCTTCTCACCATTGACATTTTTTCCAATGATGTGGTCCAAAATAGTGGCCGAGCAAAGAACTAAAAGTATCTTCTAGACAGAAGAAATCGCCTAAGATACAACCTGATCACCACTCCTTAACTTTGGAATTTGATAATTTGGTTCTTCTTATAGCTCTCCGGAAAGGCACTCTTTATTGCACTTCTGATCCCATGTATCTTACGAAGATTTATCTCCTTGATATCACTCTTATCTATCAGCCATTTCTTCTATTTCCATTTCAACTAAAGTTGTAGATCATCAAGACGGCGGCGTTCTCGAACATGCCCATCTATTTCCTGTCCTTATTCCAATGCCCGAAGTCGGTTCTCTCTAGGCTTGAAAAGCTGAGAAGACATTATCTGTGGAATGGCAATAGTGAAGGGAAGAAATTTCATCTACTCAAGTGGCCGACGCGTGTAGGCCAATTAAGGAAGGGGGGCATGCATCAGACCTTTAGGGGATATGAACACCTCTTTATTTGGAAAGTGGGTTTGGAGGTTTGGAGTAGAGGAAGGGAAGCTGCGGATGGAAGTAGTGGCTAATAAATATGGTACGCAGGAAAGCGGCTGGTTCGTGAAGTCTTTGTCACTTTATCGAGCTTCCGCCATTTGGAAAGCAGTGCCGTCTATTGAGCATTTTGTCCGCAGGGGCACATCTTTTGCTTCGGGAAAAGGGTCCCACATTCATTTTTGGACTGACAAGTAGTGCAGGGATCTTGAATTGCAGGCTATGTTCCCAAGTATGGCTATGCTGGCCCTCGACCAATTCATCTTGGTAGCTTATTGTTTCTCAGTTATGGTGGAATCGGTAGTGTGGATGCCGCCTTGTCATAGAGATCTTTTGGATATTGAGGTCAATGAATTCTCTAACCTCCAAGACTTTCTTAGAAATGTCAAGATTAATCCTATTGAGGAAGACTCTATGGTGTGGGCCAGAAACGCTTCTGGGAAGTTCTCCATCAAGTCATTATTTGAATTAGTTTTGGATTCCTCGCTTCGTATTGCATGTCATCTGTTTCATCATTGGTTTTATGCCTGCCCCCCCCCGAGTGGCGGTTTTCATTTGGTTGGTCTGTTGGAAGCGAATCCTTATGATCGATAACTTGGAGAGGAGGGCAATGATTCTTCTGAATATTTGTTGCATGTGCATAGGTAATGAGGAGACAATTGTTTATCCATTGTCCCCTTTCCTTTAACGCATGGAGTCACTTTTTTTTGCTGTTCTAGTTGACATGGGTGATGCCGAACTCAGTGGACGACCTTCTTTGGGCTTGGCATGGTGGAGGTGTTGGGAGGTTCGGTAAAGCTAGGTGGAGACTCCTCATTATGGCAGTGTTCTAGGCTATTTGGGGCGCGAGAAATCGTTGTTATTTCAACAATCTTGGGGCAAGGGCTGAAGAGGTTATTTGTATAGCCTCATTGTATTAGGGCGTGTTTGATTTTCCAAATCGCGCGTAAATGCATTGGGAATTAGTAATTATTACTACTTCACCTGTTTGAAAATGCACTTGCATTTCTGTCTTGAAAACCAAGTAAAAAGACTGGTTTAAATTTCTGGGCCCCACCATGATATATATGATATATCTGAGCCATCCATCAGTTTTAGTGTAACATTTTAAGGCATGAGCCAAAAAATGAGCCTGATCGAACACTCAGGTGGCCCACACTAAAGTAAACACCGATACGTTTTTAACGGTAGATGTTCGATTCCCTAAATCTTGTGATGTGGCCCACTTGATCTTTGTATCAGCCTCATTTTTTGGTTAAGCTCTAAATTCAGCTGGCATAACAGATGGACGGTGTGGATAAGACACAGACATCATGGTGGGCCCCACATATATTTCACAATCTCCTCGGGTTTAGAGCTCAAAAAAGTAAGTATCAAATCAAGCATCGATAACAATGCTGTAATTACCCAGTGAAGTAATTATTACTCACTTGTAGTGTATTTACCAAATGCTTGGAAAATCAAACACGCCCTTAAGATAGATGGTGTTGTATTCTTTGCTCGTTGTTTGAGCTTTCTAATAAATTCTTTGTTACCTCCCCCCCCACCCAATATATATATATATATATATATATATATATATATATATATATATATATATATATATATATATATAATAATAATAATAATAATAATAATAATAATAATAATAATAATCGTAATAATAATTAATAAATAAATAAATAAATACATAATATATATATATATAAATAATAATAATAATAATAATAATAATGATAATAATAATAATAAATAAATAAATAAATAAATAAATAAATACATAAAATTGTAAATGGCTGATCCTCATTGGAAAGCAACAATGGTTGAGGAAATGATTGCCTTTGAGAAACAAAAGACAATGGGATTTGGTTCCTCTTCCTTTGGAAAACATGCTATAGGCTGCAAATGGGTTTCACTCTCAAATACAAAATTAATGGTTCAATTGATAGATATAAGGCTCATCTTGTAGCCAAGGGCTTCATGTAGCAATATGAGGTAGACTATCAAGAAACCTTTGCTTTAGGTGAAAAGTTAAATTCTTTTCGCATACTTCTATCCGTTGTAGCTCATCGTGTTTGGCTGCTTTACCAACTTGATGTCAAAATTGCATTTATTCATGGTGATCTACATGAGGAGGTCGACAAGAAGCTCCCTCCTGGATTCTTGTCTTAGGGGAAGACTGGTAAAGTATGCAAACTGCTGAAGGCACTTTGCGGGCTCAATCAGTCCATATGCACATGGTTCGAGAAACTTGGCCAAACAATCTCTGAGATTGGCTTCCAATGGTGTTCTTTTGACTCTGTATTTGGCAAATGTACTGATGAGAACATGACAATTCTAGTGGTATATGTTGATAATATTATTCTTGTAAGGACCAGCACTTAGGAAATTGAACGAGTTGAGAAATTTCTGGAATTTCCCTTTGAAATGAAAGACCTCGAACATCTCAAATATTTTTTTGGGATTGAAATTTCTCGCTCCAGAGGCATCTTTTTACCCCAACAAAAGTATGTCCCACACCTTTCTGATGCAGGGTTACTTTCTTCTTATCCTATTGATGCTCCCATTGGAGGAAATCGCAAGCTACATGATAGACAGTCTAAAGTGTTTGATAATCCTGGCATGTGCCGATGCTTTCTTTGTTGCTCAATTCATCATAGCATCATGCGCACTGATATTACTTATGTAGTTGGGCTTGTCAATCAATTTATGAAAAAACCCATGTCGTCATCTCCTTGAAGTGGTATATTGAATTGTTCGCCATATAAAAGCTGCTCTGGGTTGAGGAGTCCGTTATTCTAATCATGGACACTTGAATATAAGTGGTTTTTGTGATGCTGACTGGGCAAGTTCTACGTTTAATCATAGATTAACAACAGGGTATTGTTGGTTTGCTGGTGGCAATCTTGGTACGTGGAAGAGCAAAAAGCAAACTGTTGTGGCATGATCTTTTGTTGAAGCTGAATATCGAGCAATGGCTCATGCAACATATGAAATAATTTGGGCCAAATTGATTCTGCATGACATGGGCTTCATGATGCTATCCTTTGTTCCCCACTACATTGTGACAATTAAGCGGTCATACACATTGCTTCCAATCCCCTTTTTCATGAACATACTAAACATATTGAAGTCAACTGCTATTTTATTCGAGAAAATCTAGTGGCCAAGATTTTGTCACACTCCTTATTTCTCAGTTCCGATCATCAAGATGTGGATATCTTCACCAAGTTAGCTTCTTCCACTCACTGATGTACCATTATCAGCAAGCCCGACTTGTATGGCATCTACCAGCTTGAGGGGAGTGTTTGAGTATATTCTTCTGTGAGCAGTAAAGAGTGTGGATACTGATGTGTGTGGTCCTAAAAGCCCAATACTTTATTATGGTTGGGTGGTTAGGATTTATCTCCCTGTTTTTTTTTTGTAACTATTTTGGATATAAATAATAGTTTTTGGGTGGAGAACAAAATCAATTTCTCTCCCTCATTCTCCTCATTAACATGACTTCTTCTTTGCTGCTACAGTCATCAGCCCTTATATTTTTGCAAAGGCATGGGGTCCAAACCACCCCACTACCTTTTCTACTAAAACATTGAGAGATGAAAGCTTACCGGCTAATGAAATGCTATAGAGTCCAGTGAACACACAGGAGATCGGTAAATTTCCACACCAGAGATCTTCCCATATTCTGAATCTTCAGTTGTCTCCAACATCCAAGGAATTCCCTCAAGGAAATCGGCAAAGACATCAACAATTGCCTTTCAAATCTATGAGGACCTGCATTGGGGGGTTGTGTGGGTGAACAACACAACCTCCTGAATTCCATATTTGTAACAACTTCTCATGATTTTTTGTACCTTCAAATGTTAGTCAGAAATATAATTCAGGTCATGTTTTTTCAATAAACTATGTATTAAGGAAGCAAAGATGTATAGAAACTATTTCTGTAGGAAAAAAGATCACTTTTTTTTTAATGAATTGCATATTAAGAAAGCAAAGACTTGTAGTAGCTATTTTAAAGAAAAATGTTACGTTTTTGAATGAATTGAATATTAGGAATGCGAAGGGATGATGGAAATTTTTAAAGGAAAAAAAATCATGTTTTTCAAATGAACTATGTATTAAGAAAGTGAAGACCAATGGAAACTATTTCTAAAGAAGATAATCACATTTGACCATTCTAGCTATTTTTCATTATCACTAGTTGAACAAAGCGGTTGAAATGCAAAGGCTTAGTGGCCAATGCTGTTGTAGAAAGGAACAGACTTACATCTAATATTCAATGCCCCTTAGTGCTAAGATACCCAAACATGATATGATATACCCATAGCATGTGTTTTAGGTTTGAACAGATTCTTGTTGCGTTCCATGTGTGATTAACTCTAGTTTTCATACATTTTTATGAAGAAGAAGGTGAAAGGGGCATTGTGAAAAGCCTTTATATAAAAAGTCGTTAAATATTTAAATATTTTGGAAAATTTAGCATGCTAGAAGTCCAAAAACCAATGGGTGATATGTTTCATGAAACAACCATAAAATGCAATACGACTAGTAAGTTGTAAATGGGATATGCATACTAATTGGTAATATCCAAGCCTGGGAATTTGGGAAACTGGGAGTTCCATCTCCCTAGCTTGTATGTGTTATATTAATATCTATGTTTTGGATACTGGCTTTGGTGTTCTTAATTATAGAATCTGACTATGCTTATCAATCATTTTTATTTCCTTTTATGCGTAGTGATATGTTTCTTTAGCAAATTCAGATTGCTAAGCCTGAACATGAAATGATTATTGTATATTTTGGAACTCAAAATTTGCATCTCAACAGGTAATCTATTATGCTAAATGTTTTTGAATCCTGTGTTACTCCTTGAATCAAGAAGGGTTATGGATAATCAGTTTCTTAATTAAGATTGAGATAATCCCTTATGAAGAAAAAATGATAAAATGTTTTATTTCTTCCCATTAACTTTGCAATAAGTGTTTCTTTTGTAGGTTTCCAATTCTGGTTGTAAACTTTTATGCTCCTTGGTGTCAATGGAGTAACCGCTTGGTAATATTTCCACCTTCTTTTCACTGTATTATGTAGAATTTGTGAAATATCTGTTTTAAGTTGCTCGTAATGTCTAATATCAATGCCTACTTAAATGATTATAAATGGCAGATTTTCTTATACGCAACTATGTATTCACCTAAATGTTTGGTTATTTTACAACTCTAATTTAAAGTTTAATTTCTTGATGTAGATAGAATGAACATGCTCATTCTTAAGTCACTATTAAGCATCACATAGCTTGAACTTTCTTTAGATGCTCATTGGATGAGCTGGTAGAGATAACGTCTTGTGTGTGAGTGATCCAGGTTTCATTCCCCAGTAGTGTTACCTTTAGTGACATTGGAAATATACTGTAACGGACTAGAACATTTAACATGGGAGGAATTATATGATCCTAGGTCCCAGGATATGCATGGTATCCTTTTGCCCTGAATTTGTACTAGTGGAGCTCAGGTTCTTGATCTGATGTGTCCTACCATGGGTTAATTATGTTGAAAAATCTCCCTGATGGGGCAATCCTAATTTTCTACAAGTGGGCTGCCAATATATGATTAAGGTGTCTATGATCTTTTAGTTTGGAAGATTTTTAGGGCATTATGGTGGGTCCAACAGGCCTTCTTCCTTAGGTGTTGGGCTCTTTGCCAATGCATGAAAGAAGTCTCCTTACCTCAGCCATAACCCTTTCAATGACAATGCGTGTAGTTGCTACCTTTCTGGTTAATGTTTGGATCAGGGTGGCAATTTTGTTATCCAAGTCAGCCGATTTAACCCACTCGTAAAGTAGGTCTCCCCTGCTCTTATCACTAATGAATGCATTTCTACCAATAGCGATTAGGTCCAAGTGTTCACGTTCTAATTTCCTCCCATTGTTTGTCTACCTACAAGCTACAACTTCTTCCGTAGTCATAGCTTTATGTTATAGTGGCAGAAGAGAAACTTCTAGAGCTGCTTTTTTTTTTTTTTTAAATTATTTATTTTAAATTTTAACCTCAGTCTATTCCTCTTATTCGTGTGGATGAGTACACTGTGCTCTAGTTTTGCTTGTATGGAGTTGGTGAAACAGTTTGGGCCACCACACGGATCACTGATAGCTACAGAGGAGGACATTTGTTCCCGTACATTGACCATCAGTTATCGGCCAATTTATCATGTATATTTGTTTATTCAATTATGTGACATAGGTGCTTAATATTAGTTGCATGATTGGTTGTACTTGTACCACCGATACATAAAACATTGGTAAGAGGTGCTATGTAGTATATAATGTTCGAGCTGAGACATTGAAGAGTATGTTTGGGCTTTCAGTTTGCACAAGTGGGCCTACTTTTATCCAACGTTGGGTAGTCCAAAAGAACTATACTGCTTTCCGAAGGCATGGGAGCTCACATGAAAGTGACAAGATGCCCCATGTTTTGTGTTGGCCCCCAATTTCAGCAAATATTGGGAAGCCACAGGAAATGTGAACTATGTTTATTGCAACTCCTAAACTAGTCCTCTTAATAGAACTCCATTATACTCTCATAGTATGATAACGGAGGAATCAAAGATGGAACTAAATCAGCTTATTCATATAAGAATACATGCCATTCTTGAAATACTACTGAGGATGCTCTAATTTATTATTCTTCAATTTGCAACAAAGAATAGGAAAATAAATATAAAATTTGATAGATATGTGGACTTAGACCATAAATTTGATAGATACTACCAAAGGGGCTCATAGAAGAGTCACACTTCTATAGCTAGAATCCTATCCAATATTCGAAAAGGAGGAATTTCTATTCCATCGTAGCCTCCTTCAAAAGTTCCCTAATGCAGGGGCATTTTCACACCAGGCTCGAGTGGGGTCCCCCGTAGGATGCAGGGG
The DNA here is from genome assembly GCF_029962835.1 of Magnolia sinica. Lineage (NCBI taxonomy): Eukaryota > Viridiplantae > Streptophyta > Magnoliopsida > Magnoliales > Magnoliaceae > Magnolia > Magnolia sinica. Next base: position 53,364,389 of record NC_080584.1, read on the forward strand.
CACACTCAGGGTGAGCGGGGCCCACAGGGGAGGTCTCGTGTTCGAGAGTCCTCACTGGGGGTGATTAATGCAGGGGCATTTTCACACCAGGCTCGAGTGGGGTTGCCTGTGGGATGCAGGGGCACACTCGGGGTGGGTGGGGCTCACAGGGGAGGTCTCGAGTTCGAGACTCCTCACCAGGGGTGATTGATGCGCATTTTAACACCGGGCTCAAGTGGGGTAGCCAGTGGGATGGGGGGACACACTCGGGGTGGGCGGCTCGTCTGAGGCGGTACCTATGTGATTTGGAGCCCACAAGGAGGGTTCGGCCGAGGTCCTAACCCATAAGATGTGGGGCCTGGACTATGAGAGAAAGGGATTAATTCGCCATACTCCAACAGTTCGAGCTTTTAGAGCAAGTAGTTAATTGTCCTGCATCAAATTGGTATCAAAGCGGGGGGTTTCGTGTTCGAGACTCCTCACCGGGGGTGATTAATGTAGGGCCATTTTCACACCGGGCTCGAATGGGGTCGCTTGTAGGATGCAGGGGCACACTCGGGGTGGGCGGGGGCCATGGGGGAGGTCTCGTGTTCGAGACTCCTTACTGGAGGTGATTAATGCGCATTTCACACCGGACTCAAGTGGGTAGCCTGTGGGATGCGGGGATACACTCGGGGTGGGCGGCCTGTGTGAGGCAGTACCCATGTGATTTGGGGCCCACGAGGGGGGTTTGGTCGAGGTCCTAACTAATGAGATGTGGGTCCTGGGCTATGAGATAAAGGGATTAATTTGCCATGCTCTAACAGTTCGAGCTTTTAGAGCAAGTGGTTAATTGTCCTGCATCATTCCCAATGTACGGCTTTGTAGTATGGCCATGATACAAAATTTAATTAAGAATAAACTCCTACTTAAAGAAGCCAATACTTAAATCCAATTGGCTCACACATAAAAATGCCCTAAACTCTCTCAAATGAGTGTTGCTTGTGACCCCCACCTAGAGGAAGTTCCTGCGGTCGGAAGCTATGTGGAGTCTATTGAGACATTTGAGAAATCCACCCCATCCATCAGTTTCGCCCGCTCATGTTACTGCATGATCCCAAAAATGAGCCAAATCCGAAACTCAAGTGGACCACACTACAGGAAACAGTGGGGATGGAACACCCACTGTCAAAATCTTTTTGGCAACATTGAAGTTTTGGACCAGGCTAATATTTATATTTTCAGTTCATCCAAGTTAGAATGACCTTATGAATGATTTGGATGACAAATAAACATCATGGCGGGCCCCAGGATGGTTTCCATGGTGGGCATTTCTATCCCCACTTTTTCTTGTAGTGTGATCCGCTAAAGTTTTGGATCTGGCTCATTTTTTGGGATCATGACCTAAAATGGAGCGTTGTGTCTCTCAATGGATGCGTCGGGCTTAGGGTATACCCCCGAGCGAGTGACTATGGTGGGCATTTCTATCCCCACCTTTTCTTGTAGTGTGGTCCACTTAAGTTTTGGATTTGGCTCATTTTTGGAATCATGACCTAACTTGGCCTAGGTAAACTGATGGATAGGGTGGATTTCTCTTGGAGATCTCAGTGGGCCTCATGTAGCTTCCGACTGCAGGAACTTCTTGCAGGCCAGGTCGTAGGCAACTCACGTCCAACTCTCTCAAGGTTGTTCTAAAAAAAGAGACATACTAAAGGAAACGAGATAAAGTGTTCTAATCTCATGACATCTTTTTCTTTACCATCTATATGGGTGTGTACTCCCAAGTGTTTGCCGTATATAATGCATATGGTGGTACAGAACCTCTCAAACTTCAAACTATTCATATATAAAGACATGGTATTTGATTGGACTTGTGGACTACATTTCAATCAATGGGTGACTTTTTAGCCCTCTGATTTATCTATGCAACCCAAAGGTGAATCAAACAGTTAATCTTGTCTAGGCCATTCATTAGGACAGTTGATAGGGTCTTGATCTTTCATCATCTCATTCTGGATGATTAATTCGTTATAGATCTTCAATTTAGATGGCTGGATAGTCTAATCATTAATATGTATGGTTGGATATGACAAATTTGTAATCAGGACCTTTGGATGGGCCTGATCTTCAATCAACAGTAATGGGACCACTTGTGGTCTCCCATTGGATGGTCCTGTGTCACATGCACTAATTGTTTTTTGTTTACCGTGACTTTTGTGCTTTGTGACATGACATCATGTTGGTTTTTGTGCTTTTCATTGAATGCAAATACCCTTTGTTCAACAATTAGTGTCACTTGTTCCTTGGCAGTGCTTATTTTTCTTGAATGATATTCAAATATATGCAAATTTATGAGTATCTTAACTGTCTGCTAGCCAATATTATTACTTTCATTTGCTTGCTCATATGCTCATATTCATAAATGTTCTGAAATATTGGTGTTTGTGTGTTTTCAGCAGTAGACTAATATTTGGTTATAATGATTATCTATGAAATGATTCTTTAAAATCTTAGTCTACAGTCGATTTTGAGTTAGTTTGTTCTATAAACAGCCTCACGAGTTGTTTCTTCCAGAAACCATCTTGGGAGAAAGCGGCTAAAAGAATAAGAGAGAGGTACTCCAAATCTGCATTTTCTTTTCTAAAATCATGAACGTTTTTGAAACAGTGTACTTGTTGTGCTACCCATCCACACACCCTGTGGCAAAGAGACACCTCTCTGCATACACGTCTATAGGTGGAAACACGTACCAATTTGGCATGTGTGGAACATCTAAGCATCCATTAGGCAGGCCCCACCATGTAGATTCCCTAGCCAAAAATCTGGTTATTTAATTCATTAGGTGGCTCACATGTATGAAAACAATGGAAAGTTCAAAAGTTGCAAATAGTTCACATTCAATATGTAAACTACCAAATGAATAGACTGGCTTGGCTCTTTGGTGAGGTAATCTACATTGTGATGCCTGCCTTGTGTATGGCTCATATGTTTGACATGCAACTACCAGTTTGGCAACTGTTATCACGTGAAAGGGTGTGTGTGGGGTTAGCGGAACTCATAAAACTCTGTATTGGCTTGATTGTGAATTGATTTCCTTTGGTTTAGTTTGTGGGAATTATTTTCAAGAATGCCATTGGACTCATTTCTTCAGATATGACCCTGAAATGGATGGACGAATCCTCTTGGCCAAGGTTGATTGCACTGATCAAGGAGTCTTGTGTCGGAGGTACTATACATTTTATTTTATTGATTGTGAAGTAGATCTTTTATCAAACTCATACTGAATTAAATTCATGTAAGGACGATTTTTCATAAAAAGGGATCTGGACATTTCTTTTTTTTTTTTTCTTCGCATTTTTTTTGCTAAAAGAGATTCTATTAGATATGAACGGTACAGGGAGATACAAAAGCTGTGTCATCTTTATTTACAAATGGTAAAAAGGATGGGCATGGAATATACCCAATCCATTGGATTAAATGGTATGGAATTGTATTGGATGGGATTACCACCATTATTGCACAATGATTGCATGTCTGGAAATACCATGGTATTTAGGCCATCCAATCCCCATGTCTGGTATAAAATTCTTGCTATGGGAAAAACACTCGGTTAAGCAAAACCCCATTTGGTGGACCATGGAATTGTAATCAACAAACCCAATTCGCAATGGATGTCGGTCACTTGTACACATATAATTAGAATGTCACGGGTAAAGGGTGTATAAGGATAGACATCGTGAATAAAACACATGCATCAATGTGGGGTCCACATGTGTAGTGGCTTTCAAAATCCATCGGAAATCCTGCATGAGACCAAATGCAATTCCATCCTACCTAATCCCAACCCTTTTCATCCTCCCCAAAGGCCGGATGGAATTTGCACGGGACCAAATGCAATTCCATCCCACCTAATACCATCTATGCCCACGTATGAAACAGGCCCTCAGTGTATCAAGCAGGCTGTCACTGACGGAACATTTGCAGGAGCTAAATCATGGACTCAACCAAATTTGACTCTACTAATGCATATAGTGAGGTGAGTATATTGTACAAGAGTGTAGAGAATTCTAGGGAACGGTGGAAGCATGTAGTATGGAGATTTTTGGAGCTCTCAACTGGGTTTTGTAGTAAGGGCTATTTAGATTCATCTATTTAAGTTCTAGAGTATGCTTGGCCATCGGGTGATAGCACATGGCACCATCTTAGCCATTCATGTAAATCAGCTAGAAGAATCCTATCCCCATATAAAGGTCCTCATTTGCATTGTTTTTAGTATCGGTATCGATGCATGTATTGCACCTTTTGGATATGGAAACATATTGGTTATCGGATGGAAAGTATCACATGTATTGCTGTTTTTGCGGAACATTGTGAGTTTGGTCGAAACATTTAATGAAACTTCAGGGGATGTTTGAAAAAAGACATCATTATGCACTTACAACTCGAGATCACAAAAGAATCAGTACACATAATAAGTTTCCTTTGTATAAGGTCCTAAACTATATGCTTGTCCGACATAATTAATACAACTATATTAAAAATCGGTTCATATAATTTATAAATCATAGAAGACATGTATAAAAACACAACCAATTAATTGTTTCTAAAATTGCACATGTGGTGTACAAGTAATTGAAATTAAATTGTCCAAATTGTCTTATAATCCAAAATTAGGTTTCTTTACTCATTTGACAATGATATTGTTGGACATTTATAGGACAATTATTAAAGAAAATATCCAATGGGCCTTTTTCAACAAACAAGTGCTCATGAATCAAAGTTCAGGATTGTTCAAACAATCTTCTTTTGGGACCGTGACTTAACAACAATGGGTTCATAATTCACAATTTTATTGGTTTAGTTTGAGTTAATATATGACGCGTGTACAATTTTTGAGTGCATATGTTATGCACATCAAGTTTTAGATGTTGCAAAGTATCATACAACTCCCCTTTTGTTAGATTTTGTCGAGGGAAGTTGGCAAGCAAAGGGGTTGGTGGCTCAGGTTGGCTCACTATGATGTTTATGTGAAATTCACTAGACCACCAGGTGCGTCACCCCACATTAGGCCCAAGGCCCCAAAATTAGCCCCATTCATGATTCAGGTGGACCACACGGTTGGAAATAGTGTAAAGGGCAACGTTCACCCTCCAAATTATTTTCCTTGGTGTGGTCCACTTGAATCACAGATGGGCTTGATTTTTGGGCCCCTTGGCTAAATTTTGGTATGGAATCTAATGGTTGGTTGGATTTCATATGATCATCTCGGTGGGCCCTTTAAAAATCAAGGTTGGGCGTCTCTCTTCAAACTATTTCCTTTAGTGTGGCCCACCCGAATCACATGTCAGCTTTTTGGCCCTGGGCCTAACGTGGGATTACACATCGAATGGTCGGAGTGGTTGCCACATACACATCAAGGTGGTCCCCATAAAAAAGTCAAGGATTTCCTGTAAGATAATATTTTTAATATATTCGTGAAAGATGCCACCCTTGTTTTTTTACGGGGTCCTCTGTGATGCAGTACAGGAAATCCACTCCGACCATTAGATGTGTAATCTCACATTAGGACCTGGGCAAAAGAATCAGGCTAACTTGTGATTTAGATGGGCCACACCAAAGGGAACAATTTAGAGAGAGATGTCCACCCTTGGTTTTTATAGGGCCCCACCATGATGATTATATGAAATCCACTCCAACCATTAGATGTCACAACAAAATTTAGGAACGTGTCCCAAAAATCAAGCTCATCCGTGATTTAGATGGACCACACGATTGGAACATTGTATGGAAAATAATTTGGAGGGTGATTGTGGCCTTGAACACTGTTTCCAAACATCTGGTCCACCTGAATCACGGATGGGGCTGATTTTTGGGCTCTTGGCCTAAAATGGGGTGACACACCCAGTTGTTGGGGGTGGATTTCGCATAAACATCACAATGGGGCCCATTGAGCTGCCGGAGTATTAAATATGATGAAATAAAAGACATGTTGCAGGGTTTTTAATTTTGAAAAGATTAGGTGTAGCAGGAGAGAGAGAGAGAGAGAGAGAGAGAGAGAGAGAGAGAGAGAGAGCATGTATGGTGTTTTTTTATTTCATTCTCTTCTCGATTTTTGTTTTAATTTTTTTTACTGTTTGCAATTCCAGCCCACTCACTCTTCAATCTCGATTTCTGTACCAAAACCTCATCTTCTCTTAATGGGGACATCTTGTGCACACGCACACCCCCCTTATGCACGTACGCAAGGAGGGCCCCACCTTCGATCTGGATCGATGACGACATCCATGGAGGGCCTCCTAGTTAGAGGAATGTGTTTTGGTTCCTTGGGGTGGACCTGATCATCATGTGGATCCCATCATTGGATCTCATGATCGTGGCCCACTACCTTATGTGACCTATTACTTTGGGTTTTGCTTATTATTATTATTAGGAATATCATGGACAGTTCAGATTGCTTTGATTAGTTGTTATTTTTTATTACTTCGTTTCCAAGTAATAGGTTGCGCACATGGCACGAGTTTTGGGGTATAGGGTTTTATTATAAGCAGGCACCCCTTGTAGTCTTTTTTCTCAATGAAGATTAATAAAATTGCTGCGTTTTTCTAGTCTAAATTTCTGATTTTTGGAGATTCAATTGGGTGCGAAACCTTTCCTTCCTCGAAGGGCTGACTATCGTGGAGCGAAGCCACACCTATCCTGATTTGCCCCAGGAATGAAATTGCAGTTTATGAGCCGCTATGCTTTTAATTGCGGAAGCTTGCGGAGCTAGAGAATGTAGGCTAAGTCCTAGATGGGCGTTGATTAGGACCAATTAAAATTTATGTCAATTTAAAACAACAATGCCTAACTTAAACTAATTAGTAATTAAACTAAGTGAGGCAATGTAACTCTAAGGCTTCCAAGCCAATAGAGGGTCCAATCACATAGACTACAAAAGATGTGCAAATAAGCAACTAGTCTATAATATGATAGTGAACATATGTGTCTGGGATGCACTACCTAATAACTTAAGCAATCATCTAATCATGCATACATAATTAAGCATTCAAACACATTTACATAATCAGATAGATGGACAAATAATATTCTCAAACACAAGCATGTATATTGGTTCGGCTACTTGCCTACTCCACTCCCAGTGGACGCACTCAACCTATGAGTGTCCTGGATTTCACTATCGGAGGTTTTAAATCAAGTTCACCTCAAACCTTTATAGCCCTACACAATGATTCTAAGTTTATGCTGCACACAAGAGCAAGGGTCCTACCCAAGAATCCAAAGCTTTAGGCCCTACACAAGAGTCGAGGTCCTACCACTAGAACTTGAATTTTAGACTCCACATCAGAGTCAAGGTCCTACGTAAGAACCTAGAAATTTAGGCCCTACAAAAGAGCCAAGGTCCTACACAAGAACTGATGCGACTTTGGATTTACAAACTCTTACCCGCAATCCCACACAAGGAAGGAGAGTAAACTTGGACTCTTACAATGACAACTTGTTGGATTGAGCCCCTTTTGTTGCGCCTCAATGGGTTGTTTGATCTCCGCTCTCCCGTGCTTTAATCAGCTCCCCGATGCTCTCCTGATCATGTTGCTGCCGCTTCGCCAAGGCTTTAGCTCCATGATCAATCTCTTTGCATTTAATACTCCTTCAAGATGACCAAGGTGATGAGAGTGGGTTGAATCTCCTACAACTAATGAGAAATTTTTCCTAGGGGATTCACCTGATGGACACTTTGGAGTCTTGTAGAGACTATAGATTTACCAATAAGCTTGGTCTCAATACTCTAGAGAAGGCATGCGATCATGTTCTTCTTGAATAGAAGCTTGGAATGCTTATTCGAGTGAATAATCACCAAAAAGAGTGTATGAATCTCATTGGGATAGAGTCTAGGATGTTTGGTTAGGCTTGGGATGTACTAGAGTCTCTAAAATGCCAAAATCCATCATCTGTGCAAAGATCTGGAAGCTAAATATATAGAAAAGTGCTCCAACGAATCTTTAACGGCTACATTTCGGTTGCACCGAGAGAGCCTTCAGTCGTATCGAAATATCTTCGATCGAACCGAAATTTGGTTCGGTTGGACCGAATTGGAACTAAAAGCTGCTGGATTGTTTTGGCCAGAGTCAGTCGGACCGAAGTTGACCTTCAGTCGCACTCTGTCGGACCAAATATTGGTTCGGTTGGACCGAATTAAGGCCGAATGTTGCTGGACTGTTTTGGCCATTTTTGGTTGGACCGAAGGTGACTTCGGTCGAACCGAACTTGTCATTCGGTTAGACCGAGTCAAATCGAACTGAAGCCAAATTTACCTATTCTGTTTTGTCCTGCAATGGCCAGTTTCGGTCTGATCGAAACCATCTTCAATTGGACTGAATGTTGCTAAATTCAAATGATTATTTCAGCAACACAACCCTTTAAAGCCAATCTAAGATGTTAAGGAGGTATAGAATCCTATGGCTTAAGGGATGATCGAAATGGGTTTTCCTACCGTGGTAATCCCATTACGCCACATGTGAATTTCACACCAAAGACCACTCTTCAACATCATCTATTGTGGCTTAAGGAGAGGTAGAAAATCTATTTTGGCACAAGGTGAGTAGCACCACAATAGTTTAACGCGTTCGTGGACCTCTTCCTTCCTAAGTCCCTCATCTTGGACCCTTTGAGAAACTGCAACACTTGACTTAGATGTTCTGATGTTGGTCAAGATAAGGGATTCTCCATTCGCCTATAATTAAACTCCAAATCTATCGAGGTTTCAAATTCTATACTGGTTGTTTCTTGAGAATTTATAATGATTGTAATGCAGGAGCATTTTCACACCAGGCTCGAGTGGGGTTGCCTGTGGGATGCAGGGGCACACTCGGGGTGGGCCGCGGCTGACTCGTGTGAGGCGGTACCCATGTGATATGGGGCCCACGAGGGGGGATCGACTGATGTCCAAACCCATGTGATGTGGGGCCTGGGCTATGAGATAAAATGATTAATTCGCCATTCTCTATCAGTTCGAGCTTTTAGAGCAAGTGGTTAATTGTCCTGCATCAAAGTGGTATCAGAGCGGGAAGTCTTGTGTTTGAAACTCCTCACCGAGGGTGATTAATGCAGGGGCATTTTCACATCGGGCTCGAGTGAGGTTGCTAGTGGGATGAAGGGGCACACTCGGGGCGGGCGGCCCGTGTGAGGCGGGTGGCTTGTGTGAGGCGGGTGGCTCGTGTAATGCGGTCCCCATGGGATATGGGCCCATGAGGGGGGTTCGACCGAGGTCCTAACCCATGCGATGTGGGACTTGGGCTATGAGATGAAGGAATTAATTTGCCATACTCTATCAATTTGAGCTTTTAGAGTAAGTGGTTAATTGTCCTGCATCAGATTGTACTAACTGAGTTACAACCCCAACTTGCTTTATTGTTTGCAAGGATTTTACAATGATTATATGCATGGCCTGCAAGGATTTTACATGGCCTGCAAGGATTTTACAATGATTATATGCATGGCTTGTAACTCATCCCTGAGAGAGAGAGAGAGAGAGAGAGAGAGAGAGAGAGAGAGAGAGAGAGAGAGAGAGAGAGAGAGAGAGAGTTGTTGGCATACTAGGTCCTCATCCAATCCATTCAAACTGTAAGTTATTTGGTGTTATTCCCTAACCATCCCTAGAAGGATAGAAGATACGAAATTTTTTTGTTAAGACCTCGGTTATGAACTGTCAGAGTCGATTGGGGATTTATGAAAGATGATTGGGGAAATAGAAGATGGACAATAAAATATAGCTCAAGATGGGATATTTTTCGAGGATGGTTGGACAACATATTGATTGTAATTGTCTGGCTCCTTGGTACATTGCAAACTTGTAGAAGAATCAAACGATCATCGTCGATGCCTCACATTGGAAGGGCCATGTCCAAAAGTTCATACCAATCAGAAACTTCTTATCCATGGATTGGGTGATCTTTTAGGAAAACAAATGAACAATAAAATGAATTTTGATTTTTTTTTTTTTTGTAGTCATCTATTTTCTTTCCCCACAAGTCCTCCAACGCAATGGTTTCGCTTGACAAAATCGGTGTGATTCTTGGGGTGTGGCCCATTCAAGCTAGAACCTATCTGATGATAATGATGATAGGTGTGGATCTCTCACATGTGGCAATCACACTTGCTTCCCTCATGTGCAGAAGCAAGTCACTCAACAGAAAGGGATGAACACCAAAGCCTAGCCTATTATGTATATCCCTCAATGAACATGTAAATCCTTTCCTCTACATATGTGTGGAGATTGGAAGAGTGAATATTCATTATGTATCTTTTAAAAGAAAATTATACTGGTTTCCATTCTCTGCAATTTCTTACTTAACTGATAAATAAGTTCAGGTCATTTATTTTGCTCCTTTTTTTTTTTTTTTTTACCAAATTTGGAAATTAGATGTGAATTATATTGTAAACATGTTTTGTGCAGGCATCATGTCCAAGGATATCCATCTGTTCGCATTTTTCGTAAAGGAAGTGACATAAGGTAAAACATCAGTCCTGTTTCAGTTTTGGTAGTCTTCTATGAATTAGTGTTTTTCTTCATCTGTTTCAATTTGCTTTAAATAAAAATAAGTTATACTTGTACCCACCTTGTTAGATAAGACTTCCCAACAAAGTATTACTAAAAGTAGAAAGAGAGGGTGTATCTATCAATATGGGTTGGTTTAAATTAGTCTCCAATGGATAAACTTGCTGGTTTGATTTCACTAAGTTATTGTGACAATTGCTCTTGATATAGGGATGAGCATGGACACCATGACCATGAATCTTATTATGGGGAGCGAGACACAGATAGTCTGGTTTCGGTATGCATACATCTAGTTTTGAGTTGGCTGTATTCTATTTCCTGTTTAAATGTGTCATTTTCAAACTGGTCATTGGCCAACATGGTTGTTGCATGGTGTTATTGAAATTCAGAAGTATTGACGTTGTTAGTGGTTGAGGCACTATACAATTTTGGGCTCGAGAGTTTTTAAGTAGGGCCCATGGCTCAATGATCCAAACTGTTGATATGATTATCAAAATATCCAAGATGGGAAAATCCTAAACCTTCAACTTGTGACCAGCAAACAGAGTTGAGAAATATTTAATAGCAAGAGTACAGTTCCAACCAAAAAGGCCAAGTATTTGAAGGCCAGGATCCTCCTATATGGGAGACTTTTATGGCGCATGGGCCATCCATAGTGGGATCCATTGTGTCAACAGTTTGGATAACTGAACAATGGGCCCCACCTATACAAACTAAAAACTAGAGTTTACCATGAAACGTTTCACTTGCATATTGTGTAGTGCCTCCTGGTGATTAATCGGAAGGACCTTGCTAAGTAGTTGGTTTGAATTTTCCACTGTAGACAATGGAAGCTCTTGTTGCACCTGTCCCATTGGAGTTGAATCATGAGCTTGAGAACAAAACTGATGAGGACACTGCAAAACGTCCTGCACCATTGACAGATGGATGCAGAATCGAAGGTTTTGTGCGCGTTAAGAAGGTAAAATATATTTTATTCTGCATTTCTTGTGGCTCTTTCTCCATCACAGTTTTGTGCAGACAAGTTCAAAGGAACCTTGTTCTATATAGTTCTTAAATATAGAACAAGGTTCTTTCTTTTTTAATTGGTTGATAACCACTTCTCTACTTTTATTTTTGCCGTGGAGGACTAAGAAATTGACGTAGCCACGCATCTTTTAGATGAGGTTGCTAATCCTGTACAAATCTACTTCCCACCGAATTTGTCAACCAATTCCATTTCATCTCTACATCCATTTTATTGATTCCAATCAATCTGCAACAGGCGAACCTCAACTCTTCTAATTCCTAGTTTTCTATTCTGCACTTTTCATCAACTTGTATTTTAGGAATCCATTATCTCAAAGACTTCTACAGTCTCTTTCCAGCTCTGGTGTGCCAGAACTTGTCAATCTTGTGATGCATTAAATGATTTATCCATGTGAGATGAGGGCAGTTGTAGAATGAAAGTTGGCCCATCACTAATCTTTGTGGTTTCTAAGTAGTACTCATTTCATCATCATCATCATCTAAGCCGTATCCCAATTAGTTGGGGTTGGCTACATGAATCCTACTTTGTCGTTCCACTCTATCAAGGGCCATACCTTCAGTTAGACCATAGGTCAGTCTTTTCTTATTAACTCCATCCGCATCCTTTTGGGCCTTACTCTTGCCCATTTGGAGCCTTTAACTTGTACCAACTCACTCCTAATCAGCATGGTTCTTGGTCTCTGTTGCACATGACCAAACCATCCAAGTCTACTTGTCTTACTTTCTATTGGTGCTACTCCCAAGTTCCCTCAAATGCATTTGTTTTTATTTCTATTCTTTCTCATCTTGCCACTCATCCATCTCAGCATCCTTATTTCAGCTACACATCCAATGAACATGTTGTTTCTTAACTGCCCAACGTTTTGTCCCATATAGCATGGCTGGTCTTATAGCTATCTTATAAAATCTCCCTTTCTGTTTGAGTAGTACACGACGAATGCATCAAACTCCAGAGGCACATCACCATTTCTTCCATCTTGCTTGAATTATGTGGGCAACATCCTTCTTCATCTCTCCATTCTCATGAATTATTGACCCAAGGTATCAAAAGTGGTGATTTTGGGAAACTTCTTGGTCAACAATCTTAACTAATTCCTCATTTTCACTCTTATTGTTTCTAAGGGACTGTTTGTTTTTCCAATTACAGCAGTAATAGGCTGCAAATGTGTAATGTTTACTTACCCCTATAATTCCCTATCGATGTTAGTGTAATTTGACTGTATTGATGGCTGAGCTTAGGGTGTTTGTTTTCTCCATGAATCACCAAAAATAAGGTAGTTTTGCAATAGAAAATTGTAATGATCAATATTTCCTTTGCTTTGATTGCATTTGAATATCGATTCTTGTGTTGTAATTCTTTTGTTAACAAACACCTTCCAAAGATGATGATGGCTCATTTGCTTGTAATTACACAGGAAATTGGAAAAACAAATGGGCACTAAACTTGCACTCCATATACTCTATTTTAGTCCGACTAATTTTAAATTCTTTAGATTCTAAAGCATTCCTCTATAAATTTAGCTTCGTATTTATGCGCTCCCCCATCTTGTTAATAAAAAAAAATGTCATCTGATAACAACATACACCATGGGATCTCTTCCTACAAATGTGTCGTTAACTCGTCCATAACCAATGTGAAAAGGTACATGCTCAATGTCGACCCCTAGTGCAAGCCTACAGTAATTAGGAACTCACTTTCTTTCCACTAGTGGTCCTCACATTTGTTACCACTCCCCCATACATATCCTTAATCATGTCAATATATCTTCTTGAAACTCCTTTCCCAACGCCTACTAGATTAACTCTCTAGGGACTGTATTGTATGTTTTCTTTAAGTTAATAAAGGCCGTGTGCAGATCCTCCTCTCCCTATATTTCTTTATGACTTGTCTGAGTAGGAAAATAACTTTAGTGGTGGACCTCCTAGGCACGAAACCAAATTGATTTTTCTGATACATTAATCTCATCTCTTAATCTTTGCTCAATAACTCTCCCAAAGTTTCATAGTATGGTTCATTAGTTTAATCCTATAATAATTCATGCAGCTCTGTATTTCTCCTTAAATCTTATAAATAGGTTCCACAATACTTTTCCTCCGTTTGTTTGGCATTTCTTAAATCTTACAATCTTGACAACTTGTTGAACAACTATGTCAACGAAAATAACCCAATATCTCCCATACACTTCCAAACCTTTGTTGGTATATACTATCTTGTCCAGGGGCCTTTCCTGTTTTCATCTTTCTAAAAGCTTCCTTCACTTCAGATATCCTAATCCTAGGAAAGTTTCTATGCTCTCCGATGTCATTTGAGTTTATGGTTCCTTCTATCCCTATGCACTTCAGGGTGGTGTCATTAAGAAGTTTTGAAAAATAGCTTCTCCATCTTTCATTTATCTCATTGTCCTTTTAATAGTACCCTCTAGTTATCACACTGAATGCATCTAACATGATCTAGGTCCCTACGGTTCATCTCTTTAATTTTTGCCAGTTTGAAGACATCTTTCTCCCTTCTCTTGTCCTCGATCTATTGTAAAGATGATCATAAGCCTTAAGTTTAGCCTCACTACTTTCTTTGCAATCATCTTGGCAATTTTATATTGTTCAAAATTTTCATCATTTTTAGTTCATTTCTAGGCTTTGAAACATGAATGTTTCTTGTGAATGTCTTTTTATACATCATCATTCAACCGCCATGTTTCTTTATATGATTGGCCTTTTCCTCTAGATACTAGTAAAACATCTTTTGCCAGTTTCATAATGCACACCTCATTCCACATAGCATTTATCAACATTCCACTTACCTTCTTCCATTACTTGATTTATGATTGATACAGTTCTCTCCTTTTAAATTCAACCACCTAGTTTTTAGACACTCAGTAATTTCATTTCCTTTCTTCCATCTCTTTGCCTATTTGGATTCTGAATTACATCAGTAATGTACTATAAAAGCGTCATTGTTAGGATTTTACCATGATTGATTAAATATGTAATATGGCAGTCAAATGTAGATATAATAGGAGACATGCATTGTAATTCATAAACATTATAATTTTACATTGCATTGCGGTGGAAATCTCCTATCCAAACACGCACATCAATATATTTTTCTCTTTGATTTGACATTGAAGTACTGTAAGAGTATCGTCATTATGATTTTACCGTGATAAACCAACACAGGAATTGTCGGTCAAATTACCTATTTTTAGGAGATAGTATAGTGATTTGTAATTATTGCACTTTTACAGTACATTACTGATGTAATTTGCAATCCAAATCGGCCCTTAATGTAAACATCCATAACCGTTAACCTATGTTACATAGTCAGGCTCTCTTGGTATAATCTTGCAATCCTTACGTGCCGATCATTCTATTTTCATTAGTAGAAAGTAATCTATTTGGCTTCTACACTTTTGAAAGTTATTAAATGCTCAACTCTCTCTTTAAAGTATGTGTTTACTAGAGCTAGATGGTTTGCCATAGCGAAATCAAGGATGGCATTGTCCATCTCATTTCTTCTAAAACTATGTTCTCCATGCACCCTCTCATATTCTCAACTTTCATTTTCTACATAACCATTTAACTCTCCTATAAATATTCTCTCTCCATTTGGAATTCCTTGCGTTAAAGCATCCATATCCTCCTAGGATTGTTTCTTGATTCCATCTTCTAACTCTACTTGTGGTGCGTATGCACTAATAACATTGATTATCTCCTCTCCTAACACAAGTTTTATTAATAGAATCCCATCATTTACTCTCCTACCATCTACAACTTCATCTTTTAAATCTTTATTTACCACTATCCCTACCACATTTCAATTCTTGTCTTTTCCTATATATGAATGTTTATATCCATCAATTTCTCTAGTTTGTCCCCTTTCCGCTTGGCCTCCTGAATGCAAGATATGTTAACTCTCCTTTGTTTCATCGTATCTACTAACTCCATATTTGTTAATATTCCATGTGGCAAGGCAAATCCTATTCTCCTAGGCTAGCTTATTTACCCGAGCGCATCCAAAATGGTGATGGAATCCTCAACTTCTCATAGCAACCGAGTGTTGTTATGACACTCACTTCTAGGGGACACTTTAGTCAACGCTTGCCCATTTTTCATCACACCCGAGTAACAATGCAATGCTTCTCTTACAGGGAACACCCTAGCATGAGTTTGGAATGTCATATTGTTTGAAGTCATGATGAAAGTTATGGCATAAGTTTGACAAAGACTGCCAACCTGACGCAACCCTCCTTTATCTAGGTTGGCAACCGGCAACGAACACCCAGATCCATAGCTCAAGTGGTAGACTGAGTGAAAGATACCTCGTTTCAACACTGAGGTCTTGGCATCGATTCCCTAGTGGGGGTGGCTAACAGTGAAGTGTGAGCTGACAATGGGTGTACTAACAAGCTAATCGAAAAAAAGAAGAAGAGCATAGATAAAATCCAGGATGGTCCACTCATCAGGTAGGGCATCCAATATAATAATAATAAAAAAAACCGGCAACGAAAGCACAAAACTCCCACAAGTGCATGTAATAGATTATTACATATGTTGATTAGGTCAAGTGCTATCTAATAGTCTATAAGTAGGTTGATTACAATCAACAAGTTGAAGGACAATAAAAAAAAAATGAAAAAGTAAATTCATGCACATATATATATATTTTTATAACTTTGGAGACGGGAATTTGCCATTTTAAAGACCTCCAGTAAAACTTATAATCTCTTACTGTTTAGGGACTTAACAAAAAAACATCTTTAATGGGCATTATTTAGGATATAGAGGCTTGATCCAATACAAAGCTATTGTACTCTTAACATACAACATGTTTAAATGCGTCTAAGTGCATGTAAGTTCATCTAAATACATTTTATAAGTGTGTTTAGGTTCATCTAAGTTCAATGTAATTAGATGCACTTAAACACACATTTGGACCACATTTAGATGCACTTTGGCCCATTTAGATGTACTTCGATTCACACATTCATGAAGTTTAGCATAGAAAGCTGATCTGGTGTGCGTTTGGATCGTTAGTCGTTTTGCTTCAACTACTTATGCCTCAAGTAGCCGATCTTAGTTTCTACTTATTTAGCACACGAGTATGTTTGGTAAACAACATAATCCTGAAAATAATCCATAAATTACTTTTGCAACATCACTTTTTGATGTGGATTGTCCATCATTCGGACCCACCTTTGATGTGGGGCCATCCATCATGTGGGGTCCACCTTTAATATCCACCATCCATCATGTGGAGCCAACCTTTGATGTGGACGGTATATTATGTTGGGCCCAACTTGGCCCTATGTTCAATATGAATTATCCGTTGTGGGGTCTAGCTTTAATATGGGCTACCCATCATGTGGGGCCCACCTTAGATATGGGTCGTCCATCATGTCGAACATTGGATGTGGGTCATCCGTCACGTGGGGCCCACAGATGTGGGTCATCCATCATGCAAGGCCCACCTGTAATGTAGCCGTCCATCATGTGGGAAGGTGGGCCATCTATCATTTGGGGTCCACCTTTAATATCCACCATCCATCATGTGGAGTTAACCTTTGATGTGGACCGTTCATTATGTTGGGCCAACTTGGCTCCATGCTCAATGTGAACTATCCATCGTGTGGGGTCTAGCTTCAATGTGGGCTACCCATCATGTGGGGCCCACCTTAGACATGTGTCGTCCATCATGTCGGACATTCGATGTGGGTCATCCATCATGCGGGGCCCACAGATGTGGGTCGTCCATCATGTAAGGCCCACCTTTAATGTAGCCGTCCATCATGTGAGGCCCACCTTTAATGTGGTCGTCCATCATATAGGGCCCAACTTTGAAGTGAGCCGTCCATCATGCAAGGCTCCCCTAGATATGGACCATTCATCATTAGGGGCCAACCTTTGATGTGGATCATCCATCATGTGAGCCCACCTTGATGAGGGTCATCCATCACATGGGCCCCACCTTTGATGTTCCTTGTCCATCATGTGGGGCCTGCCTGTAATGTCCATTGGCCATCATGTGGGGCCCACTTTTGATGTGTACCGTCCATCTTGTGGGCCCCACCTTTGATGTGGGCTGTCCATCATGAGGGGCCACCTTTGATATGGACTGTCCAACACATTTGGCCCACCTTGATGTTGGTTGTCCATAATATGGAGCCTTCGATCCCATTTGTCATGCCCTGCAATTCAGAATACAGAGTGTGCACCCTCAGACTCAAGTTACAGACTATGACTTGTACATAATGTGTACTCAAACCAATTATTCATACTATTTTCCCAAAGGCATAATTTAAATGTACTTTAAGTTTACAAACTCAAACACTTATCAATGTATTTCACATTCAATTATTCCAACCTTTCACCCTACACTAAGTATTCACACACATCAACTAATTGAAGGATTCAAAATCATTCGTCTCGTATGTTGTTTATCTTCATAAAGTTCGAATCATTGTACTCCAACCCACCGATCTGGGGCTTTATTAAATTGTAGCCAACTCAAAATAAAATAAGACATTCACAATTGATTCAGTTTTGAATTCCAAAGTATGACTAGAAGAAATAATGTTAGTTCCATCCCACAAGCTACTAAGTCAATGCATTCAGTTC
Organism: Magnolia sinica; assembly: GCF_029962835.1. NCBI lineage: Eukaryota > Viridiplantae > Streptophyta > Magnoliopsida > Magnoliales > Magnoliaceae > Magnolia > Magnolia sinica. Next base: position 53,382,546 of record NC_080584.1, read on the forward strand.
CTCCTCTTCAAGATAGGGCCATTGCCCTTGAGGATCATCCAGTGGTTCAACCTCCTACCCTGGAAATTGGGTAACTGTTTCATCTTCAACATGATTTGTACAGTTTTAAAATTAATATACGTTAGTTGGCCAGGCTCGGTGAGTGACCCATTGTGGTTCATGCACATCATAATTAAAAATAGGAATGCATGAATGTTATGCAATGTATGAGTGCGTTAATGCATCAAGTGGGTTGATCAATCCACTTGCTTGAATTGGATTCCATCAACCTGCGTCTCCCCTTCTGGGGTAGGCTTTCACCATCTTGGTAGGCTTTCACACATTGTGGGTATCCAAGGATGGCCTCCTAGGTCACCTGGTACTATTAAGTTGAAAAGGCCGAGCTAAAAGTCGCGGGGGGGGGGGGGGGGTGTGAATAGGACTATGCCAAATTAAAAACTTAAATGCAGAATTAAACAATTATAAATAAAGATAGCATAAACAATCCAACAAAGCATAAATGAATAACAACCTCAAATGTACAAGTATTAAGAGGTTGATACAGATGTTGATGTTGTTCTAAGGATAACCTTACACCAAAAACCAATGGCTTATGGTAGGACAACCTGATTCCTAGAACGGTCTCTGTATCAAAATCTCAAACCAATACAGAGGAAAGAGAAATAAAGAATAAAATAGCAAAGAAAATAACTAAGCTATTACAACATTCCCACACTTGCATAAAAGATTACAACATTCTCCACAAATGCTTAAAAAAAGAAATTACAACATCCACACAATGTCACAATCAATCATTCACCAGAAGGCCAGAGATTATAGTGGTTCGCTTGTGTGTACACCAACTGTTTAGAAAAACAGCTACACAACTACTCCACTCCCAATATCCTCACACAGTGGATATCGACATTCACTATGAAATAGGTTTTTCAAGGTTAACCTAAAACCTTCACAATTTTGTCTTTCAAGTGGGCTTACACAATTCAAAAATCCCACAGTCTGAGTTTTCTGGATCACCTCAGACAAACCAAAAGAAAGAGATTTTTCCTGGCACAATCTCAAAGAAACCAAAAGAATAGATTTACAGAAATGTAAAATACTTATCTAGATATTTTCCTTTGATGTAGCCCGGAAGAACCAATTCGGAGTAGTAAGTTCAACGTAGATGTTCAATGTCCACACTCACTTATGAAAAGGTTCTAAATGATTTTTAGATTAAATCACTTTGAGCTAGCTAGATTTGATTTTGATTCGAAGAAATGGGAAAACTTCAATCCCTTCTTCAAATAAGATTGGAATGTAGAACTCAAAATCAAATACAAAAGGCTAATTAAAGAGAATATTAAATGAGCACTAAATAGCTTAAGAATATCACTAACTTATCTCTCAGAGTGGTGTCTTGATTTTGCTTGAATTGAATGAAAAACTCTGAAAATCGTGCTCTATTTATAAGTGCAGAAACTATTCACTCGACTGGCCCAGAGGTCAGTTTAACTGGTTGAAGGACCAACAAAATTTTGAACTTTCAGGCGCGATAAGATAAGGCCGTTCCACGACTGGTCGAGTGGCCTGCACGACCGGTCAAGCCCTGCACTCGACTGGTCGTGTGGGACCCAATTTCGTTGCTGGACTTTGAGTCGAGCCTACTCAATTGGTCGAGCACTGTTCACTTAACTGGTCGAGCAGTCTCCAAGACTGGTCGAGGCTATAACAGAAAATCCCAAAAATTAGTAACAAACCTTGGACTGGTCGAGCCAGTACTAAGACTAGTCGAACATAGGCTAAGACTAGTCGAGAAAAAGCCTATACACTTATATAGTGACTCAATTAAAGTATGCAATCAATATGACCTAACCTATGGTCAATCTAGGGTCATTCATACCTTATAAGTGATGTTCGAACATTGAGTCATCTTTTGCTTCGGTTGATAGTTGATCTTGAAGCACATGAAGCTTGACATCTTGAAGTATGTTGAAGCTTGAACTTGTAACACTTTGAAGCTTGAATTTGAAACACTTTGAAGCTTGAATTTGAAACACTTTGAAGTGCATTTCACCTTGAGCTTTGAGTACCAAAGTAAAGCACAATGTCTTGACTTACATGAAGCTTTGAAAGCTTGAACTATCAATTGATGTAGTTCTTGAACTCTTATTCTTGTGATGCTTGAATCTTGAAATGGATCATCTTGAACTTGTACTTGAATCTTAAAATGGAACATCTGGAACTTGAAGACGAACTAAACAAGATACAGATTCCAAGAGGTTTTGGCACTACAAAATTTGACAATCATAGGAGAAAACATAGCACTTACACAAGTACCTACAGGTCTTCCAAAGATTGTCCCAAGGGAATTAGTGCAAGAACATTATGTATGAGAATGATTGATGTGTCATATATATCATCACGGTTTAATAATATCATTTCAGTTTAAACAATTTCAACAAAGCATTCCATACAAAAAAATACAGTAAACAGAGCAATCACACAACTATTTTTAATCACAACGAAGAGGAAACATGTTGGGATACTCACCTGAAATCTAGTGATGTGTATTCCGAGATGTTACCCCAAGATCAATCAGTTTTTTTTTTTTTTTTTGTGAGCTTGTTAGTACACCCCACAGTTAGTTCACACTTCATAGTTAGCCACCCCCACTAGGGAATTGATACCAAGACCTCAGTGTTGAAACGAGGTATCCTTCACTCAGTCTACCACTTGAGCTATGGATCAGGGTGTTAAAGATCAATCAGTTTGCAATCACCTAAGTAATCGTAATTCAAATTATATTTCTATTAGTGTATATCTGTGAAATCAGCCCACCTATGGTTAATCGTTTTCCCCAAATATAAAATTCATATAGAAATCAAATCTTTGATCTTAGTTTTATCCTCCACAAAATTTGAAAAAATCTCTTTTCAAGGTGGGGCCCATTCAATTGGCCATGGTGTTCTGACCATTCTAGTGTTCCGAGAAAGTTTAGGATTATTACTAATTTATATCACATAAATTAAATATTGAAGTTCCAATCAAACAAAACATTCCAGCAGACTGTCGAGGTTCAATTGAAATTCACTTCGATCTATCGAAATTAATTCAAATTTCCAACACAACTTTATGTACACCTTTTGTCCCATTCAATCAATCGAAACTACTTATTCGGTCGCTCTAACTATACCTTCGTTCGATCGAACTACCCTATTAATTGATCAATCTCATTTTAAATTTCGGATTTTGGTTGCTGGACATTTTTTGGCCGCCTTCGATCAATCGAACCGATCAGTCGATTGATTGATTTGGCACTGCTGCACCAAGTCTGGACGATCTGAATTTTATAACTTTTTGGGTTTCCCTAGTTTTTCTTATTTTGAATGATTTTCTGATCATGTGGGAAAGATCTGAACCATTCGTTGACTCCCACAATCCTTAAATTAGGGATGGGTCAATAGATCTCTTAGATTCAGACCATTTATGATTTCAAACTCTAAATCAATGTATGTTATGTACAATTCCTTCCATCTATCACTATGGCCCACCAGACGGTTAGATCCTTATTAAATTTTGGTTGCCATCATAGATCCGATCAATCCTTTATATAAACGGTTCGGATTAGATCTAACACATTGGATAATCCATAATCTCATTTTGTATATTATTCATGGCTAAGATTAGATCTGGCTATGTGGCCGATCCATTGATCAGATCGATTTGGAAATTAAGGCTTTGATATATTTTGGCCCTTAAGACCAAATGGTCCGTTTAGATCATATCTAAGATCATTAGATATCATCAAACCAATTTCTAAAACAAACGCTACTGCTCAAATTCAAATTTCACATCATCTCCTCCTTAGATCTCCCCATAGACCAATGCAAGGAATGTGTAGCTGATCCACACCATCCATTGCATTGATTTGAGAATAATAAACTAATAGCATGAAAAAAAAGAAAAGGAAAAAGAGATGGGGACTTACCCGATCTAGGCTTCCTCTCCTCAGATCTCTCTCTCTCTCTCTAGGATTTTCTCTCTTTTAGGTCATCTTAAAGAGAAAAACCCTTTCCAGATAAGGTAAGAAAGCACATCCTTCCTTATCCAGAAATTGAAATCTTACTGGAATTTGGCAAAATGTTATTATTATAGTCACATGAATTGATCCTCCGACCTAACTTGCAACTGAGAGTCACAGCGGCATGAGTCAATCCCCGTTTTCTCTCTCAACTAAGAGTGTTCTGCCAACCAGCTAAGTGATTTGTTTTTGCTCTCATTCTAAAAATTAAATTTATAATTATGAATTATGATTTTAAAGAGTACCGAAATTCAGGGTCGTTACATCATGTTCCCCCCCCCCCCCAAAAAAAAAAAAAGTAATATGCAAGAATTTTTTTGCTCAAGGCCACAAGTTATTCTAAGGTGTTCAACAACTTGGGTCCTAAGTCAAAGGTTCGAGTACCCATAGGTGGTGAAATCCCACTACAACGTGAGTGTGTGTGTGTAAAGATAAAAAAGAAAAGAGAGAAAAAGAAAGGTGTTCAACAACTTTTAAATGATATCTTACTAAACTTTGTCACATAAGGTACTTTATTGCTCTTGTAAGTTAAATAAGTAGCTTATCAATGCATTCCCAAACACACCCTTAAGAATTTAGAGCCCCCTTTTCAATTCTTATCTATTTTAATAAGAGCCACTCTAATAAGAGTTAAAAAATTAGGACTTTTAATTCTAGCTCTTGCTTTACAATAAGCTCATTTGGTAAAATCATTTTTTTATATAAAAGAACTAAAAAGGTTCTTATTTTGAAATTAGCATGTTCGATGAAACATTCAAATAAGAGCTTTTTTAAGGGTAGTTGCTATCAATGTTTTAAATATTGACGATATCGGCCGATATATCCCACGATATATCTTATATACTACCCGTGCGATACGAAATGTACAGGTAGAATCGATATATCCCACGTGTTCGATCCAGTAAGTATTTTCAATTTCCAATCCCCCCCCTTTTTTTTTTGAAATTATGTTAAATCAGTGTCAAATGGTTACAAATCCATTGGTTCTTCATGTTTTGCATGAAAAATCATAGAGTCAAAGCTTTGATTTCAATATTCATTGGTTCTTCATGTTTTCTAATTTTTTTTTTTTTCCTTCAAGCAGTTATTAATTGAGACTAATTTCAAAGTATTTAGGAGTACTTGATGAAATAATCATCACAAACACTCTAATTTCGAAATTTGAGTGTAGGTGGTCCGATTTGAGGAAAATTCGAAAATTTCCCAATTTCTCCCAAATTGCTTGCAATGTTGCACTCCGAACATGCAATCAAGCATCTATGATGGCTGATCTATTGATACATAACATGATACCAATATTTCGAACATTGGTTGCTATCAATTTTATTTTTTTCTTTAATTACAGCAACTCCATTATAATCAATGTGGACTGTTTGTTTTTTCTAGCTATTGATTGGATATCTAAAAAATGGTCAACCAAAGGTGGGGCCTACCTTTGAGGTAGACCATCCATCATGTGGGCTTACTTTGATGTGGGCCATCCATCATGTGGGGACCACTTTTGATGTCCACCGTCCATCATGTGGGGTACACCTTTGATGTGGAGCATCCATCATGTTGGGCCACCTTGGATATGGGTCGTCCATCATGCGAGACCTTGTATGTGAACTGTTCATAAGGTGGGGCCCACTTGATGTGGACTGTCCATCATGCAGGGCTACACTTTGATGTGGACCATCCATTATGTGGGCCCCACCTTCAATATGGGTCGGTCATCATGTGGGCCCACCTTTGATCTCAACTATCCATCATGTGGGCCAACCTTCCATGTCCACTTGAAATTGCAGTTTTACCGTTACAAGTGAAGCTTGAATATATGACTAATGTCCTAGAGGGGGGTGAATAGGACTTTTAAATTTTAACTGGATAAGTTACATGCACTTACTTCTAAACACTCATGTGAAATAATACAAACAAGAAGAAGTGCATCTATTAAGTCTATTATAGTGAAAACATCATTCAAACATTATGTCAAACATGTTTGTTGCAGTAAAGTAAATCATGTATATTGTTCAGCAAGAGTTAACAGATGAGATAAAACATTCGACCCATTGCACACGATGTATAGTGGTTTGGCTATGTGCCTACTCCACTCTTGGCTAACTCATTCTCTCCTAGAGTGTACTAGATTTCACTATCCAAATAGTTTTAAATCAGGTTCATCATAAACCTTTACAACCTATACAAGGTCTATACAATTTGCTTTCGTCGATGGCCTACACAAGGTCTTAGAGAGTTTGGATCTTAAACTCAAACACGAAGTCTTGCATATGTAAGATGAACGTACTCTTCCATCAGAGGCCTACAAAAGGACTTGGCGAGTTCGATATTTCAAACTTTGAAACCCAATCCTACACAAGGATCAGTTTCCAGACACAATGGACTCAAATAGACTTTCTTACCGAAAGTGGATGAGCCCCGTTGAAGTAGGTGAATCCTAACTTGCTAATGATGGGTATTTATGGTTATGGTTAGGATTCCCAAGGCTAAGCATTCAATGCTATCTAGCATAAAAGATTTGCAAATAAATATGGTTGCTAGAGCATTAATGAATGTTAGAGTTCATTCTTCAATTCGAGCTTTGAATGCTCAATGAAAGTCTTTAACACAAGGATAGAATGATGAAATCCATGAGGAAAGAGAGCTTGTGAGAAAGGAGTTTTAGGTAGGGTTACACACACACACACACATTGATGCAGGACGGTCTAAACTAGAATGCATGTGTGAGCACAAAAATGATCCAGCGAAATAAACTAAGCAAATCAATTAAAATATTCACATTCCACATCATAGTAAAGATAATAATAAAGGGAACATGCAATGGTTGCAGACCATCATCACAATCCTGCGGTACCGTATTCAAATTATGCGTGGATTGGATCCGGCGAGGGATGAGACCTCCCGATCTTACATGGTTTCAATCCAACAATCAATGCAACTTCTCTAGTCTAGGAAATCAAAGGATTTCTGGAATAGGGACGGCTGGAAAATTTGAGAGGGTTGGGATCAATTCTCAGATTTTCAAGGTCAATAGCCAAAAAAAAGAAGAAGAAGAAGGGACTAGGCATAGAAAGAGAAGAGAAGGTTGGAGGGCTAGAAATAGAAGTTAGAAGAAGAGGAGATTAGGGGAAGAGAAGAACTTACTACAGAGAGAAATGGGAAGGAGGCACTGAGCTTTCATTAAAAAAATATCATTAGGTTTAGGGTAGAAAGCACCCTATTTATAAAATTTGGATTTAAAAGAAAATGACTAAACTACCCCTATAACAAAAGGAAAAAAACTGTGCAAAACAAAGCTTTCTAAAAATAAAAAATAAAAATTATGCGTAACAGATCAGTCTTCTAACTCATCCTACATACGTGTCCTCCTAATGTGGGGCCTTCAATTAATCTAAGGGCATGTGTAAGGTCTTCAAAATCATTCTTAGTTGTGCAATTAATCAGATCTTCAAAATCATCCTTCGTTGTACCGTGAACCATCATCGAGCCATAAAAATGTGTTCGTCAGCTGCTTTCCTCTTTGATAAACTTTGAAGGGTCTGATGTCCGCATCAACTCCCCTCGGGTGAGAAGAACTTGGCTCCGATGAGTTAAAACTTTTGCGTGTCTCGAGAAGGTCCGGATCAATCCGTTGTAGTTCCGCTTCTGTAAGCCACGTGGAATTGGATGGTGGCTTGTTCTTCCATTTGACAAGGTACCTTTGGAAGCCCCCATCTTGTGTGGAAACAATCTCCTCATCCATTATCCCTTCAATCTCTTCCTTACAGTCAATTGATGGTGGAAAGGGTGGAGTGTGTTGAGAAGTAAAGCCGGAAAGTGGCCAAGGGTGGGAAGAAGAAACAATGGAAGGGTTATGACAGAGGACTGGATCTTCCACATTGATCGTCGGATTTATTCCCATTTCAGGTGGAAGGTCTACCCTGTATGCATTAGACCCAATTTTACGCAATACTATGAATGATCCAGTACTGTGAGCTTGTAATTTCTTAGCGGAACCCGGAAGAAAACCGCTCTGGTCTAATCCTAACCATTAAATAATCCCCTTCATTAAATTCTGTCCACCTACGATGTTGGTCAACTGAACATTTATAATTATTATCACTCACATTTATTCGTTGTCTAACATGCTGATGGGGACATCATGCGCACATGCGTACTCACGCCGCCCCCCCTACGCACGTATGCCAAAAGAAGGAGAGCCCCACCGTCGATCTGGATCGATGACGACGTTCAGGGAGGGCCTCTTAGCTAGAAGACAGTTTTGATTCAAAAGAGTGGGCCCGTTAGTCAAGAAAAGCCCAGAATGAGATCTCATGATTATGGCCCACTAGTCAGATTGATTTCATATTTTTGGTTTTGCTTATTAATGTTATTTAAAACATCATAGACACTTTAGCTTTCTTTGATTAGTTTTTATTTTGGTTTACTTTATCGCCAAGTAATAGGTTGCACACATGGCGCGAGTTTTGGGATATATGGTTTTCTTATAAATAGGCACCCCTTGTAGCTTTTTTTCATTCATTGAAGATTAATAAAAATTCTGTGTTTTCCTACTCTCTGAGTTGTGAAGCCTAATTGGTGTGAAGCCCTCTCTTCATCGAATGGTTAACTACCGTGGTGCGAAGCCATATCTATCTCGATTCGCCCCCATCCATCGCCATCTCTACTATCCATCTTCTACCATCCCTTCTTCTCATCTCACCCCATCATCTACACTTCGAATTAATCATCTATTACAGCAATTCTCCTCCCCACAACAGAATTTCAGAATCTGGCCCTACAGGAGGGCTGAAACTGCGGCGGAGCACCACACACAAACCGTACATCGGATCGAGCTGAGATTTGGTAGTTTTGGAGTCCATCCCTGGCTGACCAGGGCCAAGGTGGTCTTTTTCTGAATAGTGGGCCTCACACACGTGCGGCCGAGATCACATGCATGTGCGTCTGGGCCATTGTTGTTGTTCACCCCTGCGGTACTTCTATGGTTCGTCTCTCTGCTCTCTGTCACTCCGCTTTCACCCAAAATCCATAAACCTAACCCTAAATTACTCAAATCTCCAATTTTATACCCCTTTTCTTACCCTAGGGTTCCTTGATTTGAAATTGGTGAATCCCTTGGATTAGGGACTGATTACTATACATGTGTGGATGATTATTTCTTATCTTTAAGTATCGTTTGGTTCATAATTTTTATTGATCCAGCCCTATCATGTGTAGGCCTGGACCCGCATAGATTCCCCTTAATTGAATGTTTGGACTTTCACGTGGGATATGGAATTTGTGTAATTATTTCTGAACTAACGTGATCTTAAGCCTAAAATCTCGCATATCATATTTAATTTTCATGTCCCGCTTCAAATTTGGTATCAAAGCCTAGGGTTCTTGTAGGGAAATTCATTACATGTTTAGGGTTTGGTTGTTTATGTCCATTATGCATCAATTCTCATCATATACGGCTGTTTAGAAGTCCATAAACCCTGACATAAGCTGCTGAAATTTTTTGTTATCCCCTTATTTGAATTATTTTAGAAATTAACTTAGCTTTCTATTTCTAGGTTTAGAAACTTTCCTTTTCTGTTTTTTAGAAACTAATTTTTTAGAAACTTTCTTAATCTGTTTTTAGAAACTAATTTCCTTTCCTTTTTCTTTTTTAGAAATTAGTTTACTTTCCTTCTTCGTTTTTAGAAACTAAGTTGCTTTTCTTTAGAAACTTTCCTAATTTGTTTTTTTTTTTTTTTTTAACTTTCATAATTTGTTTTTTTTTTTTTTTATAGAAACTTTCCTAATTTGTTTTTCTTAGAAACTTTCCTTTTTCGTTTTTAGAAACTAGGTTGCTTTTTTTTAGAAACTTTCCTAACGTGTTTAAAAAAACTTTCCTTTTTCGTTTTTGGAAACTAGGTTGTTTCTTAAAAAATAAAAAAATTAAAAAAAATCTTATATTTTGACAGCTATATTGCTGAATTTTGGTTGGCACCCTACACTAAACATGGAACAATTGAAAGAGTCACTAAACAAGCTGTCCCAGAAGTTGGAGTTTTTGATTAAGCGCTTGGAAATGGACCAATACTTTGAATAGCTTGATGTACGCATTACCCAACTAAAGACCATCGCCAGGACAAACCCCACTATTGGGGTAGATGTCCAATCTCAGGCAGGTGGCCTGGAGGATAAACCAATTAATGGAGTTGGTGAAGGAATCAATTATGGGTGTGCACCCATGCACCCACCCTATGAGAGACATCAAGACTACTATTTTGAGGGGTACGACATGTGCGGCCTTGTGGCTGGAGAGAGTGCACCAGAGGCTAGTGTAGAGTTACCCACTATGGCCATTCCGATAATGGATGAGTTACATGATGTCTTTCCTGATGATCTACTGGATGAGTCTCCCCCTATGAGGGAGATAGAGCACACCAGAACATGGGACACCGTAATATCTACAGCCGAGTTTGTGTTTAATAGTTATGTCGATAGGTTCACAGGTCTTAGTCCTTATGAAGTCGTTACTGTTTATAAACCTGGAAAACCTATTGATCTTGTCCCTATGTCACTATCCCATAGGGTGTCAAAGCTTGCAGAGTCTTTTGCGCATCACATTCATTCATGACATCAAGAAATCAGGTAGAAGATCACTACTAGTAATGAACATTACAAATTTTCTGCAAACCAACATAAACGTTTCAAAGAATTCAATATTGGGGACTTTATGATAGTCCGCATCTGGCCTGAGTGGTACCCTTTGGGGGTCGTTGGGAAGTTACACGCATGTAGCGCTGGACCCTTCAAAATTATAAAACAAAACGGTCTCAATGCGTATGATTTAGATCTTCCACCTTCTATGGGAATCAGTTCCACATTCAACGTGGAGGTTCTAGTTACTTTTCAGGGGACCGCTGATACTTTGTCCGGCCATTCGCCTACCCGTCCTCATTCCCCATATTTATCCCTTGAACCATGGCCCATTCCCGACTCATTTTCGTAGCCTCTACCTCCCATACCCACTCTTCCTGACCTTTCTTCCTAGCCTTTACCTCCCATACCTACCATTCCCGACTCATTTTCCCAGCCTCTACGTCTCACACCTACCCATCCTGACCCATTTTCCCACTCTCTACCTCCCATACCTACCTGTCCCGACCCATTTTTCCAACCTCTACGTCCCATACTTACCCTTCCCAACCCATTTTCCCAGCCTCTACCTCTTATACCTACCCGTCTCGATCCATCTTTCCAACTTCTACCTCTCATACCTATCCTTCTCGATCCATTTTCCAAGCCTCTACCTCCCATACCTAATCTTCACACACCCAAAAAGGAAATAGAGGATATCCTGGACCATTAGATAGTTTCAACGTCGGACGGCGGGTTTCAGAAGTACCTGGTTAAATGGAAGTCACGCCCAGCTTCAGACAGCACGTGGCTCACTGAGGAGGAGCTTCAGAGACTTGATCCTAACATCCTGGAGCAGTCCAGGAGTTTTATTTCGCCAGTGGCGAAATCTTTGTAGCCGGGGAGAATTGATGGGGACATCACACGCACACGCGCACTCATATCGCCCCCCTACGCACGTACGCCAGAAGAAGAAGAGCCCCCACCGTCGATCTGGATCGATGACGGCATCCAGGGAGGGCCTTCTTAGCTAGAAGACGAAGTTTTGATTCAAAAGAGTGGGCCCGTTAGTCAAGAAAAGCCCATCATGAGATCTCATAATCGTGGCCCACTAGTCAGATTGATTTCATATTTTAGGTTTTGCTTATTAATGTTATTTAGAACATCATGGATGATTCAGATTTCTTTGATTAGTTTTTATTTTGGTTTACTTTATCGCCAAGTAATAGGTTGCGCACATGGCGCGAGTTTTGGGGTATATGGTTTTCTTATAAATAGGCACCCCTTGTAGTTTTTTTTCATTCGTTGAAGATTAATAAAAATTCTGCGTTTTCCTACTCTCTAAGTTGTAAAGCCTAATTGGGTGCGAAGCCCTCCCTTCATCGAAGGGTTAACTATCGTGCTGCGAAGCCAGATCTATTCCAATTTGCCCCCATCCATCGCCATCTCTACTATCCATCTTCTATCATCCCTTCTTCTCATCTCACCCCATCATCTACACTTCGAATCAATCATCTATTGCAGCAATTCTCTTCCCCATAGCAGAATTTCAGAATCTGGCCCTACAGGAGGGTTGGAACTTTGGCGGAGCACCACACACAAACCGTACATCGGATCGAGCTGCGATTTGGGAGTTTTGGAGTCCATCCCTGGCCGACCAGGGCCAAGGTGGCCTTTTTCTGAATAGTGGGCCCCACACACGTGTGGCCGAGATCACACGCATGTGCGTCTAGGCCATTGTTGTTGTCTATGCATGCGGTACTTCTATGGTTCGTCTCTCTCCTCTCTTTCACTCCGCTTTCACCCAAAATCCCTAAACCTAACCCTAAATTACTCAAATCTCCAATTTTATGCCCCTTTTCTTACCCTAGGGTTCCTTGATTTGAAATTGGTGAATCCCTTGGATTAGAGACTGATTACTACGCATGTGTGGATGATTATTTCTTATCTTTAAGTATCATTTGGTTCATAATTTTTATTGATCCAGCTCTATCATGTGTAGGCCTATACCCGCATAGATTCCCCTCAATTGAATGTTTGGACTTTCATGCGGGATATGGAATTTGTATAATTGCTTCTGAACTAACGTGATCTTAAGCCTGAAATCTCGCATATCATATTTAATTTTCATGTCCTGCATCACATGCGCATGCAAATCATGAATGTGTTTTGCAAATGCATCGGCTGACTCAGAAGATCTTTGGGTAACTGACATGGGTAACAAGTTTATGGGCATCCGAGGTTTGTACCCACTAACAATTTCAAATGGACTCAAACCTGTGGATCTATTGACTGAACTGTTGTAGGCGAACTCGGCTATAGGTAGAATCAAATCCCAAGTTTTCACATGTTCACCCACTAAGCATCGTAAGAGGTTTCCAAGGCTCTGATTAACCACCTTGGTTTGGCCATCAGTTTGGGGGTGGTATGTAGTAGAAAACTACAAACGTGTTCCCATCACGTGCCATAGTGTCTTCCAAAAATAGCTGGTAAATTTGATATCACGGTCAGACACTATGGTCTTAGGTAAACAATAGAGACAGACCACACCATCGAAAAAAACCTTAGCAATATTAGACACATCTGAAGTTTTAGAACATGGGATGAAATGTGCCGTCTGAGAGAAGTGTTCTGCAACAACAAAAATGGTATCGTGCTTTTTAATCGTCTTAGGAAATCCAAGCACGAAATCCATGCTAATGTCTTGCCACGGAGCATGTGGCACAGGTAATGACGTATATAATCCAGAATTATTTTTTTTTTTGCTATTTCGCTATCTAACACGTTCTAAACTGTCCTAAAATTTTAGCGACATCTCGCTTGAGACTTGGCCAGTAGAAACGATCTTCTACGAGGGCAATAGTTTTATTACGGCCAAAGTGGCCAGCTATCCCTCCCGAATGAAGCTCCCAAATGAGGAATTCAAGGAGGGACGTACGGGGCATACATAAACGATTTCCTTTAAAAAGGAATCCATCTCTCAACACGAAATCCCCCACACTTTACTGTTCACTCGAGAGTGATGTACAGGTACCCCCAAATTCTGGACATGTGGGGTACTCGTCTCTCAGTTGCTCAAAGCCGACAACTCCTACACTCAAAGAATCAATCAACGCCGCTTTATGGCTAAGGGCATGGACTAGTTTATTCTCTACTCCGGCCTTGTATTTCAAGACAAACGAATACTCTTGAAGGAACACAACCCACTCAGCATGCCTTGGGTTAAGTTTCTTCTCGGAGTGAAGATAATGTAAGGCCTCATGGTTAGAGAATAAGACAAATTCTTGCGGTAGGAGATAGTGGCGCCAATGTCTCAAAGACTGCACTACCGCATAGAATTCCTTATCATTGGTAGAGAATTTTTGTTTGCCTCATTCAGTTCCTCACTGAAATAGGCAACAGGGTGACCCTCTTGACTCAGGACTCCACCTATACCAACAACAAATGCATCACACATAACTTCAAAGACTTTAGAAAAGTCGGGAAGGCGCATGACGGGAGCTTCGACCATCTTGCCCTTAATTTCTTTGAAAGCCTTAACTGCGGCTTTTGACCACACAAATTCTCCCTTCTTCATACACTCTGTAATGGGAGCCATAATCGTGCTAAAACTCCTAATGAACCGACGATAGAATGTGGCTAAGCTATGGAAGCTTCACACTTCATGGACGTTCCTCAGTTCAGGCCAATCAACTATGGCCTTGACTTTCTCTGGGTCTGCATGCATCCCTTTTGCTAACACTATAAACCCTGAGAACACAACCTGACTGGACATGAACGAACACTTCTTAAGGTTAACGTATAATTTCTCTGCCCTAAGGACGCTACAGACTAAGTTCAAATGTTCAAGTTGTGATTCTCTAGTGGTGCTATAGATCAGGATATCGTCGAAGTACACCACTAAGAATTTTCCTATGAACGGTCTCAAGACTTAGGTCATCACCCGCATGAAAGTGCTAGGTGTGTTAGTCAAGCCAAAAGGCATGATCAACCACTCATATAGCCCATCATTCTTCTTGAAGGCTGTCTTCCATTCATCACCGGGGCATATACGGATTTGGTAATACCTACTCTTGAGATCTATTTTGGAGAAAATGGTGGATTTAGCCATCATGTCTAACATGTCATCAAGCCCAGGTGTGGGAAACCTATACTTAACCGTGATTTTGTTGATGACTCTACTGTTCACACACATGCGCCAAGTGCTATCTTTCTTAGGTGTCAGTAAAGCGGGTATGACACATGGGCTCATGCTCTCCTGGATAAATCCCTTTCGCAGGAGCTCATCTACCTGCTTCTTCAACTCTGCATGCTCTGCAGGATTCATCCTATAGTGAGGAAGGTTTGGTTGAGTTGACCCAGGGACAAGATCAATGGCATGCTGGATGTCCCTCATGGGTGGCAACTCATCCGGCAAATCCTCAGGGAATACATCTTTGTACTCCTCTAAGACCGGGGCTACCTCGTGGGGTAACCCTACTGGTACCTTTAGTGTAGCCTCTCTAGCCACTAAGGCATACACCGTAGAATCCTCCCCAGTCTCTCTTTCAAACTCTTTTGTTTTGATGATGTGGAGAGACTTGGGTGTGGATTTCCTCACTTCTTTAGGCTCACTAGCCTTCTCACCTTTTTTCTGTGCAGTGTTTTGTGGTGGCATAGGATTAATTTTGATCTTCTTGTCGTAGATCGTGACGTCATTATCGAACTGCGGCTGGCTTGGGTCCGTAGAAAAGGGTCCTGTCAGTGTTGCTGGCCATGTAACTTGGGCGAAAGCCTAGGCTACTTGGTTCCTAGAGTGGAGGGTACTACGTTAACCTGGGCTACGGGTTAGTGCTGACTGCTGACTCAGGCCTAATGCCCCCAACGTTTTTAAATCAGTCAGACCACCATTTTTTTTAAGATGGTCCTGAGAGATATAAACTAGAATGATGTGGCCCACCTGAACCTTGAATTATTTATTTATTTATTTATTTATATTTCATGCTACTACTTTATCCTGAGTTTTGGATGTGATCATATATATTTTTTATGAGTTGATGGACACATATCAAGTATGTTGTTTCCTTTATTATATCTTCTTCACTGTTGATCTAAAGCTCATTAGTGATTGAAACGATCATCAACTATGATGATCAATGTTGATGAAAGGATCCATCATCAACAATGATCATTATCGGTAATGATCGGATCCATCACTAATGGTCATGATCACAGGTGAAGATAGAACTCTCCTGATATCTTAGCACTTCATTTTTCTTTCTGATGATGATGTTTATATATGAGAAAATATTTGGCTTGATGTGTTTAGATCTAAGCCCCATATTTATTTATTTATTTTTTTCATTGGAAATTGTAAAACTTAGTGCTTAGATACTCCCTATACACATAAAAAATAGGTTGTGCATAACTTGAGTGGGAGTTTATTCTCCTCCACCAAATGATGCATGCAACTAAGTAATGGTAGGTTGCACGTTATATAAATTTATTCTTATAAAAGCATTAAATCTCTTCTTAAAAGGAGAACTTGATTGTTCTACACCGCCCATTCGGGTATGTGGACTTTCAGATCTTATTAAATGCATTTACTACTTTTATACTTTGAAAATTTGTGTAACACGTAGAAATGCTGATGATTAGTGTCAATACCTTAGATCATAGCTAAGTAGTGATACTCATGCAATGTAGAGATGGCCACCAAAGCGTTAATCGCTGAACAACTGAAAGGACAACATTTCGATGGCAACAACTACGAAGACTGGTCTCGCGCGGTGCGATGCCTTCTGGACGAGGATGACATATCTCACACACTCGATGTAGTTCAAGAGGAACCCATCCTAGCCGAAAGCGGGAATTTACAAGAACATAGGGTTGCGATGACTCACTATAATAAGTGGCGAAAACAAAATCGATCAGCCCGTAATGTCCTTCTTAGCACTATGCACAAAGAACTCATACCTACGTATGAAGTGCATGAAACTGCTAGGGAATCTGGAAAGCATTGACAGATGCCTATGCGCAGAAGTCAGATGCGAGAATTAGGGCAATGGAATTAGAATTCCAGGAGTACAGGATGCCTGTCGACTGCCCCATCAAAGATCATATTCGTAAGATGGAGCAAATGATGGGTGCCCTTGGGAATGTTGGGTGCAAATTGACTGAAAATCAGAAGATTATAGCCATGCACCATTCCTTGCCTAAATCTTGGGTCCAAATCAAAAGAATTCTGAACCATACTGATTCTATCACTACGTTAAGAGACTTTTGTGGCCACTTGGTACGTGAGGTTGAAATGAATGCAATTCAGCCAGGTTCGGCTAAGGCCTTTGTAGCAGGGACCCATAAGCGAAAAGCTAACAATAAACGGTTCAAGCTCGCAAGAAGGCGAAGAAGAATAATCAAGAACAAAAGACCACAACACCTCCTCCAAATCTCAAGAAGGGGAATGGAAAGAAGAAGTAGAAAAAGACAAATATAATCTGCTTTGTCTGTGAAAATTCCGGTTATTATGCTCGGCAGTGTGCTCACAAAAAGATGGTAATTTCTCAGTCACAAGATACTTTGTATGTACGCGTTTGTTCTGAAATCCTTTCCGTTGATACTATATCTAACGAGTGGATTTTGGATTCAGGCGCAATAAAGCACATGACACAGAGTCGTCGAGGACTCGAGGAATTCCAGCCTGTAGCCAAAGGTAGTTACAAGCTGTACATGGGCAATAACGCTGTTGAAGACGTACTAGGGATTGGCGTTCTCCATCTCCGTACGCGCATAGGGCAAACAATAATCCTTCGTGATACTCTTTTTGCATCGGGGATGCGTCGGAATTTAATTTCTGTTTCTAGGTTATTATTTGATGGTTTTGATATTCGATTTTTATGGACTAGAGTTTCTTTGAGACTGAATAACCTCATCTTTGCATGGGGAAATATAATTTCAGATTTATTTATTCTAGACGTAGATTGTGATAATGCCCCTCTTGCTTTATCTGCTATGTCGAATAAAAATGTAGTATATGGATCTCAAAAATGGCATGCGAGGTTAGGTCACATCGGAAAGGATCGTATGACAAGACTAGTACGTTCTGGTCTGTTAGACTCCTTATCCAAAGTTGATTTGCCATTTTGTGAACATTGTGTGTCCGGAAAGACATCAAAAAAGCCATTTCCCAAAGCGGCTAGGTCCAAGGGCACACTAGAGATAATCCATTCAGATATCTGTGGACCTTTTAATGTACATGCTAGAAACGGATGTCAATACTTTGTCACTTTCATTGACGATTACTCGCGCTATGGATATGTGTATCTCATCTCACACAAATCTGAGGCTTTTGATTGTTTTCTTAAATATAAAGCTGAGGTGAAAAATCAGCTTGAGAAAAAGATTAAAATCCTTCGATCTGATAGAGGTGGCGAGTATACATTTGAAACGTTTAAATCATATTGTGAAAACGTTGGAATTGTTCGGCAGTACACAATGGCTTACACTCCACAACAAAACGGTGTTGCAGAGAGAAGGAATAGGACACTATTGGACATGGTTAGATTGATGATGGCACAAGCCAATCTCTCTACCACATTCTGGGGAGACGCACTGTTAACAGCCGTCTACGTCCTTAATAGAGTCCCATCCATATCCATTCCTAAGACTCCATATGAGATGTGGTCTGGGAGGACTCCTTCTTTAGCCAACCTACGCCCTTGGGGATCTTTTGGATATGTTTTGCTACCTACTCAACATAGAGGTAAACTCGATAGTAAAACCATTGAATGCGTGTTCATTAGGTACCCTATGCATTCAAAGGGATACGTTCTAGTTTATGAGGACCATGGACGATGGATTGAGATAGAATCCCGAGACGTGACCTTCATTGAAGATAGATACCCAAGCCGAATGAAGCAAAAAGTTCCAATAGAACTTTTTGAAATACCCGATGTATCTCAGGAGAGTGGGAGTTCTGCTCCTCAAGATGAAGATGCTCCTATAGTTCACCAGGACAGTGGGAGGACATCTCAGCATGCTCCTGAGTTACGTCGAAGTGAAAGAGGATTGATTCCCCGAAGATACTTCGATATTGAGGGGCAAACATTCTCTTGCGTTGCAGTTGATGATGGACGACTTGATTCGTATCAGGATGCATTATTATCTTCTAACTTGGCTGATTGGGTAAATGCTATGGACGAAGAGATCGCTTCCATGGAGAAGAATAAAGTCTGGGAACTTATTGATCTGCCTTCCAATCGCAAAGCAATAGGTAATAAATGGGTACTTAAGATCAAAAGAAAGGCAGATGGTACAGTGGACAAGTATAAAGCACGATTAGTTGCTAAAGGTTTTACACAACAAGAAGGCATTGATTACGAGGAGACCTTTTCACCTGTTGCAAAGTTCTCCTCAATCTACATGATCTTGTCCATTGTCGCAAGTTTAAACTTAGAGTTATATTAGATGGATGTAAAGACCGCATTCTTAAATGGTGATTTGGATGAAGAGATATACATGCAACAGCCCATGGGTTATGTGGACAAAAAACATCCAAAGAAAGTCCGCAAGTTGTTAAAATCTATCTATGGGCTGAAGCAATCTTCAAGACAGTGGTACATGAAGTTCCACTTGGCCATCACCACTTTTGAATTCACGATGAGTGAAGAAGATCATTGTGTATACATGAAACGATCTGGAAGATCTTTTCTGATACTATCTCTATATGTAGACGATATCCTGTTAGCTGGTAATGACATGCAATTGTTGATATTGACTAAAGATTGGCTATTTGCGAACTTTGAGATGAAAGACCTCGGTGAAGCCAACTTTATTCTTGGGGTAAAAATCATCAGGGATCGCCCTAAGAAATTTTTAGGCTTGTCTCAAGCAACCTATATATAAAAGATCTTAGAGCGGTTCAGGATGGAAAATTCAAGAGCTGTTGAAACCCCTATGGATAAAGCTACCAAGCAAGACAGGAAATCGTGTTTCCAGACTGAAGCCGAGAAATTGGCTATGTCCTCAGTACCTTATGCAAGCGCAGTAGGGAGCTTAATGTATGCTATGCTTTGCACCAGATCGGATATTAGCTATGCAGTTGGCATAGTCAGCCGTTATCAGAGTAACCTGGGACAGTCTCATTAGCAAGCCGTCAACCGTATATTCCACTATCTCAGAGGAACAAAAGACCTAATGTTGTGTTATGAAGGCACAAGCCTCGAGCTCAAAGGATATTCAGATGCTGCTTGGGGTAATAATGCCGACGAGGGAAAGTCTACTTTAGGATATGTATTCTTACTCGGAGGAGGAGCTATCTCATGGTCGAGTAAGAAACAAACATCCACAACTCTTTCATCTATGGAGGCCGAGTACATTGCATGTTGTACTGCAGTTCAGGAGTGTGTATGGGTTCGCAGATTTCTATTGAGTCTGGGTGTTGTACCGAGTGTTAGTTAGCCTATATCGCTGAAGATAGACAATACTTCTACCATTGACTTAGCAAAGGACCCTAAACACCACCAGAAATTTAAGCACATTCAGATCAAGTATCATTACGTCCGTGATCAAGTGAGAGATAAGAAGGTCGCCCTCAGCTACATTCCTACTAAGGAGATGATGGCCGATCCCATGACGAAACCTATAACTAGAGATCTATTTCAAGTTCACGTCAGGCAGATGGGATTGAGGAAAGCTTGACTGATGTACTTGTTTTGTAGTACCTTTGATCTTTCATTAATGAATATTATATTCATTTTTATTCAGTATTGAACACTAATATAACTAGGTATGAAGATCATCAGCATTTACCTTGAAATCATGTAGGATTTCTATTTTTTGTCGACAGGCCGGTCACCCACTCGCACGAGTTGACCAACCTTGAATGTACAAGAGAGGTACATTTGGGGCTATGTTTATACATTGAGGTATGAACTTCCCTTTATTGTGAATAATAAAGGATGAGGATATGAGTGAGTCGTATCCGCCTATAATCTTATAAAGATTGTAGATGAGACTGATACAGTCGAATAACATAATCGCTTCATTCTGTTACATGCGATCAATGTTATGGCCTGAAATTAAAGCCAGGTTATGAGGTTATAAGATGAGTCGTACCTTATGTAGAATGACCTGCGTATTGTAGACCCAACATTCACCTAGTATTGTCTACTTTACGACGTGGATTGTAGCCACGTGCTGGGACCTATTACCTACAGATTGCTTTGATTCGATCTAATCATTGCAACGTGCGAGTAGCCAGTCCCGTAGGTGACTCTTTGTGTCCTAAGCTATCCTCCTCTTGTGTATATGAGGATGAGATTGAGTGTTGTTACTTTAGTGTACTATGACGAAAGGTCCTTGATTGGCCAGACTCAGTTATGCTAGGAAAGTAGCTTGATTAATTCCAAATTACACATCTGCGTGGGGAAGATCCCGTGACAGCTACACCAAGTTTCTAGAACTATAAATACGCACTTGAAGACTTATCCACCGGCAGTATCGAGTTATTTTTATTAGACTTTTGCAAATAGTATTTTTCTTAAAAAGCATATATATATAAGTATTGCTTTGAATTGGTTTTAGTCGAAATTTGTGAAAAATCAAGTTTTCATAATAACTCGATAAGTTGGATAAGTGCGTATGTTGGCCGAGTACTCTAGGTCGGGAGTCAACTCCATCCGGTGTCGTCATGCGGACTAGGACAGGCATTGCAAAGCTTGGGTTATTGAGTACTAGTTAGGTGGTCACTTAGTACTTAAGCACCTGTGAGAAGATTACAGTGATCCAGCTGGTCCTACGCCTCTGATTCTTTTGATCGCGATATTTGGTTCTTTGATTGTTATTAGGCAAGTTAGATGGACAAATTTATGTGCCTATCCCACAATGTGATTGAGTGGGAGATGTTGGACGTAGGCCAGTGGAGCCCACTGGTGAGCAATCACTAGTGGGTGGGTCCCACATGTTTAGGCTTTCTCCGGCCTTTTCCATTCGGTTAAGATTTCAAATTCAACTTTGAATTTGAAATATGATAAGAGATAGGGATTTGACCGGATAATATGGTTTCATCCTATCTCATCCGATCTCTCCCTCCTTTCCTATAAAAAGGGATGCGCTCTTTCTTGCATTTACAATACGATAAACTGAGAGTATACAGAGAGATATAGTGAGCACTATAGTCTGTCCATCTTAGCTTGTCCTTGGGACGATCTGATCCATAGATCGCAATCCGGGGCCACTATATACCGTAGGATCAGAGGTGTGAATAGTTCCATCTGCTCCAGTAGTAGATAGGCGGGCCGTTGAAGCACCGTTCTTCTGCTTTGTGAGGGTTCCAAACTTCGTGTAGACTGTCAGATCTTGAGGGCTCACCTTCCGCGCTTCCCAACAGATATATCCCACATGTTCGATCCGGTAAGCATTTTTTAGTTTTCGATCCTTTTTTTTTTTTTCTTTAAATCATGTTAAATCAGTGTCAAATTATTACAAATCCATGTTTTTCCATGTTTTGCATGAAAAATTATGGATTGGGAACTTCGATTGGGAGCTTCAATTTTGAGATTTGTAGAAGAAGGACCAAGCTGCGAAAATTTGAAAAAAAATAAAATTTTGCCAATTTCTCGCAAATTAGTTGCAATCTATGTCCAAACATAAAATCAAACATGTATGTAACCTGATTTAATGATTCTTCTTTTGCTTTTGAATATATTGCTTGTGTTTCCATACGTCTTCTTACATTTATAAATTATATGAATAAACTTTGAATATACTTGTATCAATTCAGTTAGACAACGTATAGATTAGGACCCCATACAAAGAAAACCCATTATGTTCACTTGTTTTTTGTAATGTTTTGATTTGTAAGTTTGTATTGATGTCTTTTTTAACAATCACTAAAATTTCATTGAAAAAATCTACCAATTTCCAATGTTTTCCCATGTTTCCAACAATAACGATACATTATGCAATACAACCAATATATCACATGCTCACATGCGATAACCTATACGTATCTGTATCCCAAAGGTGCGATACGTAATGCGATACCGATATTTCGAACACTGGTCCCACCTTTGATGTGGACCATCTATCATGTGTGGTCCACCTTCAATATGGGTCGTTCCTCATGTGGTTCCACCTTCGATGTCAACTGTCCATCATGTTGGCCCACCTTTGATGTCCATTGTCCATCATATGGGTCACACCTTTGATGTGGACCATCTATTGTGTGTGGCCCACCTTCAATATGGGACGTTCATCATGTGGGACCACCTTCAATGTCAACCGTCCATCATGTGGGCCCACTGTCAATGTCCACCATCCATTATGTGGGTCCTACCTTTCATGTGGACAATTTATTGTGTGGCCCACATGGGTTGTTAATCATGTGGGCCCACCTTCAATGTGATGGGTGAGATTATAAAGAGGAGAGGAGAAGAGGGAAATATGGGATTTTCTTAAAAAGTTTAGGGACAAGCTTGTCCCAAGAAAAGCCCTAAAACGTGTACTTGCTTTAGCAAAATAAAATCTTAGAAAAAAAGTGAACTCTCCATATCTAAAGAATTCAGGGTCTGTTTGGCATCTCTTGTCTAATCCAATAAGAGCTAGAGAATTAGTAGATATAAATTTAGACCATTACCAAACATTCTATTTTTGAAGAAAGACTTTTAAAAAAAAAAATAAAAAATAAAAATAAAAATAAATAAATTTAGAAATAAGCAAATAAGCTCTTATTTGTAGAGATGCCAAACGGCCCGTTAGTTGCTATTTATGTTGATTGAGGGTTGTTCATTAAATTGGGTTAGGAAATGCAAGTTGAATTTGAATTGAAGATTTGAGTAGCTTTTAGAGAGTGTTAGTTTT
This sequence comes from Magnolia sinica, assembly GCF_029962835.1. Taxonomy (NCBI): domain Eukaryota; kingdom Viridiplantae; phylum Streptophyta; class Magnoliopsida; order Magnoliales; family Magnoliaceae; genus Magnolia; species Magnolia sinica. Next base: position 53,406,055 of record NC_080584.1, read on the forward strand.
GTTACAATTTCTGAATTACCTTTTTTAGAAACTCTTCTTTTTATTTGATTTATTTTTCATTTTTACTTTTTCCAGGATTTTAGTGTCTATTGGGTAGATAGTTGCTATAAGATAGGGTTCTGTTAGCTAAAGACACATTTTAGATCTAATATCTTTAGAGAAATGCTAGTTTGCGGGCTGCTGCATAGGAGTACAGGTTCCTCCTCGCACCACACATGGCAAACATGTTTGATCACAGAGACTTTTATTCTTGTGGGCCATCATGTTGATAGGCTCTGTCTCAAGAAACAAGAGGATGGAATGTGGTGGCCATCTGATCATTGGCCTTCAGAAGTAACAATTAGAGCAGCGGCCCTCATTTAACCATCAAAACTCAACTAGAACTAGATAGATTTGTCCAATCCCTGAGAGTTTTAGCCACTGATGTTTTTTTCTTCCAACACATTTCATGTGTAGGAGATCTGAGCCATGCAAAATATAGCCTCTATGACAAAGATCACATTGCATAAAGAAATCAGGCCGAGAGACTCGAAGCTGACAAGTGGCTGGTCTGATTCAAATCATCCACTGTTTTCACACAGGGTCGCCTGCCTGAACTTTGCATCAGGCAATCTTAATAGTGGGCTACCTTATGCATGAATCAGATCGCCTAGACAGGAAATGTTGGCATGCTTGGCAAGGTGGATTTTAACTTAACATCTAGCAGGGTGTATTCCTCTATAGCCTTTTGCATGAGGAAATTTAAACTAAAGCAAATATAGAGCTACCAACATCCTGTGAAGATCATGTCAAATCCTTCTAGTTCTTGTCGTGCAGGTTCCCGGCAACCTTATCATTTCAGCTGATTCAGGAGAACATTCCTTTGATGCTTCTCTAATTAACGTGTCGCACGTCATCTCCCATCTCTCATTCGGTAGAAAGCTCTCTCCAAGGATGCTTTATGAAGTGAGGCGCCTAACACCTTATCTTGGTGAAAACGTCGATCGATTAACAGGCCGGTCTTACATGATACACCATGGTGATACAAATGATAATGTTACTGTAAGTTTTAGAACTGTGTAATATCTTTCTTTGTTGTTATTTTCTCCATCAGTACTATAATAAACTGTGCAGGTCCATGGGAATGCCATTTTTATAGCATCCAATATGCATGCATCTGTAGTGATTACTTGCACATGATATGTGATGTGCCCAATCATTGTTGGGTGCTATTTTGAAAAGTTTAAATAATTGAAGCATTTGTTTTACATTGAGAGATGTGCATCGGGACCACAGGCAAAATGAGATTGTGGCACACTTGCATGAGTTCATAGCCATTTATCACTGAGATCCTGCTCATACAGTGGGCCAGATATCAACGTTGAATGTGGGGCATTAAATTTGGATGTGGCAGTCCTTTTGTGGAACTGTGTGCGCGTGCATGGGGGAAATGGTTCTATGAGGTAGGTCAACCTATGTGGGCCCCATCGCGATGTGTATCATACACCCACACTGTGCATTTGGTGGGTCCCCTCCAAGTTACGGGATATCCCAAATATCAGTTGTATAAGGAGCTCAGGTGGGTTGCACCATTTAAAACCATGTGAAAGTATACTAAAACATATAAAAGCACTTGGCGGGGCCCACCTGAGTTTTGGATACGGCTGAAACTTGATGTGACCCCTCATCCATGTGGGACACACACAATGGATGGGCTGGATGCCTGAGCCACATCTCAGTGGACCCTAAACAATCATGAAAGTTTCAATGGGTGCGTAACCACTTTGAACTGTTGTCTGTGATGAGGCCTACCTAAGTCGTGGATTGACCTGATTTTAAGGCCCATGGCCCACATGGAATGGTGCATCTGATTGATGGGGTGGATGTTTGAAACATCACGTGGGGCCCACACAGCCAACTCTTGGGAAGCTCCCATGAGGTTGACCTCATACTACACCTCATAGTATCATTTCCCTATATATATATATATATATATATATATATATATATATATATATATATATATATATATATATATATATATATATATATATATATAGGTCTCAACTCCAATCAGTCGGACCATAATTTAGTCCACCAGGCAAATAACTTCTATTCTATCATGTGCATGTGACATCCAACCCTTCCAGTAGGTTGTGATGACCATGAGCATCAACTTGCATAAAAATCAGCCACATCCACTCATCAGGTGGACCACACTTATATTTTGTTATTTATCAATGGTTAGAAATTTTTTTCTGTGGTAGATTTTTGCACAAAATAATCCTCATGGTCGGCACAACCTACTGGAAGGGTTGGATGTTGCAAATACATGACCATGACTTCACTAATGGCAACAAAACTGCTTTTGAAGTAATCTAGATTGGCCGATTCTGTAGGTATCCTTGTACCATCTTTTTCCAAGAAAGGCTGAGGAGCATGGTGTGCCATAAAGGCTGTTATGGAGCCATAAAGGCCGTTACGTAAGGTAACGGTGGCAACTGTTACATGTTACTGGGTCGTAACAACTGTAATAGCCATTATGGAAAAAAAGGACCTCTAAGCTCCATCAACGGCCCGTTACGTCCCCTGTAAAGGCCATAACAGTCCCGTAATGGTCTGTTACGTGGCAGATATAGGTTACTTTGTAACTTTCTGTTTTTTGTGTTTCCAGATCGAGCACTACCTTCAAGTAGTAAAGACTGAGATCATATCATCAAGAATTCCTGCAGAATTCAAATTGCTAGAGTACGAGTATACGGCCCATAGTAGTTTGATACATAGTGTGCACGTTCCTGTAGCGAAATTCCACTTCGAGCTTTCCCCCATGCAGGTTTTTGATCCAACCTCTTGCAATAGCTGAGTAGGTGCTAAATGTCATATGTTTAAGTAACACTAATTGCACATTGATTTTATGGTTAAACACGGAAGACATCTATAAGATCCAGACAGTTTTGGAAGGCCCCACCTTTTGTGGGCCAAGGTCAAAAGAAAGGCTGATTGGAATAGAGCCCACAAATGAGTAGTGGTGCCATCAGGATCATGGTTCTAAGACTCACACAAGTCCGATATGACCCGTCTTAGTCAACTTGGATTTGGTAGTACCTGATCCGGCTCGATACTCGGTTACCCCAAGTCGGGTGAGTCAGGCCGAAGTCACAATTCTCCCACTCACCTGTTTTCTCTCTCTGGTAATTGATCATGTATGGTGAGGCTCTCTATGTGAGGTCCAGATCTTGTAAACATCTTCCACGTGCCATGTCCACATGGGAACTCATCCCAAATAAGCATTTTCATATCCTTATCTTTTATTATTATTATTAATATTTCTTTTGGTATCAGGTGCTAATAACGGAAACTCAGAAGTCCTTTTCACATTTCATAACGAATGTCTGTGCCATCATTGGGGGTGTTTTCACGGTTTGCATTTGAATCTCCAGTTCTCCCAATCCTGTTTGTATAGAATGCAAATTGGGGAATGCAATGAGTTTGTATCGGCAAGACATTTGCACCTGTTTAAGAAGCAGCAAATGTTGTAGCAAAGTGTTTGCATTTGCTTTTTCCTCCTTGATAATAAAGTACAACTTCTTTTTTTTTTTTTTTCCAAATCAAATGGAGGTAAAAGAGTTTGCCTTTGACGTGATGTTTTAAATGGCAATTCTGGAGGGAAATTTTTTCCCCTTGTGGGATTGCAATCCAAACAATTGCAAATGCAAAGGAAAAACATTTTCCAGGACTTCTCTTTAGCAAAACAAACATATGCAAAGCATTTGCTTCCCTTGGTGCTGTTGTTAGTTTTACCTTTTGCTTATGTCGCGTTTATGCTTTCCCTTGCATTCCCCCTGGATTACATTCAATCCAAACAGGACCTTATATAGTTCGTGGATGTGTCGTTTTTTTTTTTTTTTGGTCCTGAAAATTCATGTTTGTGGATTTCAGGTTGCCGGGATAATGGATGCGATACTGTACAACACAATTCGGGTGTTGAAAAAGGTTGAGTTAGGGAAGCATTTTTGACTTGGAAGAATTTTTGGTAATAAAAAACTGCTCAATCTTTTCCCCCCCTCCTCCCCTCTTGGTTAGGGTAATGTTGTCCCTGCGATTAAGTTCCATTCTTTGTAGCTAAATTGACAAAGCACTATGTAACTGTAAACATTAACAGTTGCATTTATAGAAAATTATTGTTTTCAAGTTCCAAAGTTCAGTCATTTATGTTTTTGGTTTGATCAGTAGTGTTATTATTGCCGAAAGTCCATTCTATATAGATTTTGATACCTCTGTTGTTCATGCATGGATGTGTCTCCATGTGCATGCTTGACCACCTGCTTGGTGGATTTTGATCCGGCACAATGTATGAACTGGTGGGAACATTTTGTCCAGAGGATGTAACATGTTGGTAGCTGTAGGAGAGCAGAGTGGTATTCTTTTATTTTTAGTGTTTGTGTGTGTATTTTGGTGCTCGTCAAGATGCCATTTCCATAAATAATTAGGGTTGGGTTAATAATATTTTAAGTGGGTGTGTGGGAGAATCATTCTTCACACAATATTTTTCTCCAAAAAGAATTATTCTCTTCCTGTTTCTTCACCCATGTGAATGCTTTCATGGTGTCAGAGCATTATTAATCTCTGATCTTCACCTTCTTTTTCCCTTCTCCCTTTCTTCTTTCTTTCTCCCCTTCTTCTCTTTTCCCTCTCAAAATTAGCTCGTCCTCTCTTTCTTCTGTAACAAGAACAACTCACGTTCTTGAAATCGCTCCTTGTCGACATGTGTTCATATCTATGTGTCTGATGGCTCATATAAGCATAGTTCTATTATGCTTAGTTATTATTATCTTTGATTTTTGGATATCTTTTTTACATGATCTAATTGATTTTTTTTTAAAGGTTTATCATCATCATCATTTACTTTTGGAACTTTTTACACAAATAATTACAACATACCATTAAAATATAAGATTCTACTATTTTGAGCATTTGTACGAACGTGTCAAGTAAACTGGCCTCTAGAAGCCACCATGTCTAGTCCCTGCATCTATGTTCAATGCAATATGCATGCCTATCCAAGTTACAAATCTTGCAAGTAAAAGTAGACTGTAGGCATTCATAAAAGAGAATAAATAAGGGGAAAAAAAAAGATGCTGGAGTAGCACACAGAAAAAAACCGATTTATTTCATTAATACATCTTCAAAAGCCAATAAGCCCAACTAATACATGTGATTATTAAGTGTAATTTCCAAGTGTCACAAACAAATATCATCAATCAAGCTATCCTTAAAATAAGTATTGATTCACTCAAGTTGAAAATGAAAGAATTAAAAAAGAAGAAGAAGAGAATAACAAGAAAACCCAACTTCTCTCATGAAACCACATAAATTTCCATAGCCCTCCACATCTAGTTGTAACATTTAAAGCCACAACACCTACTCCAAAGACACGCTTGTCTTACAAAACAAATAGAAGAGGTGACCCAAGAAGTGCTGCAAAACAACCCATGAGACTGGTAACCTTTGAAGAAGCTCCGTTTCGAGGTGGGGGAGGAGGTGGAGGAGAAGGAGCCTCTTCTCCTACAGGAGCCATTGATGGGGTGGTCTCAGGAGATCCTGCAGCCGAAGGAGATGGAGGAGAAGCAGGGTTTGTCTGATTCGAGCTCGAGGATCTGGTGCTTCTATCTGCCATGATTACAACCCATAGCTTCTCATTCTTAAGGCAGTTATCTCGAACTCCACTAATGAAGTAGTATGAACCTGATTGATCGAACTTGAAGATAGTGTTCCCATCACTGAATTTTTTCTTGGGTGCTTCTACGTTGCAATTTTCATAATCATCTTTGTTTACTATAAACACGGAGTCTTTGTTGGGTTGGTAGACAAACACTGCATCCATGCATATATTGGGCATTGTTATCAGTCAAACATGCATGAATCAAACACCAATGTCTGGTATTTAGTAGATCATTGACTGTCTGTCCATTCCCAAAATTTGTTATGAGATCATGTACTATCAGCTTGATGGGCTGCACTTAGTTATTTTTAGGAATGGAGTTGCCCATGTATTCTTTTGTTTGAAAAGGATAGATCTTTGTATTGGCAGTGTTGATTTTTTCTTCATTTCTTTTGATAATTTTTTTCTTAATATTGGAAAAAAAAAATTCATTTTAGGAATGGATGGTGATGATCAATTATACATGATATAATTGTGCATTGATTGCTGGTTAATAATAGATGCAATGACCACCCAATGCATGTTATAGATGCAGTCATTGCAAAGAAGATGTAATCACAGCTAAAACATGAAATCTGGAAATAAAAAATAATTGGGCGACGTCTAGTTAATAGCAAAACCCCAATATAGGAAGATAATGATATTTACATCTGGTTTTTGATAACTACATCCTCAAGACACTTTGATATTATTAGTATTCGAAATATCGGAATTGTGTTACGTGTTGCATCCTTGGGATATAGATACATATCGGTTATTGCACGGGATATATTGTTTGTATCAGATAATTTATCGCACTTTTTGGGAAACATGGGGAAACATTAGGAAAATGGTTGAATTTTTCAATGAAACTTCTGAGATTGTTAGAAAAGATCTTAATACACACTTTTAAATCATAACATCTCAAAAAAGAAGTGCACATGATAGGCTTCCTTTGTATAGGGTCCCAAGCTGTGCGCTGTTTGACTGAATTAATGCAACTATATTCAAATTGAATGCATAACATTTACAGTGCATGTGATGATTATTTAATCAACCACTCCTAAATACTTCAAAATTAGTCTCAATTGATAGCAGCTGGTCGAAGGGAAATTTAAAAATAATATTTAATTAAAAAATGAATTTTCTTTTCTAAAAATTGACAAGGACTTAACAAATCAGTAGATCAGCCCTCATACATGCTTGATTTGATGTCTGGAGTGCAACATCACAAGAAATTTAGGAGAAACCTACACTCAAATTTCAAAATTAGAATGTATGTGATGATCATTTTATCAAATACTCCTAAATACTAAGAAATTAGTCTCAATTGACAGCCAGTTGAAGGAAAATTTCGAAAAAAATGGAGAACATGAAGAACCAATGGATATCGAAATCAAAGCCCCAACTCCATGATTTTTGATGCAAAACATGAAGAAACAATGGATTTATAACCATTTGACACTGATTTAACATAATAATAATAATAATAAAGGGATGGAAAACTGAAAATGCTCACGGGATCGAACATGTGGGGTATATTGGCACTACCTGTGTGTTTTGTATCGCACAGGTGGTATACAAGATATATCGTGGGATATAGGCCGATCTTGTCGATATTTAAAACATTGGATATTATATGATATATTTTATCCTAAGTGAAATGGGGTGTACTATAAAAAAAAACAGGGGTCGGGATGTAAATATTAGCTCCCTATCAGGAAACTATGGTGACATTGTGAGGTCATAGTGACAAATCTCATTCTTGGCAATCTCTCATCATACAAATTTCTCTAGAGATTTTCAGATTTTGACATTTTTCTCAGGATATTATTGGGAAAATCTTGCTGAAAATAAAATATTTAAAAGTAGCTATTATAAATTAGTAAATATTTAGGTACAAGTGAATATATTAACCGTTAAATAAATTTTACATTGAACTCATGAAAATTTTGGGATTAAATTGCGATAAATTCACAATAGTCTAGATTTTGAAAATCTCATGATAGTATCATGATAATATCATCTGATGCTATTTCGTGAAAATATCTTGAGATTTTGAAAATCTCAGAGATATTTGTAGCAAGGGTTGCAATTGCCACTCGGATAACTTACATAGGGAATCTCCAATCTGAAACCTATGCATTTCAGCCCATTGATTAAGTGCCTTGGCATCCGTGGGCACCGTCCACCCAGTTGCGCCTCCAACCTTGAACTCAGTTGCACCAGCTCTTTGCACCAGGATCAAAATAACAAAGAGACCCAAGGCATGAAATGCCTTGTAATGATGATTTGATCTTAATGTTTTGCTAGCCATTAAGATAAAGAAGAAAAGAGAGGAAAAACAATATGGGTTTTCCTAGAAATGCAAGATTTAGAGAAGTTGAAGGGATGGCATGAGGTTTCCCATCTGATGATGGCCTTTTGTAGGCTTCCATCATGAGAGAACTTTACAAGTTGTGGCAGTGAAGATTTTGCTTTTTTCTGTTATTCTTCTCCTTTGGATGTCTTAGCTTCTGGTGCAAAGCATATGGGGCACTTTATGTTTGAGAGAGATTGAGTTGTTTTTGGGTTATTTGGCATCTATACTTGTCTTGAAATGATAAAGCAGATTCATATCTTGTGTTTTGGGTCAGGATTGAAGGCTGCTAGTCGTTTACTAAAAGATGAACAAGTGATGAGATGGTTTTTCATGTTTCACCTTTCATGTAAAGCTAGTTTCAGAACTAGGGTTGATTTGAATCAGCATTTTAGAATTGCTTTGAGGTAAAGATACCTGTTCGTTCCTTGCTTCAATGTCAGGTTATGATGGAATCTGAAATGTCTGTTTTGAAGGCCCGCGGGTATCAATTTTATACTTTGTAATTTAGTATTGCATCTGCGTAAGCTGAAATTCCACGGCATATAGGTTCGCAAGGTTTGCACGAGTACTGTTTGGATGCAGCCAAATCAAGATTGGACGTTTATCGATTTTTATAGTGTTTGGGACAGGGACCTTTTCTGACTTGCATAAAAAAAAAGGGCAGTTTTCCACCCTCAAATCATCATCTCATCATTGTCATCTTAGCCTTCTCCCTGTAATTTGGCATTGGATGTTTAAAGGTAGATTGGCCTAAGTTCTACAGTCAGAGCTATCTTCTTTTGTTCAGGTTGGAGAGGTTCATTCCAAGTGTAAGGGCTTAGAATTGTTATTTATTGTGACAAGGATACAACAATTTCAAATGGTACTGTGGCGACTGTGTCCATGTATCTAAGATGTCTTGGACATCACTCATGAAGAAAAAGAAAAGAAAAGACAGTTATTTGAGGCTGGATTCACTGTAAAGCTTTATAAGTTAAGCTTTACTTACAATGTGATGTGTAGGGCCAATGGCGATGTGTGCATGACGACATCCTATCCGTCCATGTTGGCTCTCTAAGGTTTTACTTGGCACCCAAAAAAAATCAGGTAGATCCAAAGCTCAAATGGGCCACACCGTGGGGAACGATTGGGATGGGAATGCCTACCATTAAAAACCTTTCAGATTGTGTCTGGGGCCCAAAATGTTTTGTATATGCTATCCAATCCATTCAGAAGTTGTGCATCACTGGGATGAATGGAAAACCTAAAATGGTGTCCATTCCAAAACTCGGGTGGCTCACACCAAGAGATTGAAGGATTTAGGTGTGCTTTCACATTGTGTGGCTCTCCTGAGTTTTCGATTGTCTGATTTTTGGGTGAGAAGGAGAACATGAGTGTGCACACATGATGGACGGATTGGATGTCATGGAAAATCAAAGTGGACCCCAGACATACAACACCACACCCAATTGTGGTCCTTTGGGAACAAAGTGGGACAACTGTGATAAAGAAAGACCCAGTGGATAGGATGGCCTCTAATGGGCCTCAAAATTAAAAAGAAAAAAAAGAAAAAAAAGAAAAAAAAGACTGGTTAATCACCACTATTAAGCTATTCAAAATGGACTGTAAGATCTTACTCCTAGGCTTTATTTGAATGGCTGTGATCATCTTATCATCGTGATATTTGGGGCATGTCAATCCATGTCTCACTTTCCTATCAGATCTGATCAGAGGTGGGCCAACTTGGGCCTCGCATATTAATTTGCAATATTAGAAGGAATAAATAATAATAATAATAAAATCCTACTGGTCTGCGACTCTCATTTATCTGGGCCCCTCCCAAATTTCCATTGGGCTCTTGGTTCGTTTGCCTGATTCTGTGGTTAGATGGAACCCAATAAAATGTTCTCAGGTTTGATAGGTTTTCCCATGCATGGGCTTGGGCCTGTAGCCATAGATAGGCCCCGCAAATTCCAGGCCCTATAAATAAATGGGCATGGATGGAGCTTTTTTGCACCCACCACACGGTTACGTAGGATACACATTCACTCTGTTCATAAGGTGGGCCGTTCACCATGTTGCTATATTTCAATCTCAGTCACGTGATTAGTGTGGTTGTGACAGAATTGAATGTGCAGCTCAATTCAATATGAACAGCTACAACCTCAAGTGCTAAGATAGATACATACATAAAAAATCAACCATATATGACCGAGATCTAATAAGATTGGTCGCCTATTCAACCATTTGCATGACGTTGCTTAAGATGATCAGACGATCAGGTGATTGTCAGAAGGTGAGGTTCGTCCTTTAAAAATGAGCCACACTTTTACATTCATTATAAAATGACTTTTTTTCTCTTCAGTACGGATAAACCAAAAAGGAATTTCTTACAATTGACCAATTGTAACAATAATAGAAAATCTCTTTAGATGGAAAACTTTGTTTGATATTCGAACTGAATCCAATGTATAAACGTAAACTTGAATAAGAGTTAGAGTTAGCAACTGCTTGATTACTGTTATGGATTATACTAAGAAATATAAATAACAGATATGGGTAAAGATTACTTTAAAGAATGTAGATGACAAATAATTAAAAAATAGATTTGATTTGGTTCGGTTGGTATCAAACTGAATTCCTTTATTATTTATAACCTTAACCTTATTCTTCCTACATTCTGATCGCTGTTTTAATTGCTTCGGTATCATTGGCCCATTGGAGCCTTTTCTTCTTAGATTAACACTTGTATATATAACAACTCTAAGATTTCTTGTTGACTCGAACATGTTTTGCACGGCTATTATTACTTTATGGATGACGTGGCACCTGGTATCGCGTGATAGATGTCGGCTGTATACTCACCAAATTCTCTTTGGATATCTCAAAATTTTTTAAATACTCTAAGTAAGTGTTACACGTGTCTCCCTTTAATCAGCTCTCGAAGTAACGGACGAAAGTATGATACAACACACCCATTTACACAACTTTTTCCCGAAAATCAGGCTCATCAAGAGCACGGGTGGGTTTCACCGGAAGGAACAGTTGGGATGGGGACAAACACCGTTGAAGCCTTCGGCGATTGTGGACGGGGTCGACTGTGACAAATATTCTCGATATTTTGAAATTCTCGCGATATTATCACGATATTTTCAAAATATCTACATATTTAAAATATCTTGACTTTACCATGATATTATTGTGAAAAATAGTAAAAAACCTAAGCAATTTACGTCATAAAATATATTATAGAATTTAAAATATGCAAGAATTTTAAAATATAATTAAAATAAACATTTATAGTTTCAGGGAAAATTTCACGGTATATCTTGAAAAAACCTCAAAATTTGAAAATCTCCAAGAAATTACTGGGCCCAGAAATTGCTTAGAACGAGATTTGACAATCTGCACGGGGCATTGTGTTTAGGGCTGTTAGGGTACTCGGATCAACGGTTCTGATGGACCGGACCCACTTTTAAAGGGTTTGAGTCAAAACTTTTTTGGACCCGTCATGGAGTTGGGTCCGCCTGGGTCTCACCTCTTGCAACCTGGTTAGATTCAGGTCTAGTCGGGTTTGAGTTGGGTCCGTCATCTTGGACCCAGTTAAAATTGAGCTGGGCTTGGGATGGCTCCTATTTATTTTAGGAAATTTTAAAAAAATACCTCATTATTATAGAATTTATATTCTGGCACTTTTTTTCAAAAAAGTTTCCAATGATGGACCTAACTAACCCAAGTACTTATTAGTAGTGCACCTTCTCTTGGATTTATTAAGGGCCAGCGAGGAAAGGGGTGGTAGCTTGGGTAGGCCTCGTCGTGATGTTCATGTGAAATCTAACTTGACCATTGGGTTCGTCACCTCCTCTTAGGTCAACGTCCGAAAACACATCTCCATTTACACAATTGGAATTAAGTTTACGAGACAACACACATTGTCCAAACTATTTCCCTTAGTATGGCCCACTTAATATTATTAATGGTCCTGATTTTTTAAGCCTAGGCCCAAATTTTGGTGTGGCGTCCAATTATTGGAGTGGATTTCATATAATTATCACAGTGGGTCCTGTAAGAATAAAGGGCGTGGCCCACCTAAATCATGGATGGTCCTGATTTTTGGGCCATATATAGGCCTAAATTTTGGAGTGGTGTCTAATTGTTAGTGGATTTCATACAATTATCATGGTGGGCTAAAAATAAAGGGTGGACATTTATCTCAATCATTTCCTTTGGTGTGGTCCACCTGAATCCCTACTCACCTGATTTTTTGAACTTGAACTTAACATGAAATTACACATCTAATGGTCAGAGTGGATTTCACTTACACATCATGGGGAGCCCTGTTAAAAATTAAGGGCAGGTATCTCTCCCAACTTTTTCCAAAAAAATAAGAAAAGAAGAAAAACCCTTATATATTAAAAAAAAAAGGTTCACCCACCTTGATTATTTTAGGCCACTCCAAATTTTACATATGTTGTCCAATTAGATTAATGAGGCAACTTATTGAAAAAGATACCACAAGGTAAATTCTTTATTCAGTAGGCAATTTGTGTTTTGATACATATATATAAATGCTCACACACATTTAGTTGTATGTCCAACGGTTGCATAATGAGTAATTAATATTAGTAAATGTTGCAGAGATAAAAGTTATTTCAAAGAGTAAAATGAGTTCCTGGCTTTGGTGGACCCCATGGTGGGTTCACATGAAATTCATCCCAACCATCAGGTGAGCCACTTCATGTTAGACCCAAAGACCCGAAAATCAGCCTCATCGGTGGTTCAAGTGAAGCATAGGATTGGAACCAATGTACATATGAAGCTTACCCTCCAAACCACTTTCCTTGATGTGGGTCACTTAAATCATGTATTGAATTAAATTTTGGATCTCAAGCCTAGATTTTGGTGTGGCATCTAATATTTGTGTTTTCCCTTCATCCAGACCTATGTGATATTATAAACAAGTTGGATGGAAAATTAACATCATGGTGGGCCTTAGGAAGGTTTCAATGATGGGTATTATTGTCTGCATTTCTTTTTATGGGGTGGTCCATTCGAGCTTTAGATCTGCTGCTTTTTTGGCTGATTTCTAAACTGATATGGTAAAATGGATGGACGGTGTGGATGTAACATGCAAGACCCGTATCCTAACCCGTACCGTTCCGTAGGCTTCCGCGGTCATTCCGGTCGAATTCGACAACTCGCGACCTATAATTGGTAGTTGCGCGTGACCCTGAGTCATATCTCATATTCCGGAATCGGCTCGACCTAAGACTTATATCATTGCGACCGCGCCATCGCCGCGGTTCCAATGCCGCATCTCGAGCGCTGAGGCGATATCCGGGCCAGGAGATGTGGGCCCGCGTTCAGTTCGAGAAAATGCCGCGTAATTGTAAAATCCTAGAGAGAACATGTCAAATCAATCCCATCAATATCATCAATCATCACATCATGTCAAGTACAACCACCCCTCCCCTAAAGTCAACTCTCTTTCTTACAAACTCATCCCTTACATGTCAAGTACACATCACCCATCACTCACACCCATTTCTCTCCTTACATCCCATCTTCTCTCTCTCTCTCTCTCTCTCTCTCTCTCTCTCTCTTATTTTTCCTCATTTTTTTAAAGCAAGCAACCGTCCATACATGAGAGCTCCATGAGAGAGCTTTGTGTGGCCCACTTCTTACCCCCCCATCTCCACCATCCAACTGTCCCATGCCCATCATCCTTCGTTAAAGTCGAAGGCAAGGAGTTTGGCGTTCCATCGGACCAAGAAGAAGGCCAATCGGTGGATGATCTTGTATTTATCTTTTGTGATTTAAGGGCCCACATTGGTGGGACCTATCTTGGTGTATGCATTGTATAGGGAGGGCCCATAGTGGCGGGGTCCCTCCCTTTATCTCACCGCCTCTCTCTCTCTCTCATGTGTTGTATGCCCTCATCGTCCAAACGTGACTGGTGTGTGGCCTGCCTTGAGGAGGTGTGGCATCCACACCGTCCAAACACGCTGGATGTGGGAGCCTGCCACGATGCCTGCGTTTCATCTATGCTGTCCACCATCCGGACCTTGGGACGGTGGGACCAGCCATGGGGTATGTGTTTTATCCTAGCCGACCGTAGACCCCACACCAGGTGAGGAGCACATCCAGGCCGTCCATCCGTTGCAGGATGTTAAACGCTGGAGCATTCCTTGATATATATATTTATAATATATATTATTATATTATATTATGTTATGGTGGGCCCCACGTGGGACCCACCTTGATGGGGTGTTGATCCACACCATCCGTAGAAGGCCAGGACGGTGGGCCCCTTACAGCGAACACTGCTTGCTGGATTGATAAATCCACTCCGTTCGTCCATCTTGATGGACTGGTGGGCCACACGTGTGGACCCACCAGATGTAGGTGTTTTGCATCCACGCCGTCCAATCGTCCAGCTCAGGACGTGGACCCTCACCATGGCAGCTGATCCAAAACGGGTGGGCCATATCCGCCCAACCATGATGCATATGTTTTATCAATGCCGTCCATCCATTTTTTATTTTATTTTATTTTCTCTGATGAGCCAGCACCAGTAGCTGTAGCAAGCCTTGTGGGCCCCATCACGAGGTACGGTTTTATCTGTACCGTCCACCCACGGCAGCCCTCCATGATGATGTGCATCATCCAGCCGTCCGTGTGGACCCCCACCATGATGTGTATGTCTGCACCGTCCAGCTGGGACGGTGCTGCACGTGCTGGGCATGCTGGACATGTTGTACGTGACACGTGGGACCCATTTGTATGTGTTGTATGCACAGCCGTCCACACGTGGGGTCCACATTCATCTGTTGCATCCACGCCACCCATATGCTGGATCCACCCTATCCGCATGTGTGTTGTATCCAGCACATGGATCCCACCCTCGTGGCCCACCTTGAATGATGTATTCTATATCCCAGCCGTCCAGCAGCTGCTGGGCGGTGGGTACCTTTCATGACGTGTGTGAGGTGCTGTGGATCGCACCATGTTGCATGTTTTTCATCAACACCGTCCACAGTGTCTAGACGGTGCTGGGTAGAGTTTTGGATGGTGTTGTGGGGCCCTGCAATGATGTATGTGTTAATCTACACCGTCCGTCCAAAGGGCCCCACGTGATGTATATCTTTTATCCAGGCTGCCCGTCCAGGGCTGGGCGGTGGAACAGATGTTTATATAATATTATAATATATATATATATATATCTGGTGGGCCCCACGTGGGACCCACCCACTGTGAAATGGATTGGCTGATCTACCGCACACCAGCTATATAGCTGCCGTGTGCAGCATGTGGGTGTGATCCCCACTGCCTACCTGTGCGGCCCACCTTAATGATATGTTGAATATCCGCTCTGTCCATGGCAGGTGGGATCCACCCTGATGTATATGCTCTATATCCACCCGTCCATCTGGACGAGTGGCATGAGGACCATGATGTATTGTTATATCCAATCGTCCGTATGCTTAAGGACGTGGACTCCACTTGAATGTATGTGGTTCTCCAACCGTCCATCTGTCCAGGGTGGTGTGGGAACCTGCCGTGATGTATGTATTTACCATGCCACCCATCGGCATGTGGGGCGCACCATGATGAACATGTTTCAACCACGCTGTCCATCTGTTTTGCTAAACCATGGGTTGACCCATTTGGCCCACTTAATATATATGAGGCCCACCTGTTGTATGAGGCCCATGCAATATATTTGAGGCCCGTGTGATGGGGCCCACCTGTTTTGTATTTGAGTCTCATGTGCGGGGCCCACTTATTGTGTATTTGAAGCCCATGGGCTGTGGCCCATTGTGATGTATTCGAGGCCCATGGTTAAGGCCCAATGCGATGTATGTATGACCCGTTACGTTGTGTATGAATCCTTTGTATGGGCTACTCCTTAGGAGCAATGTTGGTTAAATGTCCACATTGATGGACAATGATGGTTGGATGTCCACATTGTGACCTTCCCTTAGGCATTGTTAGGCCCATTCCGATTCTGATTGTCGATTTCAATTGTCGAGGCTGAGTCCAATTGACGAGGCCAATTTCGTTAGTCGAGGCTGATTCCGATTGACGTGACTGATTTGCCGATTTCGATTATCGATCGATTCCAATTGTCATGACTGATTGTCAATTTTGATTGACGTGACCGATTTGCTGATTTTGATTGTCGATCGATTCCGATTGTCATGATCGATTGCCGATTTCGATCGACGTGACCGATTTGCCAATTTTGATTATCGATTGATTCCGATTGTCGTGACTGATTGCCGATTTCGATTGACGTGACCGATTTGTCGATTCTGATCATCGATCGATTCCTATTGTTATGACCGATTACCGATTCCGATTGACGTGACCGATTTGCCGATTTTGATTATCGATTGATTCCGATTGTCGTGACTGATTCTCAATTCCGATTGCCGTGATCGATCTGTCGATTCTGATTATCGATTGATTCCGATTGTCGTGATCGATTACCGATTCCGATTGACGTAACCGATTTGCCGATTTTGATTATCTATCGATTCTGATTGTTGTGGCCGATTGTAGATTAGAGATCGAGGCCGATTATTAAGACCGATTGTCGATTCCGGTTGATGTGCCCGATTTGCCGATTCCGATTATCGATCGGTTTTGATAATCGAGGCCAATTCTGATTGTCGAGGCCGATTCTGATTTGTTAAGGCCGATTGTATAGGCCAATTCCAATTATCGAGACTGAGTGTCGAGGCCGATTCCGAGTGTCGAGGCCAATTTCGTTTGTCAAGGTCGATTTTGATTGTCGAGGCCGATTGTCGAGGCCTATGTGATGAGACCCATTGTGATGCATTTGAGGGTCAGGCCTTGGAGCCCATTGTGATGTATGTTAGGCCCATGTGAAAGGCCCATTGTGATGTGTATTAAGCTCTTGAGTGAGGCCCATGGTGTTGTATATCAGGCCCTTTGTGAGGCCATGCGTCCACTATATGTGAGGCTCTATGTGGGCCACTCCTTGGGGATAATGTTGGTTAAATGTCCACATTGTCGAGGCCGATTGTCGATGCCGATTGTCGGTGCCAGTTATTGATACCAATTATGAGTATGTGACAGCATAACATCATGATACATGCCCATACGCATCATCTGCATGTTTGTTATGAGATGTAGTTGACCATTGCATATGACATTGGGTATATTGTTATGAGACTCCCTGATAGGCGGAGATTATCTCACATGAGTATACAGTATGCGCAGGATTGATGCATGACTGGATTGTATGACTCATGCATCTTGTATTGTGTGTTGTGATTACTGTATGCCCTAGTGACATCAGGGTCGTAGCCTTCACAGGTATTTCGTGGATGACCAGATGGGACACTAGAAATCTGTTCTACATGGGGTGCTATAGATATCCCTGGGTGAAAGTCCCTAAACCCTCTTGGTTCCAGAGGTTGCTCTAATGTCTAGACTGAGTAGATATATGAGCGCATGAGGGCCGTATACCATTAGACCGCGTCTCCTACTGTGTCGTGGTTGGTTAGAAGGGGGTATGACCTTACTTGCCCGAGAGGAGGGGACAATGCTAGGCTGAGTCTGACCAACTCAAGGAATGAGTCCGCTATCGACGAGCTGGGCCCGATATTGGCAGGCGGATAGTGAGGTCTTTTCCACTCACCTTGTTGCGCGCGGTGGAGCGGCAACCTGGTTTGGAGTGTAATAGACCCCGGTGATTTTTCAGAGAGGAATCATACTGATATGTAGACTTATTGAGTAGGAGTTGCATACTCATGTATTCATTTCATTCACTATCCACTCAGGCTGGTGGTGCGCAATTAATTATTGTGTACCTTCACATGGTCAGGATTTCGGTTGGGCGCACGACTAACCTGAGATAAGGGATGTACTACATTGAATCTGACTATCTAAATTTAAATATGAGACTGGTTTGGATAGAAGTCTCTTGTGGCGGACCCTGTAGCCTGCGATACTACGTACTATCAACCCGACTTCACACTCCAGTTTGGTCGTTTCATTCGTATCACATATTGCATTGCATCCTCAATACATAGTATTTGGCTTACTATCTCCACATTGCATAGCTGATCTACATTGCTCACTCAGTATATGATATTGGTTTATTATATTTTTACATCGCATGACCTGGATAAGGCTGATGGTATTTATGGGCCTATCAGCATGTTTTCTCATTTTTCTGATATTGTATGATTATGGGCTTGTTAGTATTTCCGCTTACTCAGATTACTCTGATATTGCTTACTTGGTACTTACCTTGTGTACACACTTTCACCACTCACTAAGCTTTCAATAAGCTTATGCACGATAGATGCATGCAGGTGGCGTTAGGTCACAGCAGCGTTGAGCTTGGAGCGTCCAACGGTCTTCTGGAGCTTAATTTTCGATTTATGTATTTCCCTTTCAGCATTGTACTTAAATGATTATATTAGTGGACATGTGATGATGATGCTGCCTTTGTGATTTGGGTAATCTTGTGGTTATGCTTATTACGAGATAAATGTAGGTTGGAAAATCCTCCTTGTAGGATCCCAAGATCGGAATTTGGCGTATGTATACCGGGATCCGAGAATGGGGTACTACGGAGGTGTCAGCACCGGATTTGGCGATCAAGAATTTTGTAAGCCCGGTTTCCGAGTTTGGGGCGTGACATAACACATACATCATGATGGGTTCTGAGAATGCTACCACGTCAAGAGAGACAAACCTTAGTGCAACACAAAGCATCCACCATCTTTTGTGGATTTTTATCAAAATGACCCCGAAGTTTGACCGATGCTAAAGTTTGAACTATGTTAGTGTTTATTTCCACTTTTTAATTCCTTAGTTTTTGGAACCTCTGACAACTTTTAAAAATTTGTAGGGACACTTTGGTTTCTTTATTTGAAATTTCTAATTCTTTAGAAAGAAACTATTTGAAACTCTTCTTTTTATTATTCAAAGCTTCCTTTGTGGGACCCACCACCATTCTTTAGCCATTACATTATCTGGTGTTCCATTATTTGGCATTTCATTCAATTTTTCGGTGTTTCATTCTTTGAAACCCTTCTTCGAAGCTTCCTCTATAGGACGGACAACCACTCTCCAGCGAACTATTATTCGAAACTCTTCTTCTTTGAAGTTTCCTCCATCAGATCGACGACCACTCTCAGGCATTCCATTCTTTGGCGGACCATTCTCTAGTGATGACAATGTAGACCCATAAAACATGACAATGGATACCCATATTACATGACAATGACAGCCCGTAATACATAACAATGGTGATGACAATGGAGATCCGTAGCACATAACAATGGGCAACATATATTCGTGACACATGAAAACAATGATGAAAATGGAGTCCTACAACATATGACAATGAAGATCCATAACATAGGAAAGTGTGGGTTTATTTCATGAAAAATAAATCCGATGTTTTCAACAACTTTAAGTAGTGGAAGGCGATAGTGGAAAAATAGTCAAGGCAAAAGATAAAAGTGTTAAGGATAGATAATAGTGGGGAATTCACTTATGAGGAAATTAATAGGTATTATAAGGATGAAGGGATCGTGAGGCATAACATAGTGCATCACATACCAGAACAGAACAGTGTGATTGAGCGGATGAATCAGACTCTCTTGGAGAGGGCCATATGTATGATCAATAATGCTCGGTTGGGCAAGAAATTGTGGACTGAGGCCATTAGTTTGGCTTGTTACTTGGTGAATCGACTCCCTTCTATGACTATTGAATATAAAATTTTAAAGGAAGTGTGAAGTGGTCAATATGTAGACTACCTGGGACTGCGTGTATTTAATTGTGACGCTTATTCTCATGTACCGTCAGTTGAGAGAAATAAGTTGGACCAAATGACCAAAAAAATGCATCTTTGTCAACTATGATATGGTGTGAAGGGATACAGGTTGTATGACTGGGTCACACGGAAAATCATCTTTAGTCGTGACATCAAATTCGATGAAGGATTCTTGTTCGTAAGGATAAGCACAAAGAAGCAGAAAAGTTGATTATGGATGTTTAGATAGACTGAGATGAGGCACGGGCTAATATTGACATGCAGACACAGGTATAGGAGCAGGTGAAGCAGCCTTTGAGAAGGAATCCACCAAGGAATCGCAAGTTACAAACGAGATACATGGATGATTCAAATGTCGCATTTTTCCTCATTACATATGAGGATGATTCCTCTACTCTCCAGGAGGCTCTTAATAAGGCAGGTGTCAAAAAGTAGAAAGCAACAAGGGATGATGCGATAAAATCCTTATACAAGAATGAGACATGGGAGCTGGTAGAGCTTCCCGTCGGCCCAAAAGTGATCGGGTGCAAGTGAATTTTTTTTAAAAATATGATAGGTACAAGGTAAGGTTGGTAACAAATGGATATGCTCAGAGGGATGGTGTCGACTTCACTAAGATATTCACACATGTGGTGAAGCAATTATCTATCAGATGGATCGTGTTGGCACCGGCTACCTAATACGATCTCGAGTTGGAACAGATGGATATGAAGATTACTTTCCTGCATGAGGAATTAGAAGAGTACATCTACATAAAGTAATTAGAAGACTACGGAATACAAGGGGCAGAGAACAATGTTTGCAGGTTAAAGAGGTCGTTATACGACCTAAAATAGTTGCCTAGGCAGTGATATAAAAAGTTTAATTCTTTCATGGTGAGTTAGAAATTTACTAGGAGTGAGTATGATCATTATGTATATTACAAGACACTGAATCATGAGAAGTTCATTATCTTGATATGAGATCGACATAATGAAGACTCAGTTATTAAGAACATTCGAGATGAAAGATCTGGGGGTTGCAAAGAGTGTTCTTGACATTGACATACACAGAGACAGGAAAAAATGCAGGCTATGGTTATTTCAGGAAGAATACCTCGAAAATGTATTGATGAAGTATGAGATTAACAAGTCAAAGCTAATTAGCGTTCCCCACACGACTTATTTTAAGCTTTCTTATGATCAATGTCCTATAAGAGATGAAGAAAAGCAAGTTATGTGTCGTGTACCTTATTCGAGCGTAGTTGGCAGTTAATTAATGTATGTCATAGTCTGTACTAGACCGAGTATTTCATATGAGGTGGGTGTTGTTAGCAGATACTTGTCTAACCCCGGAAAATAACATTGGGAGGTAGTGAAATGACTATTTCGATACATTCAAGGTACGCAAGATTATGTCTTAACATTTGAGAAATCGGGGGACAAGCTAGTAGGCTATGTGGATTCGGATTACACGGGCAGTGTGGATAATGGAAGGTCGACTTCTGGTTGCTCGTTTGTGCTAGTGGGTGGAGTGATCAATTGGATGTCGAAGCTTCAATTTGTGGTGAATCTTTCCACAATCGAAGGTGAGTATATGGCGGTCACAGAAGCATTCAAGTAAGGTGCTTGGTTAAGGGGGATGATATATTAGTTGGGGCTGTAGCAGGAGGCCGAGCCAGTCAATTATGAAAGTGAGGGTACGATTAATTTGGCTAAAAAATCTGTTTATTAGTTACATACTAAACATATTGATGCGAATCACCATTTTATTTGACAGGTGCTTGAGGAAAGAGGCGTGACTTTAAAGAAAATTCACGCGAGTGTGAATCTGGCTAACATGCTTACGAAGGTGGTTCCCATAGGGAAGTTCAAGTCATGTGCAACTTCTCTAGGGTTGACGAAGGTATAAATGGAAAACGAAGTGTGCATAAAAAGCAATGGTAGATCTATGATGCAAGTCGGAATTAGAGATGAGAATAAGGAGTTATGAAGAATGAATATTGAAGACATGGTAGAGATTATTGTTAATGTCTTAAATCTTTAAACAACAGTGTCTGTCGATGCCATTGACAGATGTTCAATGCCATCAGAAAAAATTCAAAAAATCCATGTTTTGTTGCTTAAATGTTTTGGTGTTTTACTCGATGTTAATGACAGATCGTCGATGCCATCAAAAACCCATCGAATGTGCTATCGAGCGCACGTGCATAATTGCATAAGTGCGAGATTTGTTTCCTATTCCGATTATTATACTTTATGATACTACATATATATCAGGTGTAATCGAGATTTGGGAAGTAGTAGATGAGTTTTAGACTTTTTAATTCATTCTTAAGGGTTTCAAGGGCATAGGGCTTGTGAAGTGGATTCGAGGCTTGTTCGAATCGATAATACTCTGTCTCTTGTATTTATGCTTTTATAGTGCATTCCTCGTCATTTTGTGCCATAGTTTCTTTTCCAAAAGAGTTTTTTCATGTAAAATTCGGATTGTTTGTGTTTGAACTTGGTTGTCCGATTAATGGTAGTACTTCACTTGATTCATCTTTGTGTGCTTATGTGGTTCCCTAACATCTCCTTCTCGAAAAATCAGAATAATTTTATTGTTTCGTTGAGCGCCATTCAACTGTGTACAAGGATGACCAACTACTCCAAGAATGCATTCATCCAAAATTTTACACGTGTTAACTTATTATGATTGCACTTGATTTAGGCCGTTCATTTGGTAGGCTCCACCGCTTCCTTTAAGTGGTACTAAACTTAGGAAAATGAGGCTATTGGTGCTAGGGTACAAGGACTCTTTAGAAACTCCAATAACAAGTTAAATAAATAATCAGTTAGTGGAAAATAACTTTATTTGATTAATATTTAAAAAAAATCTAAAATTTAATTCTCAAATACTAATGTTTTAACTATTTTTATTTTTTGTTGTTTTTATTTTTTTTAACCTTATATGTGTTAGTTGTTAACCAAGAAAAGGGAAAAAAAAAAAGAGTTTGGACAATCATAGATATGTTTCAAGAAATTTAATAAGGTCATATGTACCATCTCTACGATGGCCTTCGTGTGAAATGCAGGGGCAACCCTTACGATTTAGGGCCTGTTTGGATCCTTCATATACTAAGGTAATTTGGTGTAAAACTCACGTCATTATTCCTTGCAACTGATAGGATAAACCAACCGTCAAATATATATACCACCAACTTGGATGAGCCCGATGTGTTTGGCAAAGTTTCTTAGGCCTCATCATAATGTATGTGTTAAATCCACACCGTCCATCCATCTTGCAAGATCATTTTATGAAAATAAAAAAAAATAAAAATGAGTCACATCCAAAGCAGGAATTGACGACACCACAGAAAGCAGCAGGCGCCTGCCATTGAAAACTTCCTATTATTCACAGAAGCATTGGATGAAGCTGACATTTGTGTTTTCCCTTTATCCATGTTTGTCTGACCTCATGAACTAGTTCGATGGCAAATAAATATCCTAATAGGCCATAAGAGGGTTTCAACTGCGGACATCATTAACCCATTGCTTCCTATAGTGTGGTCCACTTGAGCTTTGGATCTTTCTTATATTTTTTGGGTCATGCCCTACAATGAGGGACAACGAAGGAGTGGAAGATGAAGTCTTCCTGTGCTTTATGACCGGCTAAAATCTGATCATGAGATGCAAGCTTGTATTTTGTATTGCCCTTTATTTCCTCAGGACTATCAGTTTAGCTGAGGAGCTTATAAAGTATTGGATGGTGAAATGATTGAAATCGAAGATGGGGATCATAGGATTAAATAGACTTATAGATGTGTGCATGTTGTAAAAGAGGTTCAACAGACTATCAATGAATGATTTAATTAGAGATATGGCCACCTACATCACAAGAGAGATCCCTTGATTTGTTGTAGAAAGGCTAGCATTGGGTTAAGGGGACCATTAGAGGGAGAGGAATTTACTGAAAATGTTGATAAAATCTCGTTGATAAAATCTCGTTGATGAGAAACCAGATTGTAACGCTTCCAAGCCAATCCAACTGCCCCAATCTCTCTATTCTGTTAATAAAATCATAAGGAGATCATGTGTGAATCAAACAAATGAACTGCTGCGAATAGCCGACCAACGGTCGAAATTGCATACACCTGTAATAATCACCTGACCAGCAGTTCTGATTTCAAACGTGCGCCTCCCTTGTGTGATCTAATTTATCACTACAATACAAACAAAATCAAAATAGAACAACAAAACCTTCGTTAGACATGAAATATTGTGGACCGTTCCTACAAGAAAGATCTTATTACAAATAAAGATGAACAAATTAAAAAAAATCTATTAATCATATCTTTATTTTCGCATGGCAACTTGAATCCACCGTCCCACTGTGAAGAAATACCGAAATGTCACATGTATTAATGGCCGTGGCGTGAATCTTTATGAGCTTGAGAAAGCTAGCCTTCCCATGCAATGTCAAAGATGAGGTGAGATTCAATGACCCCGTGCCAATATCAGCCCAAAAATAAAGGCTTGTTAGCAACTTATCCGCAAGAATCTCCACAGTAGTGCTGATATTGCGGCTGGACCGTGCTGGGATCATGCCGCGCTCGATTGGAGCTTCCGCGACAAGCTCTCCATGGTAGTAAACAAATGCCGTCGAGTTATCGTTCTTGAAACTTCCGTAATTGCGGTTTTTTACTGTAACCACTAGTCCTAATGTCACATTTAGTTGAAGGAAGGGGAACACTTGAAATTCAATGCCTTTGGGACTAACAGATTGGGTTTGGATTTGGGGTTGTTTGGGTTTAAAGACGGTGAGAAATAAGGCTATCAAGACTGCTAGGAGAATGATAATGAAAATGGTTGTGACCCCACAACAGATCATGAAAGCTCTCCGTGTTTGCTTATCACCTCTCATTTTTTGGGGGGCTTTGTCAAATGAAGGGATAGAATTTCAAAAGGAGCCTGAGACGTTAGAATGCAGTTTTAAGTCAAACCCCAGTTTGTTTGTGTGTTTGGATGCACTTTTATCCTCCGCGTAACAAAATAAGTACTAAAAAGCAACTGTTTTAGTCAGTTGCTTAACGGACAAAACCATAAAAACCTCTTTTGCAGCAGTTGCATTGGAATCTGTAAAAACCCCTGTAGTTGCCTCCGAATAAACCCAGGATACTATCTTATAAGCAAGAAAATACTACGGTAGACTCTTAGGAGTTTCAACACGAGGTCACTATCTTATAAGCAAGAAAATACTAAGGTAGACTCTTAGGAGTTTCAACACGAGGTCTTGGGAGCGATACCCATAGGTGGTGAAATCCCACTATGGCGTGCGTGGGTGTGTGTGTCAGGTGCATGCGAAAAAAAAGAAAAAAGAAAAAGAAAAAAAGGAAGAAAATACTAAGGTAGAACAAGAATAAGGTGACACTACGATTTTGATGATGATATCCTGCCGTTGCTTGGTGGTGCCATCATGGATGGGATATGATTTTGATAAGAGGCCTTAGATGATGGACTCTATGGTCCAATCATTTTAGGATTGTGGTATAGTAAGCGAATTAATAGACGGTTACAGACGATTTAATTGCTTACATGGACGGTGACGATGGGGTCGTTTAGAATACCCAAAAGATAGAACTTGACTAGAAGAATTTAGAGGTAACAAGGGTTTAAATAGTGATTGAGAGGGCAATGTACATTGTTTGGGAAGGGATTTTATTACAATGTTTTAATTAATTTTCACGGAGATAATAACAATGTTGAGAGCTAGATTATATTGATAAGGGACGGTTAGAACGATCCACCTTTTATTCATGTTTTTGTCAGTGTTTCGTGTCTTGCATGAGAGGTGTGATGGTTGAGGCTGAATCGAATACAATCGTTTCTAAGTTAAACAAATTAATGTGTGGGACCCACCATGATGTTTTTGTGACATCCAACATGTCCATCATATGAAGCCCCTATTTTTATGCAAGGAGCCCAAAATCTAGGGCATTCCAAAACTCAGGTGGGCCACAACACGGCAAACGGTTGGAATGGGAATGCTCACCATTATAAACCTTCCAAATTAATGTGGGGCCCAATGTATTTTTTCATATACCATCTAATCCATGTATAAGATGCATCCAATCAAGATGAATGAATACCCAGAAAATTCATTCCATTCCAAACATCAGGTGAACCACGACATGCAAGTTTAGAGGTTTAAGGCATGATTTTACAAGGTGTGGTCCAACTGAGTTTTGGATCAAAGTTAATTTTAGGGTTCAAAGACTATACGATGGGGCACCCATTATGGATGGATTGGATATGATTAAAACATCAAAGTGGGCTCCACACTTTGATTTGTACGTCTGTATTTGGCCGGCCTCGTGATGGTTTTGCTCGTGTCTCTGAGGTCAGACACTGATACCTATGTTCTTTTGTAGGGAATGAAGCAGTTAGACGTTAGGTGGGACTTCCAAACGACAGCTGCAATTTGTGATTGAGACTCTTCATCTCGTAGGCCCCATTTGGATGGGTCATGATGAGAAATGCAACTGATTGGATGACTCGGTGGGTGGCCAATGAAAACCTTGTAGGCACCGATCCATTGATGGGATGGTCAGGATCATTGGATCACTGCCGCTAATTGCACAGTGGGCCATCCGTTAGGGTGATAAGCAAATGAACGATTCCAGAATTGAACCCTTTGTGCGGTGGAGGGCTTGCGGACTACGGTGATGGGTTCTCCGGCTGACCACTAAGAATTCCTTCGGTTCGAGAAGGTTTCAAACGGTTCATATTGGAAACTTCACCGCAAGTATTAGTTTTGAGTCTCATTTGTTTTTGTTTCCTGTATGTGATATTCGGCCATCTGATATGAAACGAGCTGGACAAGTCGAGCTGAGTTGAGCTTGTCACAGGTTGGCTCGGCTCACCCAGTAACTAACTCTAGTTCAATGTCGTACCCTATTTCAATCTCATCTCAGCTTGGTCCTCATTAGCCAGCTCGGCTCAATTCGGTCAGCAGTGCAGGCCTCTTCGAGTCTAGTTTGAGCCTGTGGGATATTTTCTTAAACACAGTGCATCTTCAATTTCTCACATAATGAACAATATTAACTAAACTTTAAAGTTATTTCATCAAACACTTGGCAAACACTTCAAATGTATTTCATCAAACACTTGGCAAACAATATCCAAATACACTTGGCAAACAATATCCAAATCAAGATACACATACACACACTCAGCTACGCACCGGTTCACACGTTATTACGTGCGAACCTTCCTATCAACCATTGGATAAGGTAGATAGCCGGGATGAAGGTGCTCTTCGCGGGAGCTTAAAAAAACGAGTTTCCTTCTCTCACATGCCTCTTCACCCACTCTTCGAAGGATGCGGCGGAAGCCTTTTCACATAAAATTCTTCCCCTGGAATGCTAAGTGAGTCCCACCAAGATGTTAGTGATAAATCCAAACCGTCCATACATTTTTAAAAATAATTTTATGGTATGAATCTAAAACTGAGGTAGATCAAATTCTCAAGTGGGCCACATAGTGTTGATTGAACTCTCACCATTAAAAACTTCTTGGGGCCACCAAAATTTTGGATCAAGGTGATAATTGCTTTTTTTTTTTTTCCATCATCCAGGTCTATATGACCTAATCTATAGGTTGGATGTCAAATAAATATCATGGTGGGCCCTAAAAAATATTTAACGGTGAAAGTCATTATCACCGCTGCTTCCTGTGGTGTGGTCCACTTGAGATTTGGATCTGCCTTAATTTTGGGATAATGCCCTGAAATGATAAGGAAAAATGGATGGACGGGGTAGATTTCTCAAAAACATCATGGTGGGCCCCATCTAGATTTCCAACAAACTTTGCAAATTGCATGCGTCATTAGGGGACGCGGACTGGATACCGGACGCGGATTTCTTACGAAAGCCTTTTGCAGGAAGTTGCCGCGCTGTGAACCCAAGTGGGCTCACTGTCATATTTGTGAGAAATCCTCTCCGTCCATCTGTTTTTTTAGATCATTTTAGGGGATAAGACCAAAATTTATTAGGATAAAAGACTCAAGTGGGCCACACTAAAGGAAAAGGTAGTTAGGGAAATTTCTACTATTGAAACCTGCCTAAGTTTGATAGTGATGTTTACATGCCACTACAAGAAATAGAGCTTTTACCGATGAAATTTTTACCAACGAAAAAAATTTCTTCGGTAAAAGTAGTGTTTTACCGACGAACTTTTTTTTCGTCGGTAAAACAACACATTTACCAACGAATTTTTTTTGTCGGTAATAATGTTTTTACTGATGAAAATTTTCATCGGTAAAACTGTTTTAATTTTTATAATAGAAAATTTTCGCGCTGTTTTGAAAACTTTCGTTGTAAGAGTTTTACCGACGAAAATTTTCGTCGATAAAAACATTTTTCCCGACAAAAAAAAATTTCGTCAGCAAAAACCACTTTTACCGATGAAAATGTTCATCGGTAAAATTGTTATATTTTTAAGAAAGAAAATTTTCGCGCTATTTTGAAAACTTTCGCTGTAAGAGTTTTACCGACGAATATTTTCGTTGGTAAAAAACCACTTTTACCGACGAAAATTTTCGTCGGTAAAACTGTTATATTTTTAAGATAAATTTTTCCCACTAAGAATTTTGTCGACGAACCAAAGCCGTCGGGAATAATGTTTTTACCGACGAAAATTTTCGTCGGTAAAACTGTTATATTTTTAAGATAGAAAATTTTCCCACTAAGAGTTTTACTGATGAACCAAAGCCATTGGGAATAACGATATAATTTTTAACTTAGAAAATTTTCCTACTGCCTTGAAAAGTTTCACGGTAAGAGTTTTACCGACGAACCAAAGATGTCGGGAATAATGTTTTTACCGACGAAAAAAATGTGTTGGTAAAACTTATGTTTTACCAGTGAAAAATTTCATCAGGAATAATGATATAATTTTTAACTTGGAAAATTTTCTCGTTGCCTTGAAAAGTTTCGCGGTGAGAGTTTTACTAACGAACCAAAGCCGTCGGGAATAATGTTTTTACCGATGAAAAAATATTCGTATGTCGTCGGTAATAATGATATAATTTTTAATGTAAAAAATTTTCCCGCTGCCTTGAAAAGTTTCACGGTAAGAGTTTTACCGACGGATGAAAACCGTCGGTAATATTTTTTATCGACCAACAAAAACCGTCGGTAAAGATAGTATTTTTTTGTGTGTGTGTGTATGTGTGTGTGTGTGTGTGTGTGTGTGTGTATATATATATATATATATATATATATATATATATATATATATATATATATATATATATATATATATATATATAATATTGAGAAGTTTAGAAATTTTAACTATGAGAAAAATTTTGAGAACAAAATGATGCTTTTGAAGAAAAAAATTGGAATTTTGAAATTTTTGAGAAAAAAATTAAAATATGAGATTTTTTGAGATTTTGAAAAAAAAATTCAGAATTTGTATTTTAAATTTTTTTGAAATATTTTATAATAAAAATGATATTTTGTTAAAAGAGTAAAAAAAATATACATTTTGAAAAAAAAATGTTATTTTGAAATGGAAATTAAAATTTATCTGTGAAAAATAAAATTACTAAATTATTAGGCACATCCACTAATTGAACCTTTAATCGTTTTTGGATAATCTAATCAGTTCAGATTGAAGAGTAAATAATTTCAGATGTTTAAATCAAATTTCACTGAAATTGTTGATCAATCTTATATGCCCAATATCTTTCTCTTATGTGGCCTGATTGAGGCGAGTAACTAGTCAAATTGAAAGTGTTGATCAGTAAAATAGAGTGAATGGACCAGACATGTAAAATGAGCCAAATATTCTGGTCAAAATTGTGACCCAACTTACTGACCTCATGAGAACCTGAGAATTGATGTTAGTAAGTTTTGTGGGCCCCATCATGATGTGTGTTGAACATTAACAGCGTGGATTTGATGTGTCCCCTTTAGGTTATGAGATATCCCAAAAATCATCTATAACCTACAACATTAACCTTAACCTATACTTATAACCTAAACCTATTCTCAAATCCCAAAACTTATAACCTAAACCTAAACCTTAACCTATAACCTAAACCTTAACCTATAACGTATAACCAACCTATAACCTATAACCTAAACTCAATTCCCTAAACCTTAACCTATAACCTAACCTAAACCTAAACCTATAACCTACACTTATAACCTAAACCTAAACCTATAACCTAAACCTATAACCTAAAACCTAAACCTAAACCTAAAACCTAAATGTATTCTCAAATCCCTAAACCTAAACCTACACCTAATCCTAATCTCAACTCCCTAGTACCTAAACCTAAACCTAAACTTGAAAACCCAAACCTAAACCCAATCCCAACCCCGAACCCGATTTCTTAAACCTAAACCTTAACCTATTCTCAATTCCCTAAAGGTATAACCTATAACATATAACCTATAACCTAAACCTAAACCTATAACCTTAACCTAAACCTAAAACCTAAACCTAAACCTAAAACCTAAATGTATTCACAAATCCTTAAACCTAAACCTACACCTAATCCTAATCTCAACTCCTTAACCTAAATATAAACTTGAAAACCCAAACCTAAACCCAATCTCGAACCCGAACCTGATTTCCTAAACCTAAACCTTCACCTATTCTCAATTCCCTAAAGCTATAACCTATAACTTATAACCTAAACCTAAACCTAAACCTATAACCTTAACCTAAACCTAAAACCTAAACTTAAACCTAAAACTTAAATGTATTCTCAAATCCCTAAACCTAAACCTACACCTAATCCTAATCTCAACTCCTTAACCTAAACTTAAACTTGAAAACCAAACTTAAACCCAAACCCGAACCCAATTTTCTAAACCTAAACCTTAACCTATTCTCAATTCCCTAAACCTTAACCTATAACCTAACCTAAACCTAAACCTATAACCTACACTTATAACCTAAACCTAAACCTATAACCTAAACCTGTAACCTTAACCTAAACCTAAACCTAAAACCTAAATGTATTCTTAGATCCCTAAACCTAAACCTATAACCTACAACATTAACATAAACTTATAACCTAAACTTATAACATACAACATTAACCTAAACCAATACTTATAACCTAAACCTATTCTCAAATCCTAAAACCTATAACCTAATCCTAAACCTAAACCTATAACCTAAACCTAAAACGTAACGTATAACCTAAACCTTAACCTATAACCTATAATCTATAACATAAACCTATAACTTATAACCTAAACTCAATTCCCTAAACCTAAACCTATGACCTACACTTATAACCTAAACCTAAACCTAAACCTAAAACCTAAATTTATTCTCAAATCCCTAAACCGAAACCTATAACCTAAACCTATAACCTACAACATTAACATAAACTTATAACCTAAACCTATAACCTACAACATTAACCTAAACCTATTCTCGAATCCCAAAACCTATAACCTAAACCTAAACCTATAACCTAAACATAAACTTTAACCTAAACCTTAACCTATAACGTATAACCTATAACCAATAACCTAAACTCAATTCCCTAAACCTTAACCTATAACCTAACCTAAACCTAAACCTATAACCTACACTTATAACCTAAACCTAAACCTATAACCTAAACCTAAACCTAAAACCTAAATGTATTCTCAAATCCCTAAACCTAAACCTACACCTAATCCTAATCTCAACTCCCTAACCTAAACCTAAACCTAACCTTGTTTATCCAAACCTAAACCTGATCCCGAACCCGAACCTGATTTCCTAAACCTAAACCTTAACCTATTCTCAATTCCCTAAAGCTATAACCTATAACCTAAACCTAAACCTTAACCTAAACATATAACCTAAACCTAAACCTAAACCAAAACCTATAACCTATAACCTAGGCTTATAACCTATAACCTAACCTAAACCTATAACCTAAAACTAAAACCTAAATGTATTCTCAAATTTCTAAACCTAGACCTACACCTAATCTTAATCTCAACTCCCTAACCTAAACTTGAAAACCCAAACTTAAACCCGATCCTGAACCCGAACTGAATTGATGTAATAATGTAGCCCAATCACATGGCAACAAACAAGAAAATCTTGCTTGTTGGCAAGCATACTTGAACTCAAGCATCACAATGCATCTATTTCCATCTCCACTATCTCTTATAGCATAGATTATTTGAGATTTGGATTTATCTCATTTTTAGAGTCATGTCCTAGCACAATATGATAATATTAATAGAAAAGGTGAATTTGTCACCAACATTATTCCAAGACCCATATAACTTCTCCTTATAGAAAGTTGGGTAGGGCACATGCAGCTTGAATCCATCAAAGGAGATAATGATCACCTCTCATATGTTCTTTCTCTCTTTTCATCTGTTTTTTTTTTCCATAGGATTGTTTATTTTGTGGTGCCTGCTCAAATATACGTACAATATTTTATCATGTTAATATAATTATAAGTGGCCTAATCTCACCTTTTTAAAAACAACTAATAATAATTTCTACCTGATGAGAAATTACCAAGTACCATTAGGCTCAACCCAAAAGATAAATCAGCATTTTCTTTCTTTCTTTTTCTTTTAACACACACTCACACACCAGAGTAGCTTACGGCTACAATGGGTACTTGAACTTGTGACCTTGTATTGAAACTATTTTGAATCTACCATGAAGGCATGAGTAAGGACCTAGGTGTGTGTGCACAGTCAGTGATGTGTTCACCACACTTAATTTTGTGAGCCCCACCAGGAAATATGCTATGAATAATTTTTTGTATTTTATTTATGATGTTAAACTTATATGTATTTATGCGTGGATGAATGTGATGTAGATAAGATTGTTTGTGTTTGGATGGATGTAGTTTATGTTTGGATGGATTTACGTATTTTAGGTTTAGATGGATGTGAATGTGAATATGATGAAATATATTATATAACAAGTATATATCAGGAAGAATATATTGTAACAGGTGTATATCAGGAATTTTGTGCTGGAATGTGGAAAAAAGAAAGAGACTTTTACCAACAAAACATTTTGTAGGTAAAAGTTTCACTCATGTTTTTTTTACTTACGAAATATTTCGTAGGTAAAAGTCTCATCCAATTTTCGTAGGTAAAAGTATCGTGAAATATTTTTACATATGAAAAAAATTATCGGTAAAAGGTTTTTACTTATTTTTTACCAACGAAAAAATTCGTCGATAAAAGTTTTGTAAATATTTTTACTTACAAAAATTTTCGTAGGTAAAAGTATCGTGAATTATTCTTACCTACGAAAAAAATCATCAGAAAAAGTTTTTTACTTATTTTTTACCAATGAAAAAATTCATCGGTAAAAATCGTTGGTAAAAGCCTTTTCCCTTGGTCTTTTACCGATGAATTTACCAATGAAAAAATTCATCGGTAAAACATTTTACCTACGAAAAAAGCTCATTTAGCGGCGAAAATTTTCGTTCGTAAAAGTGGGTTTTCTTGTAGTGTGCCATCCATACCATTAATAACGTTATTTGTACTGGGATGAACTAAAAACACAAATAATAGCATGATTCAAAACTTTTTTGGCCCCACGAATATTTTAACTATGGACATTCAATTATCATGTTTTCGGCCCACTTGAGAATTAGATACGGTTCATTTTTGGCCTCATATCTTAAAATGAACTCAAAAAATGGATGGACGGATAGGATTTCTCAAAAATATGATAGGGGCCCCACCTAAGTTCCCAGCAGAGGAAGGCTTTTGCAGGAAATCCAAATCCCCGATAGAGGTTAAGTAGCGGATGCACATGGGATACTGATAGAGGTTGAGTAGTTAGAGTAGCTACTGAAGTGACGTCACCAAGTTATGTGTACCCTAAATATGATGTATGTGTTATATCCCTACCGTCCATACATTTGGAGAGATCATTTTAGGATATGGTCCAAAGAATGAGGTAGATCTAAGGCTGGGGTGAACCTCACCATAGAAAACAGTGGTGAGAGTGACACCCACCATTGAAACCTTCAAAAGGTCCACCATAATTTTTATTTGAGATCCAATTTGTTTATGTGTTAACGCAGACATGAAAGAAGGGAAAACACAAATATTAGCTTGATCGAGAACTTTTGTGGCCCATAGAACTTTTTAATGGTGGGCATCATTCTCCTCACTATTTTCTATGGTGGGGTCCACTAGATCTTTGGATCTGACTAATTCTTTGGATCATGCCCTAATACGATCTCTCTAAATGGATGGGCAGTGTAGATGCAAAACATACATCATGGTGTGGCACATAGAACTTGGTGATGTTCACTTCATTGGGGAGTCTGTTACTCAACCTATCAGCAGCTAATCAGTGCGGGAGGTGAGGGATGCATAGGGGTGTACATCGGGCCGAATCGAGTCGAATTGGGCTTAACCCGGCCTGACTCGGTCACCAGCTAAACCCAGCCTGAACCCAGCCCGGCCCGGTCACCGGGCCAACATGTCTAGCCTGAACTCGGCTTGGTAAGCAATCGGGCGAGTTTCGGACCTTACAACAAGTTCATGGGAAGGGCTTTGGCAGGTAATCCGCATCCCATTACAAGGCCCTCGATCAATGGTTTAGATAGTTGAACTATAGACTCCACAAAAAATCTAACTAGTCAGGACATTATAATTTCTTTTTGTATTTGGGTGAATCTAGGCCATTCAAGTTATACATCTCATTGTGGACAGTGCATAAATTGAAACGTGTCAAACTATCCAGGCTATCCAGTCAGCGGCTATCAAATGAATGGTTAAAATGTATATGTAAACGGCCGAGTTGGGCCAGGTTGAGTTGGGTTTTGGACCGAGTCGAGCCGAACTGGGACTTATTCGAACTCAACTTGAACTCAGTTTCGAGCTGAAGAAAATGGCCCATCTTGAACCGAACTCAGTTTCAGGTCGGGCCGAGTTGAGCTTTTTCAAGCCAAGTTGTGAGACCCGACCCGAGTTCGCTTGTGTGCATGTGTGTGTGTGAGTATGTATTTTGTTCTTTTTGGTCCCGCGGTCCTACCGATCAAACTTCGGCAACCCGCGATCTTTGGGTAGCGTTTGCGGTCATCCTTGAGTCTGGTCACTTTGACCCGACTCGGATCGGCCCGAGACCTATGCTATCTCGTTCGTATCGTCGTTGCAATTCCAACGACGCGTCTTGTGCATTCATCCGACTTATAGATCAAAAGTTGTGAGCATTTCATCATGTGGCCCACTTTTTGTACAAAAGCATATGGACCACTCTCATGCACAAGTTCCCATGCACACCACTCACACACACTACAATTTTCATGGAATAAACACTATCCATCCTAAACACTACCCACACCTAACCTACCCAAGCAAGCATTATTTGTATCACCATAGGTCATGATTTCTTTCTCTAACCAAGGAGAGAGAGTAATGATGACTCTCCTACAACCTTCCCTTCCTCTCTCTCCTCCTTCATTCTCTCATTTTCATCTTCCATGGTAGAATTTTCAGCCCTCCCTCTCCCAATTTCCAGCAACTTTCCCTTCCTTTCTTCCTCCATCTAGCCACCACAAACTCATCTTGACCATTGAACCTTTAAGCTTGGAGCTTGGAGTACCTAGTGTTGGTGGTAGCTTGAAGATTCAAGGTGGGTGATTATAATTATTGATTTTTCTTTCTACCCTTTGATCTTATTTTTCTTTCTAGATGGATCATATGGGACCCACCAATCCATGGTGGGGATCCCATTTGATCCCATGGATGTGGTCCTTTGGCCCATCCTACATGCATGTCATGATCCATGATGGGGCCATTCTCCATGGACCCCATCATGATGTATTTAATGATCCACTCCATCTTAAGGTCATCTAGACCTTAAGGATCATGTTGGGATGGCATCCCAACCATCCATAGCAATTATATATCATGCATGTAGTGATTTTATGTTGCATGTACAATCAATGTAGTTGTATGGGTATGATTCACTCTTGGGAGGGCCCACTAGTGGCGGGGCCCTACCCCCATGGCCGGATTACTCTCTTTCCTTCTTCTCTTTACTCTGATGTATGGATGATAGTGTGTGTGTGGCCCATTTATAGTGGGCCTTGGATGTCCCAAAATAAATAAAAATAAAAATCCAGCAAGATGGGATGCTCTTATCACCTAACTCCATGATCATCGGACACCTTAATCAATGCATGCAAGTGTCCTAGTTCTAGTATGTGATCTGGACTTATGTGGGGCCCACTGAGGAAGGCCACACACCCTTTTTATGGCTGAGATTATTGAGATATAGGCTGATGTGTCCAGCCATGTATTGCTGTCCAAAAACCTGGACTGTTGCATGGATTGTCATGTTCAATCTTTTACGTAGATTTTTGGATCATGATTGTCATTATTTTCTTTATAAGTATGGGGTGTAATGAGAAGGTGTGGACCCCACCATGAGGTGTGATGGGTCATACCTCAGATGGTCCATGATATGGTACCCAAAAAGGAGGCCCATAGGGGTGGGCGGTCCACCTTGTTGGGCTGTCCAACCCACATGTATGGAGGGAAAACATACACTTCAGCTTGGTTTCTCTAAAGGATGGGCCACTTTTATGGACCCCACCTTACTTTATTTTATGAAGAAAATACTAAACCTCCATTTTCCCCTTCTTGGATGAAGGTTGGGCCCACCTCATTGGGTAAACAATGCATGGACAGCAACATCTCTTCCTGGACAGATTGAAATTCCTAATTTAATTAAAATATTTATGAGTATCTAAAAATCATAAAATTTTACAGAGAAGTGGCTCACTTATGGTAGGACCCGCTTACAAAATTTTGGGGCCAATGGACACCTGTACACACCATGGTGGTGGCTGGACTGGCCCATTACAATACGGTGCCCAGATCAGTCCGATTTTTAGGACAGATTGATTTCTTTAAATAAATTAAAATATTTATATATGTCTAAAAATTCTGAAATTTTGTGGAGATATGTTCCACCCATTATAGGACCCACTTACCAAATTTCAGGGCCAATGGACCTCTGTGTACACCGTGGCAAGGGCCGGACTGGCCCACCACGTTGGGACGTCCAGGTCAGTCTGATTTTCTGGATAGTCTATTTTATTTAAATAAATTAAAATATTTATAAGTGTCCAAAAACATTTTGTGGGGGTGTAGGTCACCTATGGAAGTATCACTCTGTAAAATCTTAGACTCAAAATATATTCGAGTTGCCCGTGGTATGGCTAGAAGTGGTCTGCTAGGCAGGGACGCCCAGGCTGGGGCATCTAGCCTGCTTCGTGGGCCCACCTTGATGTGTTGAATGTCCCACCACCCATCTATGTAGGGTCCTTAGGGGATCGATCATAATTGCCCCCTTTTGATTTAATTAGAACACATTAGGTGAATTTTTGGGCCAGATACCCCAGGCCCATAGGTCTGCCTACACATGGGACATCCCTGCCTTAGGCTACTGCTGGGCTTGCATTCTAACAGTCTGGCCCATTTCATATATGTATTGTATATCCTCTCTCATCTGGTGGGGCCTACAGTGATGTGTGTGAGCCATCCAGAATTAATTATACTAAGAAATACTTCTAATGCTGAACTCCAACCAACCCAGAAATTTGGGTGGGCTGGAATTTGGCATTGAGCCCAATAACTGTTGCCTATAGATTTTCTTTGGGGCAATATGGCCCATTAGATTTGAGGAGGATTTATGTCAGTATCTTATCATCTTAATTTTTATTTTTTTAGGCTTAATTAGTGTATGATTAAAGGCCCATCCCAAATAGGATTCTTCTTGGGCTAGTCTCTTAGTTAAGTATGGGCCTTATAGCCTTGGTTGGGCTGGAACTTTTGATAGGCCCACTGAACCCTTGGGTCCTATATTTACCATGTCATTGTGATGGGCCTTATGGGCCAAATACTCAAGTAGTTGGGCCCTTGTTTGCCCACTATAATAAATCCATACTTGGGCCGAGATGTGAGGCCCAACTTACATGTGTTAAAAATTTAAGAATTTCCCATATGCTGGGATAATGGGCTGCCCATTAGGCCCACCACAATAAATGAACCTATGACCCTTTTGGTTGGGCCCTAACCTTGCTTAAGGGCCCACCAGGTTGCCTTTGTTTTTGGGCTTAGCGTATGGCCCACTAGGCCATGGGTTGATTGTGCCTTAGACCTTTCTTTGCATATGTAGTAGGCTACCTTTTGGGACCCAGTTGAGGTTGGATGTCCTCCTTGGTGGCCCTAAGGTAGGCCCATAGAGGCCCTTATAGGTGGTTAAAGGCCCACCTTAGGCCTGTCTAGGACTGTTCCTCCTTAGAATTTTGACTCTCTCTTAGTTTGTGGGTCATCCCAAAGTACTGGGCTCCCACTAGAGGACTTCTCTTCTTCTTAGAATACCTGTCGATGTGCTTAGATCTTGACCCTCCTTGGGACAGACAATTTCATATTCCTCAGGTAGCACACTTACATCGTTGCGACCCATATGCATCATCTGTATGATTGATTGCATTGTATAGTGGTCATTCAGGGATGAAGTTTCTCCCCTTTTACATATTGAGGGCCTGAAACTTATGCATGATCTGTGTGTGTGACTCATGCATTGGCATCGCATTTCATGAGGATACCGCCCTTGCTTCATCAGGGCCTTGCCTCCATAGGGACATTTGTGGATGACCGCATGTGTGGACACCGAAAATATTACTTGAGCATACTGGGTGCGTAGGATGCCCATGGGTGAGATTCCCAAAACTTCCATGGTACCAAGGATCTGCTCCACCGCCGTGACCGGGTGGAATACATGAGCGCACGAGGGCCTTATACCGTTAGGCCGCGACTCCCACTGTCGTGTAGTCGGTTGGATAGGGGTGTGGCCTTACCTACCTGGTGTGAGGAGGCATTGCTAGGCTGAGTCTGACCAGCTCGTAAATGGGTCCGCTACCTTCAGGCCTTGTTGGTGATTGGTTGTCCACAGGTGGGTAGTGAGGTCTCTTACGCTCGTTTGACTGTGCGGGGTCTGCAGAGCGGCAGTCATTCAGCAGTGTAATGGACCCCGGTGATTTTCTTATGATTGAAAATGTACTTGACTTATGGTTTGGATATGAGCACTGACATTACTTACATCGCATTAGCATTGGCTGTACAAGCCCCCCTTTCATACATTGCCTTGGTATGACACCCATTACTTATTGCATCGCATTCATGGTAAGCCTTGGTAAGACTAGTGATATGTTCATTGATTATGCTTCTCTACTTATACCTCCTACTATTCTTCTGTGCACCATTGTCACACACTTACACCACCCTCTAAGCTTCTATAAGCTTATGCACGATTGATACGTGCAGGAGACTCTAGGTAGGCGCCGTAGCAGCAGAGCGTGGAGTAGAGTTGAGCAGTGAGGACTCCAGTGTTGCTGATTTCTCTCTCTTTTCCTTTTATTCTCATGTATGTCCTTTTGGACCTTTTGGATGATTGTAAAAGTTTAAATTTTTAGTGAATTTTGTGATGTGTGCCTTTGTTATTCTCAGATGTACTTGCTGTGATCTTGGGTATGCTCGCATTGGAAGTGATTATATTATTATGAAAATCCTCCTTGTAGGATCCCAAGATCGGAACCTACCTCAGGAGCCGAGAATGGGGTACTACGGAGGCTGTTGCGGCCAGAACCGGCCATCGGGTTCCTTGTGAGTCCGGTTACCGAGTCTGGGGCGTGACACAAGTCGAGTGATTTAATCAGGCTAGCCTGGTTCGTGTATAGCCCTAGGGATGCATATGGTGTATTACCTCCGCCCATCTCTAGGAACAGGCGGTAGCTTTGAGTGGCCACTGTGATGTTTTCTATGGTCTTATCCACACCGTCCATCCATTTTTTTCATCATTTTAAGCTGTTAGCCCAAAATTGTGGCAGATCCAAGATAGATGTGGGCTACACAGTGGGGATTAAACCCTTACCGTTGAAAAATTCATGGGGGCCAAAGAAGTTTTGGATGGAGCTGATATTTGTGTTTTCTCTTCATCCTGATTTATGTAAATTTATGAATAGGTTGGATGACAAATATAAATCACGGTGGGCCTTAGAAAATTTTCAACTGTGAGAATTATTATCACCGCTGCTTCCTATGGTGTGGTCCACTTGAGCCTTGTATCTGTCTAAATTTTGGTTCTATGCTATATAATGATGCTAAAAAATGGATGAATGGTGTGGATAAAACCCATACTTCATGGTGGCTACAACACATACATCATGTAGGGCACACAGAACTTGGTGACACCACTTTAGTAGCGACTCTGGCTACTCAACCTTTACCAGTATCCAATCCGCGTCAGCTACTCAACCTTTGTCGTGCCGCAGATTTCC
This sequence comes from Magnolia sinica, assembly GCF_029962835.1. Lineage (NCBI taxonomy): Eukaryota > Viridiplantae > Streptophyta > Magnoliopsida > Magnoliales > Magnoliaceae > Magnolia > Magnolia sinica. Next base: position 53,446,228 of record NC_080584.1, read on the forward strand.
TACGAAAGCCTTTGGCAGGAAGCTCCTAGGCAAAGATACTGGGTGGGGCTCACCACCATGTTTTTGGAAAATATACTCCGTTCATCCATTTTACAAGCTAATTTTAGGACAAGCAACAAAAAATGAGGTGGATCCAAGACTCGACTGGGCCACACAAGAGGAAACAGTAGGGATTCAGTGACAACTGTTGAAACATTTTTATAACTATAAAAGCTTTTTTTCAGTATAAAGTTTTTGTATTTTCACTTCATCCCTATGTTAATGACCTTATAAACGGTTTTGATGGCATATAAACATCAAGGTGGAGCCCAGGAAGGTTTCAACGGTAGGTATTTCTTTCCCCAATTTTCCCTCTCGTGTGGCCCACTTTAGTTTTGGATCCACCTCGTTTTTGGTCGATTTTCCTAAAATGAGCTCGACAAATGGATGAACAGAGTATATTTCCAAAAAACATGGTGGTGGGCTCCACCCAGCATTCTTGAGCAGGAACTTCCTGCGAAAGGCTTTCACATGAAATCAAATCCGCTCCTAATGATGCACGCAATTTGTAAAGTTCCTTAGAAATTTAGTTGGGGCCCACCATGATGTTTTTGAGAAATCTACCCTGCCAATCCATTTTTTCTTATCATTTCAGGGCATTATCCCAAAACTGAGGCAGATCCAAATCTCAAGTGGACCACACCACTGGAAGCAGTGGTGATAATGATTTTCACCGTTAAATATTTTTTAGGGCCCACCGTGATATTTATTTGACATCCAACTTGTAGATTAGGTCATATAGACCTGGATGATGGAAAAAAGCAAATATTAGCTTAATCCAAAATTTTAGTAGCCCTAGGAAGTTTTTAATGGTGAGAGTTCAATCAACACTGTGTGGCTCACTTAAGAATTTAATCTACCTCAGTTTTGGGTTCATACCATAAAATTATTTTTAAAAATGTATGGACAGCGTGGATTTATCACTAACATCTTGGTGGGACCTACCTAGCATTTCAGCGGAAGAATTTTATGTAAAAAGGCTTTCGCCGCATCCTTTGGAGAGTGGGTGAAGAGGTGTCCGAGAGAAGGAAACTTGCTTTTTTAAGCTCGTGCTAAGCGCCTTCATCCCGACCATCTACCTTATCCAACGGTTGATAGGAAGGTTCGCACGTCGGTGCGTAGCTGAGCGTTCCTCTCTCTCTCTCTCTATATATATATATATATTGTATTCATTTATTCATTCCTTCCTCTTATCAAACACTCGGTGAGCAACATCAATATCAAAATAACCAAGTCATCAAGTTGATTTGATTCGAGTCGATTCAAGTTGAGGCTTGATCTGAGTCGAGTCATCTAAGTCGAGTCACTTGAAATTTCTTCGAGCTCCAAAAACCAGCTCGACTCCGTCCAAATCCAATTTCAAGCGTCGAGCTTTTTCGAGTCAAGTCGAGCGACGCTTTTTCGAGTTAAGTCGAGCAAGCTGACTGAGCTAACTTGACTCATGTACATCTATATCTCTTAATTCTTTTAATGATTCAATCCTATCTACCCAAATGGTTGCCTGTTCGGATGATCCAAATGGTACATCTGGTAGGACCATGAACCAAAGATGACTAGGGCTCAGCATCTAAGTCACTATGATAAATGTGGATTCTTTATTAGTTTACTGTGGACAACATAATATATATAAATATGGGGTCCATGCAACAAGACGTAATAAATGTGCATGATTCGTCACATACAGTTGACATTGATATCCAATAATATGGCTGACATGAGCCTTCAATCCCTCTCTTATGGGCCAGAAGGCTTGGACCAAATAACTTTTTTTTTTTTTTTTTTGTACACGCACTTCATGTTAGCCACCCTCATGAGGGATCGATACCAAGACCTCAAGCGTTGAAATGAGGTATTTCCACTCAGTCTACCAGTTGAGCTATGGATCTGGGTGTGTAATACCACCAAATAAGTTGCCTTTTAACTTATGTTAAGTAATTAAGTTATTTTTTTCACTTAAATTAGTTTGATAAACATCATAATAAAAATAACTTATGTGTTAATAGTTATTTATTTTAATAAGTAATAAAAATAACTTTTGTGTTAAAAATAACTTTTCCTCTCACATTACATTTCATAGGAGGCTCTCTCTCATGGTCCATATCAAAGAAAGCCTCACGTGGAGGACCGTCCATATTGAAGCTGGAGCTCACACGCTGGATAGTTCACATAAAAGGTGAGTCACACATGATGGATGATCCCGTATTAATGTGGACCTACATATGAATGGTCCGCATCAACAATCAGTCCATAATGATAAAAAGCCCACATCCAAAGTAGGCTGTTACGATGGATGACCTACTTCAAAGGTGGGGCCTACATAATGGACAATTTACATCAAAGGTGGGCTCTACATGATGGGTAATGGACATTGAAGCTAGGCCCTATACGATGAATGACCCATATTGAAGTGGCCCCATATGATGGACGGTCCATACCAAAGGTCAGCCCCTAATGATGAATGACCCACATCCAAGGCGAGCCAACCAACATTGAAGGTGGGGCCCACATGATGGACAATACACATCAAAAGTGGGCTCTACATGAGGGGCATGCAATTATTAATAATGGTGGGCCGCATATGATGGATTATCCACATCAAGATGAGGCCCACATGATGGACAGTCCCAATCAAAGGTTAGCCTTAATGATGAGTGGCCCATATCCAAGGTGGACCCGACATGATGGATGACCAACATCAGAGGTGGGACCCACATGATGGATGGTCCACATCAAAGATGGGCTCCACATGATGGGCAATGGATATTGAAGGTGGGCCCCACATGTTGATAATAACATTGATGTTGGAACCCACTTGATGGACGACCAACATCAAATGTGAGATTTACATAATGAATGGTGCATGCACATTAAAGGTCGAGCCATAATGATGAATGGCCCACAACCAAGGCGGGTCCATATGATGGACAACCCACATCAAAGGCGGGGCCACACAATGAATGGTCCACATCAAATTGGCCCCAAATGATGGATGGTGGATGCAAAGGGCACCAAACAAACTTAAGGGATAATTACTTATGATATTCGAAACTAAACATATTTTTCTACTTTTTAGTTGATATGTTAATTACCAAACATACTTATTAGCAGAATAAGTAGAAACCAACATAAGCTACTTGTAACATAAGTAGCATATCCAAAGTAACTTATGATCCAAATACCTCTTAATGATTAAAACTGTTTACATGATTGGACTTGCCATGGATGGAAGGAATATCTACATAAAATTGTGTGTGGATTGTGTACCAACCCCACTCGGACCTAGCTCAAGATGGATGGTCCATCAGGGGCTCTATGGGGCCCAACTTTATCTATGCCATCAATCTATTTTGAAATATCATTTTAGGGCATGGGCCCCAAAAGGAGGGAGATCGAATGCTCAAGTGGACCACACCACAAGAAGCAATGGGGATTGAACTCTTACTGTTGAAAACTTCCTAGGCCCCACCATGATATTTATTTGTTATCCAATCTATTCTTAAGGTCACGTAGATTTAAATGAAGGGAAAACATAAATATCAACTTGATCCAATACTTTTGTGTCCCCGAAGAAGTCTCCAACAATAGGCTTTCATCCCCACTGCTTCTCATGGTGTGGTCCACTTGATCCTCCAATATACCTCTTTTTGGCTTATGCCCTAAAATGATTTGGATGGACAGCAAGGATAAAAACATATACATCACACTGTACCCCAAGCACTTATTTTTCTACATTGTGATTAGTCCATGTCATCACTTACAATGTTAGCATTGATGCATTAAATGCAATATGTGATAATGTGGTCTAGTTAGATTGCAATAAGCAGGATTTTCTTGCTTGTTGCAAGCAGAGGATCCGAATTCTTCACGAAGAGGAAACACAAATATTAGGTTATCCAAAACTTTTGTGGCCCTGAGAAGTTTCTCAATGATAGGCATTGGATCCTCACTATTTCATGTGATGTAGTTTACTTGAGCTTTAGATCTGCCTCATATTTTGGATCATGTCGAAAAATGATCCAAAAAATGGTTTACGTGAGCTTTTCCAGCTGGGTGTAAAGGTCACCAGCCAAACTGTCCGGTAAGGGTTGGGTTCACGTTATCCATGCCAACCACTACACACAAACATACGTGGATGTGGAAAACATTACTACAAAGGTGCAAGAATAGCTTACTGAGAATGAGATTTATGCTTGTCCCTAACTTGCTATAGTAGCGCAGTGCTAATGTGGACTTCCAGGCCATCCATCCCTAATGGTGCGGCCCACTTGAGTGTGGGAGTGATTTATCAGAGCTAATGATGTGGAGCAGGTCGTGGACACTTTCATGGCCAAGATGGATAAAAAAGGCCCGGTCAATGATAGAAGATCTGGACCAATAGAACTTAAAACTAGAGGTGTACACGAGTTGAGCCGAGCACGAGCTGTGTCGAGTATTGCCCAGCTTGTGCTCGGCTCGGACTGCTTGCGTCCTAGCTTGTGGTCGGCTTGGATCTGCCTTTGAGATCGGAACAACAACTCGTGCTCGGCTCGTCCAAGTTTGAGCCGAGTTCGAGTAGATTTCGAGCTGAGTTCGAGCAAATTTCGAGCCGAGTTCGAGCCGAGTTTTCAAGTCGAGTTCGAGTCTTCAAAGAAACCCTAGAAAGGAATGTGATTCAAAACCTAATTCGATAAAATTAGAGAGATATGGAGAGATGATGAAAAAGGAAGGGGAGATTTCCATTGCCTATGTTTTGGTGCCGTAGATGAGATTAACGACATCAACTTGCGCTTCGAATCGGGTCGGGGAGTAGTCGCCATTCCTCATCCATTCGAATTGTCAATGTAGATCATTGTCGCCTAATCAAAACACAAACAATCAGCGATGACATGAAAACCCCTAGTCAAAAAGAGAGGGAGAGAAAGATGCAAACCTCGAGAACCATGATGAATGGTTCTTGGAGCAGCGAAGAACCGAGATTGGGAAAGAGGATGCTTTTGGAAGGAGTTGGGAAATATAAGGAATTTGGGATTTTGCTTGGGAGAGAAGGTCTCGCAATCACAACTATTTAATAGGTTGTATTTACGACCATGCCAATGGCTTGGTACTCCTGTGTTAGTTTCGCACCGTTTAAAGAATGGGAGTGAATTAGGTGAGGCCCGAGTTGGGTAGATTTGAAAAGGGGTAGGGTTTTTTTCTGTGTTTGGAAGGGTGTATATATCCTGTGCCGAGTCGAGCCGAGTTCGAGTAGTATTCGAGTCGAGCCGAGTTGAGCTAGGTCAAGCTCGTGCTCGGCTCGAACTCATTTCAAGCACAAAAAATCAGCTCGTGCTCGGCTCGAACTCACTTTGAGCTGATTCGAGTCGAGCTTTTTCAAGCCGAGTCGAGTGAGTTACCGAGCTAACTCTGCTCGTGTACAACTCTACTTACAATGGATATATCTCGTAAACCGGAATGAGCTATCGGACATACCATATATGATTTTGGGGTAGGACAAGCTACTTTAGCCACCCAACCTTCTATGCTAGGTTGCGCACGCTGAATTTGCAAAATAAATCACATCAACGATCAAATTCCGGTTTTAATTTCATTTTTACTATTTATAATAAGTTTTAGTTTGAGTATAACTCTTCATCCGTCGGGCTTTAGGATTTGCACCCAACATAAAAAGTGCTTAGAATAATTAGGATAATAACATGCAGTTGAGCCCAATAGGATACTTACTATTTTTGCCTAATAAGCTTACTATTTATAGTAAGTTGTGATTTCTAGGAATTTTAGCTGTAGTTAAATTTTAAAACTTCTCTTTAGGGTTCTTAGCCTTATTTAAAGAGTTGTAATATCATTTTTCATCATCAATTAAATTATTTCAAATACTTTAGAATTATTTTTATTTTCTTTTCCTCGTGGATTTGAGGTTTCTCTGTGAGGAGTCAAGAGAAGTTCTGTGGATTCGGAACATTTATCCCCCTGAGGAAGGCGATGCTCGACCTCACATCCTTCCCTATGTCAATTTGGTATCAGAGTGAGGCTTTCTCCTTGGATCGATGGCTTCTAACGACTGGTCAGGTAACAATCTCATGGATGGTGCTCTATGGAATCGTCTTTTGACAGCTTTTGAAGAAGTATAGTGAGAGAATTGGTAAGCTATGTAAGAGCTACAGGCTTCCATCGATCACATGAAGGAGGCCATAGGACAAATCTATGTTCCTTGTGGTAATTCGCCACCAGCAATTGTCAGAACTCCTAATCACCCTGATCTCAAGATGGTGCCGGTAGCGCACCAAAGGATTATTCCTGAGGAAGGGGATCCAGCGACGAGGAGGTTGACGACATGGTCTTCCAATATCCCAGACAAGGTGCAACGATCAAGTAGATCGGATAGATCGAGAGTTCAAGATGAGGGCCAATATTCCAAACTTCAATAGCCAAGTACACATTGAGGATTTCCTTAATTGGCTTTTCGAAGTTAAGTGATTCTTTGACTATACGGACATCTCTGAATAAAAAAAGGTTAAGCTTATGGCCTATAAGTTGAAGGGTAGAGCTTTAGCTTGGTGGGAGCAACTGCAACTCGCATGGATTAGGTAGACAAAAGCACCAATCCGCACATGGCAACGGATGGAGTAACTACTACATGCCCGATTCCTCCCTAGTGACTATGGTAAGGTATTATCCCAATAATACCAGAATTGTCGGTAGGGTAGTCGGTCGATGAGAGATTATGCATAAGAATTCTACCGCTTGGCTGCGCGAAACGATTTGGTCGAGACTGAATCGCAACAAGTCGCCTGATTCAATAGTGGATTGCATATGGTGATCCAGGATCTAGTTTAGATGCAGTTTGTTTGGACGATGAATGATGCAATCAAGTTGGCTACCCGAGCAGAAGTGCAGCTTGAACGTTCCAACACGCGGACCCATCCTATGCTATGGTAGCTGTGGTCGGTTTGCCCTAGGGAGCTCCACAGCCCAGAGGGAAGGAGCCCATAGGAGCACAGACTCAACCTCCTACACCCATGAACTAAGATCAGGGAAGTGGGTAAGTTAAGACCCAAAGGGGCATATCGACTGCTGCTGATCTAAGCAGGATCCCGAACCCTTATGCTCAGCCAAGACCGGACAATTGCTTTCGTTGTGGCCAGCTGGGTCACCTATCAAATACTTATCCTCAATGATAAGTGGTGGACCTCGCCCCTAATGATGGTAGTGATGAAAATGCCAATAAAGATTCATATGTTCAGTAACCGAAGCATGCCATAAAAGATGAGGCGGATGAGATAGGTTGGGTTCAACATGATTATGGGGAGTTGCTCGTCGTGAGGCAATTATTGTATGCATCAAGGAAAGAGGTTCACCCACAAAAATATGACATCTTCTAAACTCGGTGTATGGTGAATTAAAAAGTCTACGATGTGATTATCGACAGTGGGAGCAACAAGAACATCATCTCTATGGTCATGGTAGAAAAATTACAATTGAAAATGGAACGTCATCCCTCCTTATATACAATTAGTTGGATCAAGAAGGTCAGTGAAACAAATGTAATTGAACATTGCACCATATCCTTTTCAATTGGTAGATAGTATAAAGACGAAGTAGTATGCGATATAGTTGACATGGAGGCATGTCACTACTACTCGGTTGACCTCAGAAATCCGACCATGACGCCACTCATCAAGGGTGAGATAATGTGTATATTTTCGTCAAGGACGGCCGGAAAACTATATTGGCCCCTATGGATCCGGAGGGACCACTTGAAACTTCTAAAGTGGAGGACTGTTTTCTCTTAACCATACGGGACTTTGTGAAGGAATCCAAAGAAACATGACAAACATATGCACTAATTGTAAAGGGGAAAGAACTTAATCCCACCATCATCCTTGAGAAACTAAAACCATTGCTGTTTGAGTGTAAAGAAATTTGGCTCGATGACCTTCCTGATGGATTGCCTCCCATGCGAGATATCTAGCACCATATCGACCTTGTCCCTGTGTCCAGCATACCAATTGTCCACACTATCGGATGAGTTCGGAGTGCAAAATTGTATAGGGGCAAGTAGAGGAACTGATCCGCAAGGGTCTTATTTCAGAAAGCATGAGCCCATGTGCTGTACCAACTCTATTAACTCCTAAGAAAGATGGGAGTTGACGCATGTGTGTCGACAGCCGGGCCATCAACAAAATCACCATAAAATATAGGTTTCCCATAACACGGTTAGATGATATGTTGGACATCCTTGAGGGTACAAAATTATTCTCCAAATTGGACCTAAGGAGCGGATACCATCATATTCGAATATGGCCAGGTGATGAATGAAATATAGCTTTTAAGACCAAGGAAGGGTTGTATGAATGGATGGTCATGCCCTTCGGTCCTTCGAACGCGCTTAACACATTTATGAGGTTGATGAACCAAGTTCTGAAACCATTTATTGAGTGGGTCATTGTAGTTTATTTCTATGATATTTTAATATATAGTAAGGACGAAGCAAACCATATGGAACACCTCAAGAAGGTTATTCAAGTGCTTACTGAAAATAAATTGTATCTTAATTTAAAAAAATGTAGCTTCTTGACTGACATCCTATTGTTTTTGGGCTTTGTAGTGACATTCATGAGCATTCAAGTGGATGAAGAAAAGGTGAAAGCCATTAGGGAATGGTCGGTCCCAACAAACATCCATGAGGTACGAAGTTTTTATAAATTGGCGATATTCTATAATTGGTTTGTGAAAATTTTTAGCACTACTGTATTTCTAATTACAAACTGCATGAAGGAGGGACAATTTCAGTGGACTGATGAGGTCGACATGAGTTTTTCGAAATTAAACACAAGTTTTCCACAACCCTGATTCTTGTGCTTCCCAACTTTGACAAACTATTCAAAGTTGAATGCGATGCTTCATACGTCGGGATTGGGGGAATCTTGTCTCAAGAAGCTTGGTCAGTAGCCTTCTGCAGTGAAAAGCTTAACAATGCATGCAAAAAGTGGTCTACATATGAGATCAAATTGTATGTAGTGGTCCAAGCACTGTGACATTGGAAACATTACTTGATTCAAAGAGATTCATTCTTTATACAGACCATTAAGCTATCAAATTCATTAATAGTTAAGCTAACGTGAATCGTATGCATGCTAGATGGATTTTATTTTTGCAGGAATTCACATTTGTGTTGAAAGATAAGTGTGGGCAATAGAATAAAGTGGCTGATGCATTGAGTTGTCGTGCAACTTTGTTAATCAATACGAACAATGAGGTTGTCGGGTTCGAGCGCCTTAAGGATATATATGTTGACGACAGCGAGTTCAAGGACGCATAAGTTAGATGCCAAGAAGGTCACCCTAATGACCTACATATACAAGACGGGTTCATTTTCAAAGGGAATCAACTTTGCATTCCCAAAAGCTCGCTAAGGGAGCAGATCATCCAAGAGCCATATGGAGGTGGCCTTAGTAGACACCTAGGATGGGATAAGACACGAGTTCTTATTGAATGACAGTACTACTGGCCGCAGTTAGTACATGACATGGGTAGAGCAGTGCATCGCTGTCATGTCTGGCAGGTGTCCAAGGAGTAGTCTTAGAATATGAGTCTTTACGTTATATTACTTATACCTGACGGCCCTTGGGATGACCTATTTATGGACTTCGTGCTGGGTCTCCCACGAACATAGCATGACATGGATTCAATATTCGTGGTGGTAGATCATTTCTCAAAGATGACATACTTCATTCCATGCAAGAAGACCCTCATGTTACACACGTGACAAATCTATTCTTCAGAGATGTCTTGTGACTAGAAGGGGTTCCTAAGACTATTACTTCTGATCGTGATACGAAGTTCATTAGCCACTTCTAGTGAACTTTGTGGAATAGATTTGGTACACGGCTTCAATTCAGCAGTGCCTACCACTCACAGACCGACGGGCAAACTAAAGTTGTGAATCACACGTTGGAAAACCTTCTTCGATGTATTTCAGGGAAAAAATCGAAGTAGTGAGATTTGACATTATCTCAAGCGAAATTCACATTTAATAACATGGTAAACTGCTCGATAGGGAAGTCTCCCTTGCCCAAGTTTTCAAGCATGAGCGTTGTAGCAGAACATATGGCAGACATGATCATAGGTATTCATGCTGAAGTGTAAGACAAGTTACACGCCTCGAATGACAAGTACAAGGAGTAAGCTGAAAAGCATCGACGACAAAAGGTGTTCGAGCTGGTCGACTAAGTTATAGTCCATCTATGCAAGGAGAGATTTCCAACCGGGACATACAACAACTTGAAGAGTAAAAATATTGGACTGGTGCCGATCCTTTGAAAGATCAATGACAATGCTTAGGTTGTTGATCTTCCGGATGACATAGAGATCTCGTGGACTTTCAATGTCTTGGACCTGACCGCGTATCATGACCGTTTATAAATAGTAAGCTTACTATTTATAGTAAGTCGCGATTTCTAGGAGTTTTAGTTGTAGTTAAATTCCGAAACTTCTCCCTAGGGTTCGTAGCATTATTTAAAGAGTTGTAATCTCATTTTTCATCATCAATAAAATTATTTCGAATATTTTAGAATTATTTCTATTTTCTTTTCCTCGTGGATTCGAGGTTTCTTGTGAGGAGTCTAGAGAAAGTTTCGTGGATTCGGAACTGTTACCTCCTCTGAGGAAGACGGTGCTCAACCTCACGTCCTTCCCTGCGTCAGCTAAGGAGAACATGAAGTGATGAAGATGATGGAAGGATTAGATGCCATGTGCGCATCTCTTTGTTGTGGATTCGGCCTAAATAATCTATAATATTATGAGTCGGGATCCTCTATTATCAGGTCAACAGAAAATTCCTGTTACCCTAATGGTTTGGCGTCCGAAGCTGTTTTTTATTATTTTTATTTTTTTGGTGAGTAGTGACATGGACCAATGAGAAATAGGGTATCAGGAATTCTCTGTTGACCTGATAACAGAGGATCCGGACTCTAATATTATATACAAACCCACATACCTCAAAACTAGGCATAGTTCCATGTGAAAGTAAGCTATTCAACAAAATTCTTCATCATCAATGTTCAAAGAAAAGCACATGAAGAAAGAAAACATCTCATTTAATCCTTTCAATAAGTCACCAAAGAACAAATCCTTAGCCAATATAGAAAATGGAAGTGTCATACGGCTATCAAATTGTCTTGCTTCATGAACCGGTACTTCTCATACCCTGATTTTGCAGCTTCTAATCCAGCACATACAATGGTTAGTACTTCTTCCTCGTTCCCCTTCACATTTTCAAATTCCGCTGCATTTCACTACGATTCGGTAATTGGCTCTTGAGTATCAGTTTGTTGTTCGTGGGAGTTCAGTAGCTAGGACCGGAACAATCGCAATCAGATGAAAAGCTATTCCCCTACGATTTAGACTGTTAGAATGCGTTTGGATGCTCAATTGATTTGAACTGTGATAAAACAATTGATAAATAAGTAATGACCAAAGTGGGTAAGCACCATTTCCATTTCGCAACTCCATGCGTTTCAATCTTGGTCATTTCCCCCTTTTCTTGGAGCAATCTATTGCAATTCATTTCAATTGAGCATCCCAACATGCCTTTGATATGCACATTGAAACCAAACGCCTGCTGCCGGAAGAACAACCCGATGGAATCAGCTATTAATAGAAACCTGTATTATCATCAGCAGAGTCGATCTGTCGTCAACACAAAGATCATTACTGTGATGAAAATCATGGGTAGTAAATTAACACGGGATCGATGTGCGTCTGCTGTTGGAACATGGGTAGGCATTGCACATTCCTCCCCATTGAAATACACCTTCGAAGGAAATCCATCACCAGCAGCTATGTTGATCCCCGGCGTCCGTCTTTTCGTAAATGAAATAACTGATTGTTGCTTCCCAGGCACACGTGGGTCCACAGACGGTTTAGTCCCATTTGTCTCACCAATCAGATAATTCAATCCCAACAGGCCCTGGAAGAAGATGGTGTTGTTGATTTCTGGCATCTTTGTTCCATTGAATGAATACACATTCTCGTAGCCGCGGTAGTAGCCCTTGCGCATCTGAATCGCCGTGAACCAATCTATGAATGTGTATTCATCCCAATTGAATAAAGTCATCCTGGCTGTCCATCCTTTCCGGTAGTCGGTGAATATGTGCCAATTGATGCTAACACCACAGTTATCAGCGCACGGTAGACGCTTGGGGATGGGATAATGTTTTATTTTAGCCCAAGCTTTGGCCTTTGCCGTCCGGTTCTCGAATGGAACAAGAAGAGCTTCTGATGGGAGGAGCAATGCTGGGGCGTCCGGATTGCAATTCGATGTGTCATCACATCCACAAGCGCAAGTATTGCATGGGACGACAGTGTCATTGTAGAAGGCGGAGAATGAAACGCAACACCGAGCATTCTTGTTCTTCGGCCGAGTTATGTTGCATACTACTTGCCAGCTAGCAATGGCATATGTCACCGCCGGCAGCCCGGTCTTGTCTGGGAACTCTGTCGGGTTTACTCTAATGGGCTGTCCACATTTATAGGCTGGATTGAGGACTCCATTGATCTTCCAATGCTGGGGTGCATATAGAGCAGTCCGGTTCATGTCGGGCGGGATCTTATACACTATTAATTGGAAGGCAGCCTTTGATTTGGTCTCGTCCATGGAAGTAGGCAAAAGACTACCATTCCGACAGCAGAAGGGTATGTTTCCAACTACATCGTCCTTCTCTCGGTCAGGAGGGAGATCTGAAATGATTGGCTTCTTCTCACAGTTCATGACGGGAGTGAAATCGAAGTCTTTATAGTACTTCCCGGCCTCGCCGTAGAGGCAGTCTGCATAGCTTATCTTGTGCGTGTAGGCTCCCTTCATTGAGTAGATGAACTCTCCTCTCATCCATTCCCATGTTAGGTTCCAGTTGTCTAGGCGGCCTAGCGGGTGTTTGTTGTCAATCAACACCTGGGCCATGTAGTTTCCTCCAAAAGAATTTATTACATCGTAAGAGATGAGGAGATCGCCGTCCTGACGGGGTAGGAACTTAGTCGGTTTGGTGACGTTGGGCTTGAATTTAGGGTTCAAGACGCAGCACACATGCATTTCTGTCTCTGCACAAATTGAAGCAATAACAAGTTAGGGTTTGGTTTGGATGGAAACTGTCCATGAAATTAAATGAGAGAAACTGTATTAGGGTTAGGGTTATAATCCCAGGAAGCTGATTCCCTACAAGTTGGACCAGTTGTTTGATCATCTATACCGTCCATCTGATGGGCCGCATCATGGACTTGAATGGTCTCGAGTATCCACTGATTGGAAGATCTCGTCAGCCAGTCTTTGTTACTTTATTGTTTGACGTGGGCCATAGCTATACTTTACTCTATTGGTAGGACACTGTTTGAAGGGATAGGATTGTTCCAGATTCGAGAAGTTTCTTGAATGGCCCATTGAAGGTGGGGCCCATCAGATCAATGTTCTAGCAATGAATCATTGGGACCACTTGCAGTGACTTCAGGCCCCAGGGCTTTCATTGATATCCTGGGTTAACGACCATTGTGACAGATATTGCTTAGATTTTTAAAATCCCATGATGTATCGCCAAATTCTGAATAGATGATATAATTACAAGATTTTAAAAATCTCGAATTTTCCAATCTTTCACAATTTTATAACGATTCTAAAACAAAATTCATTTAACAGTTAAAACAAATAATTTATACCTTTATTTTTAAAATTTTAAAATAACTTACTAATTTACAAAAAATATTTCAATATTTATCTTCAACGAAAAATTTCTGATAATATTGCGAGAAAAATGCAAATTTTGAAACTCTTGAGAAATTGCCAGGAACAATTTATCGCTATTCGAGTACTATAAGATAATTCCTCATGAAAACGCAGGTTACATTGGTAGAGCTGTACTCATATTACTTGAAATGGAAGCATTTCCAGACAAGAACAAGCATTGTATGCCATTATTCATCTTCAAGCACCAACATGCACCACATTCACCATGGGATCAAAATTATATCAGTTTTTTTTTTTTTTTATTTAAATTTTTTTAACAATATTATTATTTTTATCATGTGAATCAAAACTATATAATCTGCAGACAATATACACCATGAGATCACTTCTTGCAAATGCCTTGGTAGTTTGTCTACAACCAACATGAAAAGCTATGGGCTCAATACCAACCCCTGGTGCCAGCATATACAAATTGGGAGCTTACTCATCTTTCTACTAATAATCTTCACATTAGTAAACGGATCAATGAGTTTTCAATTACTATTAGCTTGCATCGTAGTCATTTCAATTACCATAAGCTTGCATCATAGCAATCAATATGCTATTACCTTTTCACACTGGTTATGGATGAATTAACAAGACATTTGTAGGAAGTGATCCCATGATGTATGTTGTTTGTAGATGATATAGTTTTGATATAGTTTTGTAACAAGACCTTTTTGTTGGGACCTGCCCGAATGGCGGTAAATTCCAGATTTACATTAATAAAGATCAGGTGGAATGATTTCCACCTTCCTTTAAAAAAAATAATTAAAAAAAAAAAGAAAAAACAAAAAGAAAAAAAAGAAAGATGATATAGTTTTGAATGACAGGATAAAAGAGACTGTAAATACAAAGTTATTATTATCGATATGTTAATTTATAACCTGTATTGAAAAATAAAGTTAATATTATTTAAGATTTAAGTAAATAAAAATATGCATTTTTATTTTGTTATCTTGATTTTTTTATTGATCATATGCCACATTGATTTTATGGTCTTTTGGTTGCTGATATTTAAAATCATGCATGTGAGAGGTGAGTGTGCAAAGTGCACATACTATGCCTATATATTACTTTCGCCATGGAACCAAAATTCAGCCGCATACAACACTCAGGTGGGCCAAATGATAGGGAACAGTGGATAGAGAGATACCCACCATTGATTGCAGTAAGGTCCACCCGTGTATTAGAATGGCCTGATCTCGACGTCATCCCTTCATCTAAGGTACATGTTTCCTAGGAATGAATTAGATCACACCTGCACAGGACAGTTGACCCTCTACAAAACCAATGGTGGACCTCTCTTCTCAACTGTTTTTAAGTGGTGTGGTCCACCTGAGTAACGGATTGGTATGATTTTTCGCCCCATGGCGAAATGAGACGTGACAAATCATATGGTCGAAGTGGATCTATCAATGCATCATGCCAGGAACAACAAATCATTCAACAGAAAACAAATTCACCATAATTAGAGTGAAATCATTTGCATTGAATCATCTCCCACGCACACCCACATACAGAAAGAGTCTGGAAATTCTTACTGTGACGAACCGGAGCCGGGCACTTAAAACCATCATTGGCAAGCCGTATCGTCTTTGGCATTGGAGTCCTTGGCGGTTTCAACCCAAACTGCGTTCCCTTGAGATCGATGGTCGCCTGAATTTGATTCCAATCAGCAGCCGTCTCTATCGAAGTTTTCAAATCTGTCTGCGGATAACCAGATAGATACGTCCCATTCCCCACACGAGCAGGAAAATCCTCACCATCCATAAGAACGGCCCCATCAGCTGACACCAAGATCTCATCATATTGAAAACCGATAAAAATCTTCCACGCCTTGAGATCGTTAGGGCTGGCATTCAATATCATCACCGAGGCTTGAAATGCATAGGCCTGCGCTGTCGCATTCTTTACAAACGGAAACTCCTTTTCCCGCGAATTGAAGGCGTATGATAGAAAAACCCCATTGCAGTTGTTTAACGCCGGTGGGGGTGCGGCTTTTTCTTCATCGTAGTCTTGTGCATGGCTTTTAGAAACTATGTAAGAAACCAAGAAAAATGTGAGGAGAAGGGCTCGGAGTACCATTCCTCTTGATTTCTTTTTTTCTTTCTTTTAATTGTATTGGGATGAATTCTCAATGAAGATTTGAATTTTGAAACATGGGTATTTCCGGGAAGGCGGTTTTCCGAGTCCTAGTGCCGGATTTGGAGTGGATCGGATTGTGAAATCCGGCAATTCTATGTAGTTCTCTCCATATCTCGGCAGCCGCGAGAGGTTGGAGAAGAGAAGGTAATTGAAAAAATGGGAGTGAAAGGATAGCGGATTGAGAGGGTGTGATGAATTGGTGAGGTTGGCGAAGACTAAGTCAGTGAAATCTCCTCCTCTAACATAGCGACGGTTTTGGAGGGAATGACAGTTGCTGTCCCAACACATGCATCCTCTTCACACGTGACTTTACACGCAGCACGTGTGCCAACCTGGCGATATCGTTGGACAATATCTTAGCTTTCCATAAGGTGGCCTCCACGTTGAATATAACCAAAGGTTAAAAATCAGGCTAGTCAGCTCATCAGGTTGGCCATGCCTAAATGAAAAGAATGGATTTTTTCGAAGAGCTACCAATGGTTTGAGATTGAAGAAGAGTGTGGTCCATCTGATTGATGAACTCGTCTTAATTTTGAATATGGTCATCTTCATGGTGAGGGCCACCTTATGGACGGCTCTGATTTACAATTCATTAAGTAGTCTGGCACATATGGTGTGTGTTAAGGTTTGTGTTTTCCACGGAACGTGCAGTGGTAAAAAACATGCAACCGTCTCTAACATTTTCATGATTCAGGTAAGAAAAAAACATTGATACTCCTACAGGGTGTGATGATGATATGCAGGCACTTATGAAATTACTTATAATTTCCTCACGTGGCATGGAAGTAGTCAAATTAAACCGTCCAAATTATATTTCCCAGTTTAGATGCATCACGAACCAAAAATTAAAATAAAATCCTTCCTTGACATCTGACGATTGGATTAGTGGACGTTTGATGGGCGGCTATAAACCAATTAAGTTACTGTTTTAACAAGCAATTGTTCTCGAATCAGATCCTAGGATCATTGAACAAAAATAATGATGCTGGGATTGTGATTTAGAGATAGTGCTAGGTGCGTGCCACAGCTTAGTAAATGGGGCACGGATTAGGTACTTCCCCCGCCTGTTGGGAGCTCGGGACCGGCGGAGGCTCTGAGGGCCACTGAGGGTCCACAGTGATGTTTTCATTTTATCCAAACCGTCCATCAATTTTTTCATATCATTTTAGAGTATGTAATAAAAAATAAAACAGATCCAACGCTCAATTGGACCACACCACAGGAAGCATCTCTGCTAAGGATGCTCACTGTTGAAACCTTCTTAGGGTTCACCGTGTTTTTTATTTGCCATCCAACCTGTTGATACGATTGCATGCACCTGGGTGAATTGAAAAAAACAAATATCATCTTGATCCAAAACTTCTGTGGTTCCTGAGAAATTTTTAATGCTAAGAATTTAATGCCCACCTTGTGGCCCATTTAAGCCTTTGATCTTCTCCATTTTTGATTCAATACTCTAAAATGATATGGAAAAACGGATGAACCATTTTGGATGAAATGAAAACATCACGGTGGACCCTCAGTCGCCCCGCAGAGCCTCCGCCTGTCCCGAGCTCAACAGGCGGGGAAAGTACCTAATCCGCGTCCCAGTAAATGTGGATTTCGCAGGAAGTTGTGCGCTGGGAACTTAGGTGGCCCACTGTGATGTTTGTGAGAAATTCTCCCCGATCCGTTTTTTGAGTTCATTTTAGGACATGTTACCAAAAACGATTGGTATCCAAAGCACACCTAGATCCATAGCTAACCGGCAGAGTGGATATACCTCGTTTCAACAATGAGGTCTACCGTTGAAACTTTTCTGGGTTCAACGATGATGTTTACGTGCCATCCATACTGTTAATAACTCATTTCTATTTTGGGATGAGCTGCAGATAAAAACATTAGCATGAAACAAAACTTCTGAATTTTAACTGTGGACGTTTAATTATCACATTCTAGGATCACTTGAGCTTTGGATACGGTTAATTTTTGCAACATGTCCTAAAATGAACTTACAAAATGGATGGACGGATAGGATTTTTCACCGACATCACAGTGGGCTCCACCTGAGTTCCCAGCGCAGGAACTTCCTACCCAAAGGCTTACGCAGGAAATTCACGTCCAGTAAATGTATGCCACGTGTACAATTTCTCAGTGCATGTATATTAAGTATCATTCACAGCCTGAGCATTATATAACTCCTCTTCAGGTAAACACGTTGGATCGAAAGAGTTCATTTTGCTGCTGTTGCCACATAGGATCCAGCGTGTGTACCCCTTTAGGGTAGCGGATTGGGTGGTGACTACGACGCCACTCAGCAGGGGGGACGCGAATTGCGTGGTCACCGCAACACCAATTGCGAGGTGTGCCACACACTACAAACCTCAGTGGTGTGTTGATGTCACTAAGTTCTGTAGGCCATATTAAGATGTATGTGTTGTTAAGATCTGGTAATATCATATTACATATTCACAATGGCTGTAAATTCGAAAGAAATATAAAATCGATAAATATAAAATTAAGTATAGGCCTAAGCATGTCTGATTATGTTATCCTTAAAGTGTTATTTGCCCTTTCTTAAAATAATTGAGACCCCTGACAACAGGCCGTAGGCAAATATCTTACGAGATATGATGAGCCTGTGTGTGGTTTTGCATTCAACAAGTATGAAGGAATCACTGATGGAACTCTGTAAACAATTTTTTTAGAGATAAAAAGAAAATTTTCTAAATGAAAAGGGAGATAGAAAGTAGAAAATTGAGTTTGCTGAATGAGATCACTACACTCTTATGGACCTACTGGCTTAGGTTCGTATTGAACTTGACGGCTTGTTCAAAGAATACTTGGAGCTTAATGGTTCATATGAGAGAATGAGTCGAATGATTTGGGTTAATGAAATGAACCGGCCAAGCTCCTTTTATATAGGCAAGGGTAGCTAGACATGCGGAATGCAAAGTGCGCCACTAGTGCCTTTACAGCCACACTGCCTCACATGCACCCTCGCACTGAGACCATGATTGTGATCGTGACTGAGCTCGACCTTGTGCCCATGCATGTGCGCGTCTATGCGTAAGTATTCCAGTGCTTAGGACTGAAACATGCAAGTCTTGGTACACCTCTGCCTCACTAAGCAAATATTAAGATACTCAACACCCTACTTATTAACAAGAATTTTTTTCTCTCCTTACTATTTCCAAAGGTAAAAAACTAAGTTTTTCACAAACACTTACACACACACATATAAACTTTTATATTTAAAAATATTTGTAACCAAAACATTTTCCATAACAATCGCCCACTTGGTTAAAAATAATTTTCAAAGAGAAGACACTTGCTATACTATACGCAACTTATATGAATAAATAAAGATATCTTTCAATTTAAATCTTTCCTTAATATAAGTATTTCAAAGTTCTATCAAAATTTTTAATAGTCGTAGCTTTGAACCAATTATTCTTAGATGATAGAGCTAGAGATACCACACACATACTCACTTTGTGCTATTTGAATTTTCACAAATCTTGCTATGAGCATTTAATAACCATGTGGTTATCCTATTTTATGAACGATCTCGAGAGAACCTATATATCTTATGAGAGGCGGCACCACCTCTATATTCATATAGGTGAAATCCTTACAATGTTTCTTTTACTATTAAGATACTTGTTTTTTTAGACTGGATTTCATTAAGATATTTAAAACTCAATCCTCTATCTGTAAGGACCAGCACTAGTTATCCTGTATGAGATTATATATAATTTTAGTGTTGAAACTTTTCACATATCAGTAATTTATTTTTACCAATTGAACTCAAACTTAGAGATTTTCTAATTCTGGGTCGGGTTTCCATCACTGATGGAACTTTGGTTGAAGAGTTTCAACCTCATCCCTCTACATTATGTCCTTACTACCTCTCTCGTTAGAGGTTTAATAAAATGATCAACTAAGTTATTACTTAATTTCACATAGAAAATTGCAATGATTCCATCTTAAATCAGTTGTCTCATGTAATTGTGTCATAAAGTTATATGTTCAGACTTTTCATTATAAGTGTCACTATAACCTCTAGGTAATATGACTTTACTATCAAAATGTAGTGAAACAACTGTTATAAGCTTTGTAGAGAACTAGATATCTAATAAAAGATCCCTAAGCCACTTAGCTCCTTTGCCTGTCGCAACCAAGGCTATGAACTCA
Source organism: Magnolia sinica (assembly GCF_029962835.1). NCBI lineage: Eukaryota > Viridiplantae > Streptophyta > Magnoliopsida > Magnoliales > Magnoliaceae > Magnolia > Magnolia sinica. The sequence goes on from NC_080584.1 coordinate 53,466,341, forward strand.
GACTCCATAGTCAAGTGAGATGCAGGTTTGATTGTTGGATCCTCAAGACACAACTGCACCTAGTAGGGTGAAGATGTAACACCCCGTACTTTCTATACTTGGGTGTTACCATAAAGACCCAACTTAGTGTACACATAAACTTTAATCATTTGAGACTTCACTTCATTCTAACATAAATCAAATCATTAGGAACCATCTCTGTCCATAGATTAAGCCATCCAACTATTAATACTTGAGGAGAAGCCCCGTGGACACTTCATCTCCGAATTAAGGCTTATTTGACCATTAACCTCGGAGTCTAACTGTTCACCTACACCTTGAAATCCTGAGGAACCTATTGATCATCAATTTATGATGTTATCATGAATCAATGGTTTAGAATCCAACCAAATATCACCAAAACACTCTAATCTAATAACAGATTTGGAGACAACTTCAGGAAAATTAAAATATACTATGTGTACTACTAGTATCCTTAATGTATAAATTAGAGCCAATCCAACCACCGGATCTATGATAATTGACACTTAATGGCTAGTATTGCAGTTAATATGGCCCACCTGAGCCTTGAAATTGCCTTATCTTTAGTTAAAGGCCCGATTGGGACCTCTAAAGTGAATGGACGGAGTAGATTTCATGAAACATCACTGTGGACCCCACCTTTATGCCAAGTGTACATAGTGGGTTGTACACCCATGACACAAAGAGTTCAAGTTCGTGTGCATGCACACGATTTCTAGTGCGATAGACGCGTGCGTGTGGCGGTTTCCAAAAAAATGGAATTATATCGTTCCTCCCTGCCATGCTGGAAACCCACGTTTGTGGGGAGATTCTTCAATCCTAACTCTTCATTTTCAAGGAATCTTAACCTTGCATTCCTCCATAAAGTTAGGGATTCAGAACTACAAAAGGGCGGAAGGAATCTTATCTATTTTGGTGTGCTGGCACGATCCCAACCACCCATCTTCTTCTAGAAGACTTCCTAGAGCATCCTGTATGCTCGTTCTAGGGCGTTCAAAAACTCCCATAGTTTCAGTTATGATTTCTCACTAGAAATACCGCAACCGCGAGAAATATCACCCGCAACTCAAATCTCACGAGCCATTGAGATTTGATCTCATTCATCCAAAATGAGGGACCCACTGTGATCATTGGGCCAATCAAAACCATCCATACGTATCAAATCACCAGATCCATCATCAATAGAGAATCCGCTATTATAGAAGAGATCATCTTCCCTGTTCATTTGGAAAACCCACCACCTGACGATGAGACTCGTTCACCGATAAAAACCTTTCATTTAATGGGCTAGGGACCCATAAGTTCATTAAAGTGGTTAGATCAATGTCATTTAAACAGAGTACTTTGCAATGATTAACATGATTAAACCATGACATTATTTTCGAGTGTAACTAATCCTGTGATTAGTTGGCATTCAAATCATCTAGATGAAGGTTAATAAAGCCTTTAAAAAGGCTGCCTTTTAGGGCAACCCTTCCAAAAAGAGAAAGAAATCAGAAAAGAGAAAAAAGTGCACCGTTTCGATGCCTTATCAAGTCGAGTCGACTCAATTTGTTACTATGAGTTCGGGCTGAGTCCCGGGTTTCATTTGGTCCTTCCAATAGAAGGAAAGAAGTAAAAGAAGGCAACGAAGAAGAAGGACAGAAGGAAGAGAAAAAGAAAAGGAAGAAGAGAGAAAGTAGAAGAGAATGAAGCAAGAGAGACTTTGGCTCGAGCAGTGCCGTGCGGGCCAACTCACCGAGTTCATTCGGGTTTGGGATGTGCTTAAATCGAGTCTAGATGCATCTGGGCCTCCACAAGAACATAGAAGAAGAAGAGAGAAGAAAGATGAGAAGACAATGAGGGAAGAGAGAGGGAGTTGATGCAACTCACTACTCCAACTCATCTGAATTGCAAGTTTGAGTCAGCGAGTTATGAGATATCTGGACTCTGTGTGAGTCCTAGGAGAAGGCGAAAGAGAAGAAAGGAGAAGGGAGATTCAGAGAGGAGTCGTTCCGATCCACTAAGACAACAACTGAGTTAGGTCCGAGCGATCTGGGACATAGCGACTCACTGAGTCATTTGTTTCTAAATCTGGTCTGAGTCCATATTTCTATGGGCCATCTAGATAGAGAAGGAAAGAAGAAAAAAGTTAGAAAAGAAAAGAAGGTAGGAGAAGAAGGGAGGAAAGGAAGGATGAAGGAGAAGGCAATGAAGAGAAGACAGAAGTCGAGTCGGGTTGGACTATTGCCGAGTTAGGCTACCTCGACTTGGTTGTGTCACAGTTCAAGTTTGGGCCGAGTCTGGGCCGCATCTGGGCCACGTCCAGACCTATCCAAGCTGAAAATGGAAAGAGAGGAGCGAGAAAAAGGAAGAAAGAGAAGAGTGAAGAAGAATGGATTTCTTGTCTATTGAGTCAACTCGCTAGTCCGCAGCAAGCTGGGTCAAGCTTACTCAGGTCAGCAACTTTTTTCAATTATAGTATTTCACGCAAGTATAATTCTAAGAAAATTAGGATTCTATTATTTCTTTAATGAACTTGGTGGCTCATTGAGTCATCTCACTAAGTTGGCCTTGTTTTGGCTAAGTTTTATTTCCATTACCACACTAAAATTGAATTGAGTTGAAGCATGTTGAACTAATATAGTCAACTTAGTTAGGTTAGGTAAGTTGACTGAGTTTTATTATGTAATTTTAATTTCACCTTGGCTGATCTTAAATTCATATTTAAGTGTGAGATCTAAATCTTTTAGGTATAGATCTTTTTGGGAAGAATTGATTAAAGATCAACTGGGGTTGAATTAGATTTGAAATGTCTCGAATTCAAGATTGAGTTTGGTAAGAAGTGAGAAGTATGCCCACACCAAAGGTGAAGATCACCCTACAAGCTTTGCTACATCATGATAATTAACCTTGTTCATTTATCTTCGTTCATTTATATTAATTGATTGTTTAATATAGTGTTAAGTAGAAATGATGATAAATGTAATCTCTAATTGAGTAATTATTTATAAATAGATGATGATTGGATTTAAATTTAAGTATCTAAACATGCAATGGATCTTAAATATCCCTATTATGTTTTAAAATGAATATTTTATATGTGTAAGTGTCATTGATATTGTTCATGGCATGTTTGACTACTTGTGATTACTTTATGGTATTTTTGGAGGGTCCTTGAACTAGTGGCGAATTATGTAATGGACTACTTGAGATTATGTTGTGAACTTATCATCTTGTGGATCGCTTGTGCCTTTATGGCTTTTTGGAGACAATCCCTTCTATCGGATCCTTGAATGGACTATTTACCTTCTATGGCTTTAATTGACTATTTGCCCTTTTGTGGCTTTTATAGATTATTTTTGTATAACCTTGCGATGGTAAGTTTTACCTTTCGAACTATGATTGACCACTAGCTGAAGAAGTTACTTTTAAACATCTTATTTGTTAGTCTCATGAGCTGGGGATGGTGGTATGAGACACTATAACCGAGCTGTCGGCCAATGCTGGGTGATGAGCCCCCCATAGTGACCTTTGAGTTTTCTAAAAATGGTTGTTTGAAATTAAAATTATAACGGTTGGAGTTAATCATGCATCTCATGGCATGCAGACTTTACTGGGTGTTCGATACAAGACGCGGGGTTTTCATGGGTCACTATGGGCTATACCGTAGAGTATTTTACCTGGTGATCCTAAGTTTTTGTTGCGTGCATTCAACTACCATGGACTGTCCTTTTCGCATGGACTTTTTTGGGTGTTTAGTTTTCCTTGGACATATTGTAAAATACTCTTTCAGGAAGCTCGGTCACCTTGGGTGTCCTCGTTGCATGGTCTTTTTTGGGTGGCTAGTTCTCCTTATGGCATACCTTTGAGTACTTTTCCAGGTGGGTAGTTCTCCTTGGACGACCTTTTTGTCAGCTGGATGTGCATCCCTAGGTTAGTGAGCATGTGTATGCATCCATGCATTTAAATAAGATTATCTTTATGAAATTTATTTAATGAATGAGTATCTGATGAACCTTATCTGATTACTATGATAATCATCGCGAAATATTTGTTATACACTTTTCTTGACAACTATGCTTAACTATCATGATGTTTGTTAAATCTTGAAGGTTATATACCTCACTACGATAGCCATTGACTCTATCAAATCATATTCAGTGTGTAGAAGTGTAACACCCTGAAAATCGGAGGTCGCGCATACGCTCAACTCTCGAGTTCCCGAGAGCCACTTTTAGTCGATTTTGTAAATGCGTTTATTTAGTTTTAGTTACGTAGCTTGGAAGTTCTTGGAGCATGAAACATAACCACACTAATCTTGCTGATATGAGCGAATAACAATCATACATTTATATATGGGTCCAAAAGCACAAAAGGGGCGCATGGCGCTACCCAATCAATATCACAAAAGAATAGTAAGTCCAAAAGAATATAACTGAGCTCCCCCGCCCAGTGACCCAGCTCCGCCAATCAAGCCGACGGAGAACCCTCCATCAGCTGGAAGTATGATAGCTCATCCTCCTCGTCCAGGCACGCCTCGCCAGGCTCCTCCAATCTCGGGTCACCTGCATCTAAGAATGGGTCTGGTTGGTGTTTTAAAACACCGTCCCAGAGTGGGAGTGAGTGATCAACTCAGTGGGTGCTATTAACCTTAAGTTATCACATGCATCAATTTTAATAGGATCTTAATGAAAAACAGACAATCACATAAGTCTATGTAATCTTATTAATGCGCATGTATGCAGCATGAAATGATGCATGCCCTCACCACAACGCTCCCTCGTGCGACACCATCTAATGATCGCCAATGCCAATACTCCCTCAGTGCGACCTCGACTACCGAGTCGCCATCCTAACTAGTGCGATGCAATGCAATCGTATTAGCCAAGTTATTAGTTAGGTTCATTCATCCAGTCGATTGGGGAATCTGGTACACCCCACGTATTAATGTCCTAATATGGGTGCGAGGCCAAGACCCCCCAATGCGTGAGGCCGAGGCCCCACGGTCCGTGATCCTGTCGGGTTCCTCATCCCCGACTTTAAGCACATGAGGAGTGCCAATAGAAAGGGATCGCTCGCGGTCACTACGGGGAGGTGCGGTACCCCAACGTAGGCCGATAGCTCGGACACAGTGTCCTATTCCACCATGCCCGGCTCACGAGGCTGTGGATTAATTCCAAGTGGGTTATTGTTGGGCTACAACGGTTGTAAGGTGTCCCAGGTTTCATACAAGGGTGAGCAAATAGGGTTAACAATCATGGTTGGTCAGACAGTAGGCTAGTCCGCACGAGTCCAGGCAAGTGCATGGCGGAACGACATCAGGTGCAAGCAACCCATGTAGTCTAACTACAATCGCCCACACGCACTCGCACAAATCCATGGGTTAGCCTCAAGGTGGTCCTACCAACGAGACCGCCTTAACTCTCCTTGTTTTCTTGACCAACCCTAGCGTTTGGATGGTAGTCCACAACATGTCAACGGACAGGGTTATCAGCTAGCAAAATCATCATCATGTTCTCACACCTCAACATATAATTCAGATTCTTCTAATAAACAAGCTACCACAATTTAGGAGCAATGGTGCAAGTGTGTTGTGTGTGTGTGTTGGTGAGGAAGTGGCTCACTTCCTACAACTCATGGAAACAAATTTACACAGGAAATAAATAAGGCACGCATGCTATAAGGCATTGTCATATGAGCAATTCCAACAAGACATCAATAAGTGATCATCAAATTTCACCAAGTCATGTAAGAAGCAAGAACAACATCATGTGAGGAAATCAAATAAAACAAACGATTCCATAACACTCTAAATAAGCATAAATTCCTAGGTTTTCTCCATATTCTCTAAATGCATCAACCAAGCAATCAAAATCATTAAAATCATATTGAAATTGGTGCTAGGCCACCTAGGAGTAATAGTCCGCACCTATGGTTCGTTGGAGATTCGGAAAATGCCCTAGGAAAGAGGGTTTTTGGGTCTATCGGCCGGAATCCCCAAAGCAAGCTCTTGCATGTTAGAATTCCAAGACAAACCCACCTTTCTACAAGGATTTCAAGAATGGTGGGTGAAAACCTTACCTAGGCAACCCACGGTCAGTTGTTGAAGTCAAGGAGGAGAGTTTCTCCTTGTAAGAGAGGTAAGTAGTTGGAAGGGTTAACTCTCTTGGGGCCCCACTTTGATCTAGGGTCTACCTTGGATCTCCTCCTTCTCTCTTTGTCCTCTTTACTCTCCTTCACTCTCCTTCTCTCTTGGTGGTTGTAGCAAATGAGGGAGAGAGTTGTGAGAGATAGGGTTTATTCCCTAGACTTGGGCCCTTTGGCCTTAAGTTCTCTCAAATTCCCAAAATAGCCAACAATGACTCATTTTTAGAGTTGGAGTGGCCCGAACACTCCTCTGGCCACCAAATTCGGTGGGTAGGTGCCCTAGGGCCCGGTTAGGGCTCGAGTAAAATTTGGGAACAAACGGATGGGCGATTGTGGGGTTTGAGTCGATGATTCTGATCTTTAAACGGCCCTGAGGGGTCCATTTTGGTGATTGGAGTGATTTTGGTGGTCTTATGGCTATGAAATTTCTAAGATGGATGCTTCATGGCCCGATGAAGGGCCATGCAAAATTTAGGGACGATCGGACTTAGGGTTTGATCGTACGGGTCCGATTTGTGATCGACGGTCACCGTCCCACGATCGGGTCCCAGAGTTGGTGGACGGGTGTAGAAAAATCCATTAGACCTCCACCGTAAATATGGAAGAGATCCGATGGTTGGTTAGCCTGGTATCTCGGCTTCATTTGCAAGCGCCAGATTTTGGTCCTGGCATTGGTGGGTTGCATTTAGTCAGTGCCAGATCCCACTTCTGGCTGTCCGCTGGGTCTGCGGTCCGTGATGGTCTACAAGCCTAGTGAGTTCTATGGTTCTCTAATTTTTTTAGATTTTTCTGACCTTCCCGCGTCGCGGTACAGCCCGCCTGGGCTGTAGCTCAGTGTAAATGGTCATCTGGCTTGGCGGCCCGCACTAGGCCTTATCATGGCCTGTCTGGTTTATTCAAATGGGCTAATCCTTGGTTAATTAGCTTATGGTAGCCCCACCGCGTATGTTTTAATCGATCGGTCCCGTGGAAAGTCCCACGTGGATGCCCCAGGACACTGCACTGGTTGGACGGGTTGTTACAAGAAGACATAGATGATGCGCATATTGGTGTTCATGTGGAATAGGAGGAGCTAGATGATCTTGCGACTTTCTATTTTGATTTATTTGTATTTAATTTGTACCAACATGTATTGTAAAAACTTAAGACATTGATTTGTATAAGTTTTCCGGTAACTACTTAAAATTTTGGTTATGTATATTTGGACTCCCTCTTATACTTGATTTGTTTTTATTCCGCTAAATTACTAACTCTGATAAAGAAAAAAATGTACATGAAATTTGGGCCATTTCTAAAGGTTAACACTTGGGTTTTTGGAAAACAAGTAGTGTACTCGGGTTTCGGGACCCGGGGTGTTACAAGATGGTATTAAAGTGGAGTTTAGACAAACCTTAAATGTATTAAGTAAGGATATTGGAATTAGAGATTTAAACCTAAGTGGATCTTCCCAAGACTTAAAGAAAATTTTGAGAATGTAGAGACCCAAACTTAGTACTCCATTATAAATTATCAGGATAATTGTCTGGACTTAGAAACCAAACTTTGGTTCCCTTGGGAAATGCTAGGAATGCCATTCGAACTTATGTGAAATTCCTTTAGGGTTAAGGAAAATTGAAAACATAGAAAATTAAAACTTCAACCCCTTTGAGCTACGTAATTTAGTTATTTGAACCTAGAAATTAAATTTAGGTACTGTGGGAGGACAAGTGCCCTCCATGTAGCAATTAAAATCAAACGAGATCATTTCTCTGACTTCACTCCCAAGAAACTGTTTTAGAAATCTGGAGTTTAAACTTTTCTAAAATTTCCCTTAGTTAGAAACAAGATCGTCACGACCTTCAAGAAAGGAAGTGGACTTAAGCATCGTAAATTCCTCAACCACCCTATTGTACATTACATCGAACACAAGTACTTGCTGAACTAAAGGAATCATGTTAGAAATTGTAATTTGAATCCCCTAAGACCTCTCATTAATTACGGACAATATTTTCCATAAATTCCCGCGATTAGAACTAACTAGAGATAAAATTATAAAATTTTGGGTAAATTTTAACCTTAGATTGAGCATAATTTGGACTAGATTCGAGAATCTTGATAATGTAGCAAATTTCAAATTCAAATTTTAAGTACGATTCTGGTCTTGAAATGTTTAGGTAATACATTACGCAATAAGAATGTGCAGTGAAAACAAGATGTTTAATCGGGATCACAGACTGATGGAAACATGTTTAAGCGAGCATACGCGGTCTGACTCAAACTCTAAATCCTGATGATTACAATGATCTTAATGCCTTGATCAAGCAGAAGATCGAGATTCACCGGGGTTAGGAAATGATACTAATGAACTCTCTGCCCCATTCAGACAGAAGAGCGTGGTATCGGGCTTAGACCTACTACAACCGTCTTTCCATGGGGCCTGAATACGGAAAATAAGAGTATTTCTTATACTTGAAGATAGTGGGAGACTGTTGTTGTGAATTTCAAAATAGATAAATAAATAAATGAATGAATGAATAAGTATTAGACGCCGCCTAAAAAAAACTTTTTATGAAGGGAATCATGATGTTGGTGAGTGTGTTGATTCTTGTAAACCCCTTAGCTATAATAAGGAAAGATGTACGGATCATGGTATATATCATGTTAAGAATCTATGTAGTGATGGCACCCTTGGGCATTTTAGAAATAGGATACGCCATTAACACAAATCTTCCTACTTATAATATTAATAATTGGGATGAGCGTTATCGAATCTCGAGGATGAGATTCTTCTTTAAGGGGGGTAGATTGTAACGACCCCAGTTTTGCTAGCAAGTGGTATACATTTGTACATACAAACAACCTTTATAGGAAAATAATGAATGCTTAGAATCACCAAAAATTATAATATCATCGTCCCTAATCATATTAGAAGCACTGAATTTTGAGGACGAAATTCTTTTTAAGGGGGGTAGATTGTAACACCTCGTACTTTCTATACTTGGGTGTTACCATGAAGACCCAACTTAGTGTACACACAAACCTTACTCATTTGAGCGTTCACTTCATTCTAACATAAATCAGAGAATTAAGAACCATCTCCATCCATAGATTAAGCCATCTAACCATTGATGCTTAGGGAGAAGCCCCGTGGACACTCCACCTCTGAATTAAGGCCTATCTGACTGTTAACTTTGGAGTCTAACTGTACACCTACACCTCGAAATCCTGAGGAACCTATTGATCAGCAATTTATAACATTATCATGAATCGATGGTTTAGAATCCAACCAAACATCGCCAAAGCACTCTATTCCAAGAACAGATTCTGAGACAACTTTAGGAAAATTAAAATATACTATAAGTGTACTACTAGTACCCTTAATGTATAAATTAGAGCCAATCCAACCATCGGATCTACGATAATTGACACTTAATGGCTGATATTTCAGTTAATATGGCCCACATGAGCCTTGAAATTGCCTCATCTTTAGTTAAAGGCCCCAATTGGGACCTCTAAAGTGAATGGACGGAGTAGATTTTATTAAACATAACTATGGAGTGTACATAGTGGGTTGTACACCCACAGCACACAGAGTTCAAGTTCGGGTCAAACCGGGCTTGACCCGAGCTAACCCGAAAAAGAGGCATTTTTCTCTCTTTCCTCCGCATTTCCCGCCCGACTGCAGTTTACATGGACGACATCCATTTGCAGTTGTTGTGGCCCATTGTCAGCCATCGTTCCGATGATCAGAACTGTCCATCTAATAGAGGGCCCACGTCCAGACGAACCCCACACAGATCCGTACCTTGGAGCACGTGTGCATGCACACGATTTCTAGTGTGATAGACGCGTGCGTGCGGTGGTTTCCAAAAAATAGAATTATGTCGTACCTCCCTATCACGCTAGAAACCCACGTTCGTGGGGGAGATTCTTCAATCCTAACCCTTCATTTTCAAGGAATCTCAGTTGTGCATTCCTCCATAAAGTTAGGGCTTCACAACTGCAAAAGGGCGGAAGAAATCTTATCTATTTTGGTGCGATGGGACGATCCCAACCACCCATCTTCTTATAGAAGACTTCCTAGAGCATCCTGTATGCTCGTTCTAGGGCATTCAAAAACACCCTCAGTTTCGGTTATGATTTCTCACTGGAAGTACAACAAACGCGAGAAATATCATCCGCAACTCAAATCTCCCTAGCCATTGAGATTTTGATCTCATTCATCCAAAATGAGGGATCCACTATGATCATTGGGCTAATCAAAACCATCCATACGTATTAGATCACCAGATCCATCGTCTATAGAGAATCCTCCATTATAGAAAAGATCATCTTCTCCATTCATTTGGAAAACCAACCACCTGACGATGAGACCCATTCACCGATCAGAACCTTTCATTTAATGGGCCAAGGACCCATAAGTTCATTAAAGTGGTTAGATAAATGCCATTCAAAACTTTGCAACCATTAACATGATTAAACCATTGCATTATTTTCGGGTGTAAGTAATCCCGTGATTAGTTGGCATCCGAATAATCTAGAAGGAGGTTAATAAAGCCTTTAAAAAGTATGCCTTTTAGGGCAACACTTCCAAAAAGAGAAAGAAATCAGAAAAGAGAGAAAAGTGCGCTATTTCGATGCCGCTTAAAGTCGAGTCGACTCAGTTCGTTGTTTCTAGTTCGGGCTGAGTCCTGGGTTTCATCTGGTCCTTCCAACAGAAGGAAAGAAGTAGAAGAAGACAACGAAGAAGATGGACAGAAGGAAGAGAAAAATAAAAGGAAGAAGAGAGAAAGTAGAAGAGAATGAAGGAAGAGAGAGTTTGGCTCGGGCAGTGCCGAGCGGGCCAACTCATGGAGTTCGTGTAGGTTTGGGCTGTGCTTAGGTCGAGTCCAGATGCATCTGGGCCTCCACAAGAAACATAGAAGAAGAAGGGAGAAGAAAGCTGAGAAGACAATGAGGGAAGAGAGAGGGAGCCGATGCGCCGCACTGCTCCGACTCACCTGAACTACAAGTTTGAGTTAGCGAGTTATATGAGATGTCTTGACTCTGTGCGAGTCCTAGGAGAAGGCGTAAGAGAAGAAAGGAGAAGGGAGATTCGGTGAGGACTCATTCCGACCCACTGAGACAACAACTGAGTTGGGTTCGAGCGATCTGGGACATAGTGACTCACTGAGCCGTTTGTTTCTAAATCTGGTCTGAGTCCAGATTTCTGTCGGCCATCTAGACAGAGAAGGAAAGAAGAAGAAAGTTAAAAAAGAAAAGAAGGTAGGAGAAGAAGGGAGGAAAGGAAGGATGAAGGAGAAGGCAATAGAGAGAGGACATAAGTCGAGTCGGGTTGGACTATTGTCGAGTCAGCTTGCCTCGATTCGAATGAGTCATGGTTCGAGTTTGGGCCGAGTCTGCGCTGTATCTGGGCCATGTCCAGACCTATCCAAGTTGAAAATGGAAAGAGAGAGAGAGAGGGAGAGAGAGAGAGGAATGAAGAAGGAAGAATTTCTTGTCTACCGAGTCAACTCGCTGGTCCACAGCAAGCCGGGTCAAGCTTACTCAGGTTAGCAACTTTTTTCAATTACAATATTTCATGCAAGTATGGTTCTAAGGAAATTAAAATTCTATTATTTCTTTAATGAACTTGGCAGCTCATTGAATCATCTCGCTAAGTTGGCCTTGTTTTGGCTAAGTTTTAGGTCCATTACCGCACTAAAATTGAAATGATTCGAAGCATGTCGATCTAGTATAGTCAACTCAGTTAGGTGAGGTAAGTTGATTGAGTTTTATTTTGTAATTTTAATTTCACCTTGGCTAATCTTATAAATAGATGATGATTGGATTTAAATTCAAGTATCTGAACATCTTATGGATCTTTAATATCCCTATTTTGTTTTAAAATGAATATTTTATATGTGTCAGTGTCATTGATATTGTTCATGGCTTGTTTGACCACTTGTGATTACTTTATGGTCTTTTTGGAGGGTCCTCGAACTAGTGGCGAATTATGTAATGGACTCCTTAAGATTATGTTGTGAACTTATCATCTTGTGGATTGCTTGTGCCTTTATGGCTTTTTGGAGATAATCCCTTCTATCGCATCCTTGAATGGCCTATTTACCTTTTATGGCTTTAATTGACTATTTTCCCTTTTGTGGTTTTTATAGATTATTTTCGTATAACACTACGATGGTAAGTTTTACTTTTCGAAATATGATTGGCCACTAGTTGAAGAAGTTACCTTTAAACATCTTATTTGTTAGTCTCATGAGTCAGGAGTGGTTGTATGTGACACTATGCCCGAGCTGTCGGCCTATGCTGGGTGATGAGCCCCCCATAGTGACCTTTGAGCTTTCTAAAAATGGTTGTTTGAAATTGAAATAATAACGGTTAGGCCTAATCATGCAACTCATGGCATGCAGACTTTACCTGGTGGTCGATAAAAGACGCGGGGTTTTCTTGGGTCACTACAGGCTATACCATAGAATATTTTACCTAGTGATTATCACGCCCCAAACCCAGAAATCGGATTCACATGAATCACGATCGCCGAACCTGGTACTGACAGCCTCCGTAGTACCCCATTCTCGGCTCCCAACGTTCGTATGCTAGGTTCCAATCCTGGGATTCTACAAGGAGGATTATCCAACATACATTTGCCTCATAAGAAGCATAACCACAAGTATACCCAAATCATAAAGGCAACATCATCATCACATATCCACTAATATAATCATTTGAATACAATGCTGAAAGGGAAATACATATATCGAAAATTAAAGCTCCAGAAGACCACCGTTCGCTCCAGGATCGACACTACTGCAACCTAACATCACCTGCATGCATCTATCGTGCATAGGCTTATAGAAAGCTTAGAGGGTGGTGTAAGTGTGTGCACAAGGTAAGTGCCAAGTGTGCAATACGATGCTATAAATTAGATAATGGAATAAATAGAAATACTGACAAGATACGATATCAGAGTAATGCGAAAACCTACTGATAGGGCCATAAATACCATCAGCCTTATTCAGACTATACGATGTAGAAATATAATAAAAACAATATCATATACTGATGAAGCAATGCAGATCAGCTATGCAATGCGGAGACAGCAAGTCAAATATCCTATGCTGATGATGCAAATGCAATATGCAAATCCTGATGAGTCCACGAATACTGCCAGTCGTATCTAGGCCGTATAAATGCATAAACATAGTAACCCCAAATACCATATATTACGAATGTAATGCGAAATGCAGTGTGAATGGAATGACCATGTTGGAGTGTGAAGTCAGGATGATAGTACATAGTATCGCAGACTATGGGGTCTACCACAAGGAACTTTTATCCAAACCAGTCCCATACCTAAATTTGGATAGTCAGACTCAATGTGATAAACTCCTAATCTCAGGTGAGTCGCGCGCCCAACCGAAATCCTGGCCATGTAAAGATACACGTAACAAATAGTTACGCACCACTAGCCCGAGTGGATAGTGAAGGAATGAATGAATGAATATGTAATTCCTGCTCAATAAGTCCACATATCAGTACGGTTACTCTCTGGGAAATCACCGGGGTCTATTACACTCCAAACCAGATTGCCGCCCCATCACGCACAACAAGGTGAGTGAAAGAGACCTCACTATCCGCCTGCCAATATCGGGCCTGGCTCGTCGATGGCAGACCCATTCCTAGAGCTGGTCAGACTCAGCCTAGCATTGCCCCCTCCTCTCAGGCAGGTAAGGCCGTACCCCCTTTCAACCGACCACGACACAGTGGGAGACGCGGCCTAATGGTATGCGGCCCTCATGCGCTCATGCATCCACTCGGTCTAGACGTTGGAGCAACCTTTGGAACCAAGAGGGTTTAGGGACTTTCACCCAGGGATATCTATAGCACCCCATGTAGAACAGATTTTCAGTGTCCCATCTGGTCATCCACGAAATACCTGTGGAGGCTACGACCCTGATGTCGCTAGGGCGTACAGTAATCATAATACATAATGCAAGATGTATGAGTCATACAATCCAGTCATGCATCAATCCTGTACATACTGTGCACTCGTGTGAGATAATCTTCGCCTATCAGGGAGTCTCATAACCTGCCCAATGTCATATGCAATGGTCAACCACATCTCATAACAAACATGCAGATGATGCTTATGGTCATGTATCATGATGTTATATTGTCACATACTCATAATCGGTATCAATAACCGACGTTGACTATCGACCTCGACAATGTGGACATTTAACTAACATTGTCTACAAGAAATGGCCCATATGGAGCCTAATACATAGTGGACCCATGGCCTTACAAAAGGGGCCGAATATACAATACCATGGGCCTCACTCAAGGGCTTAATACACATCATGATGGGCCTTTAATACAGGTCGCATACTGATGTTTTATTTAAACCAACCTGATTTAAATGATTTTAAACTCGCAAGTATACGAATCAGATGTAGATATGGTACGTATTACGAGATCGTTCCCACGAGGACTGGTTGTTATAATTCAAAATTAAAGACTCTTCTTAACTAATCCAACAAATATTTGAGATAGTAATTGAGTAAACTAAACAAAAATCAATGGAAAAATAACCGAGAGCAATAAGGAAAATTCAATCAAGGAGAAGACTAGGACTTTCGAATCCACTTCTAATTATCACAAACCTTGTTCTACCTGTTGATTCACCCTAATTCAGATTGATATCAAAATAAATAAAGTGCACTTTATGTCCTTGGTCGGGTACACAGAATGTATAATTCCTTAAAGCATATGGATCACATCTTTCTATCCATGGTCAGGCACAGAGAGATGTAGATTCTTGTTTCTTCCTCTATAGGAACTTGTTCATGGTCAGACACAAGCACCTAAAATAATATTTCAAACAACATCCATAACTAGACTTTGGTTGAGCTCTTAGAATGGAGGAGTACGGATATTCCAGTCAAGTACACTAGAGAAAGAAACAAATCAATCAAGTTAAGATTAAATCAACAAACAAGGATCATTCAAGTTGGAGGCTTCATCTCAGCCCTAGCTAAGGAATTTAGCTATCCATGTGATCAATTAGAAAGTAAGAAAAATAACATTGATGAAAGGAAAACATCCTTCTCTCTTTCTATTCTCTTTTTCTTCTCTTTTCTTCTATTTTTCTTCTCTTTTCTTCTCTTTCTCTTCTCTGGATCTGTACCCTGGCTCTCCTCTCTCCTTGTCTACATTTTGCATCTCCTTTTGTAGCTGCTGGAGTGGCTGGAATGGAGAAAATCGGGTTTGGAAAGCTGTCGTATGCGTAGCGAAAGCCCTTTTCGCTGCCGAGTTCAGATGCAAAACAGCCCCCCCTTTCCTCGCTCAGTTTCCTAATAAATACCGTCCCTTAGGACGTTTCCGAGTTCTCTACATGATGGACGGATCAGATCTTCCATCTGATCGAGGATGGTGGGCCACAACCGCCCGGAAGTCTGCTTTTCGCGGACGTGCGTAAGCCTTCGCACGTCCGGCGCTGTGATGCTCGGTGGGCCCCACATAAGCATTTTCGGGAAAATCCACCCCGTACATTGGATTCAGGACAAAATTTCGTTCAAAGACGGATGGTTTTGAACGTCCATTGACGCGGCCCAGAGAAGGAATCATGCTGAGATCTTTTTGAACGTTACAGGGCAGCCCGCTTGTGATCTCTATAGCGCACACGTGTGCACGTATGGGCATAAACTGTAAACATGATTTTGTAGCTCTTGAACCCTTCTACACGATGAATGGTTTGGATTAGACGTACGTGCCGTGGGTGGGGCCCACAGAGGTCCGTAAAAATGGACTTTTCGTCCGTTACGCAGCGCCAGAAATGGAAACATCCGTTTTTTAGGAAGGAAGTTGGGTCAGCGCTGCTGACCGACTTAGTTCATTCGGTGCACGGGCAGTGCACATGTGCACTATGCACATGTCACACAAGGTGGGGTCCACTATGATGCTGTCGAGAAATTCAATCCGTCCATCCTATTTCTCATCTTATTTAAACTGTCTAGGTCAACTTTGAAGTATATCCAGATTGTAAGTGGGCCTAAAATTAGAGATTAATGGGTTGATCTGTCCGTTGGCCCACTTCTCGAGATATCCAATGGTTGAAATTTAATATGTACGGTTTATTTATGGCCTTCAGGCCATGTATGAAGTTTCGAGTCAATCGGATGGTGGAAACCATGTGATCTTGCATTTTGGACCATTTTCGGGCCTTTTTAACGTGAATGGCTTGATTTCCTTGGATCCCTAGCATGTAAATTCTTCAGTCTCTCTGGAGTGCGTCCCTTGCTCTGATGACTTCGGAGTGTCAAATCCATGCTTGTAGTACTCTTTTTCCATCAATGCTCCTAATTTCATCCGGCAACAAAAATATAATTAAAATACTCCGTTAAGCATTATCATGTACGTAAAATCATGCAATAATTAGGGTCTGATATGCAATATTCGACCCTTATCACAACCCTCAACCAGCATTTTGCTAGTCCCGAGCAAAACATGCGAAAAATAATTTTAGAAATAAAAGACAATTCCTTTGAACCCGAGTGACTTGTGAACAGATCGTCGAGGCGCGAGAATTTTAAGATTCATGAACGGTGCACAAAATTTTTCTTTCTAGAATCAAGCTCACGGTAAACTTCATAATCAATTTCAAAATATTAATCCATTAATTAGAATATTCTAAACATTGAGTTCCATGAGTGTATAGTGTAATCTCGGCTTACTATCATTAAGAGATCCAATTGTCAATTTCATGATATCATTAGTAATTAACAACGGAATGCATGACAACTGAAACCAACACTTGCTTGATAGGTTAACTTTTCATTCTATCAGCCTTTGATTTTTTTATGAACAGTAACGCTAAGGAAGGGAATTAAATCCTCACCTATAGGGAGCAAACCTATGGTAAAGATTGTACACCTAACCCTTTTCTCATGTCAACCATAGGGAATCGAATCTTCATCTATAGGGAGCAAACCTATGATGAAGATTATATGACTTACGCTTTCTCTCAATTCTTAGTTATGGACCGAAGCTAAAAATTTCAGGCTGGTTCCTTTCATGCTTAGTGATTACCAAGTTAATCATTTAATGTTGAAACGGAACCTTAATGTGCAACCGAGATGTGATATGTGAGATCATGACTCAATCAATGTTTAAAAGTTCTAATTATGGGTTAACCATTCAAACTTAACTGTGAAATCTAACGGATGGCTGAATCCAAGAGTTATAAATTACCGACATTCTGTACCTTGCGATGTTAAAATTACCCTTATCCTTCACAATCACTTCAAATGTATAAGAAATTCCAGAAAAATTTAAAAAAATTTCACAATTTGTGCTCAAGACCAAGAAAATACTGATGAGGTAATCTAATCGCCCACCTCCAACTTAAAATCTACATTGTCCTCAATGTAAAAGAAATAAACATGCAATGCACATGGGACAACGAAAATAAAAGAGGAGTGATGGACAAATAGTACATGTATGAAAGAATCTAGAGGCTTTCCAAAAAATATCCATGTAAGAGCGAGTCAGCATAAGAGAGAAATCAACAAAAGCAAAATGAAAAAAATGCAAAAAAAAAATCCTACCTATACCACTTTCGCAGGTGCTCTCGATTGCATTTAGCGTATGCAACAAGCCTTTAAATCCCTAGGTTGCCCCTAATGGACGAGTTGTAGTCTCGTGAGGGTTTGCAGTAATGTTACCCACAAACATTGAACTGACTAGGAAAAAAAATGGAATGAAAAGATAGGTTGCCTCCCAGGAGCGCTAAGTTTAACGTCTTCAGCCAGACAAGAATGGACCATGAACTAATCAATCTTAATAACCTGGGTCCGCTAACTAAATTTCCTCAACATCTTGATTAACCAATCCCAGACTTTTTGGGAACAACTTGAACCGTGCTATTTGAAATGGGGTAGACATCCAACAATTTAAACACCTCCGCTCGAATGACTTCTTTCACGTCTAACAACCTAAGCACCTCCGTTGGAATGATACCAACGTTTAACAATCTAAGCACCTTCGCTCGAACATCCTTTTTTATGTTAGGGTTAAGCCCCCTTTGCATTTCACGCGATGTTTCTGCATTTTCTTCAAGATCAATACGATGCATACACAAAGTGGGGCTTACTCCCTTCATGTCCTCTATCGTCCACCCAATAGCTGCCTTGTATTCTCTAAGCACTTTAAGCAACTTATTCTTCTGTTCCTTCTCAAGGTTAGACATTCTGATGACAGGTAGGGTCTCAGACGGACCTAAAAATGCATACTTGAGGTTTTCAGGCAATTGGTTAAGGTCAAGTTCAGGTGGTTTCTCAATAGATGGGACTGGTTTAGACTCAGAGGGTGGAAGAGGTTCCACTTTCACTTTCCATTTGACAGTCTCCATTATAGGAGTAGAATCGAGCAATGCATTGACTTCTTGGATGGAATTCTCTATGTCAAAATCCATGCTAAATGTGCTAAGCAAGTCTCAAGTGCGTCTTCAGAAGATTGAAGGAAAGATTCATGCACTAGACTCTCAATCATGTCCACTTCACATATATCCTCCGAGTCTGCTGGTTGTTGTGCAGCATTGAAAACGTTGAGCTTGATCTTCATGTTACCAAAGGACAACTTCATAACTCCATTCCTGCAATTTATGATAGCATTGGATGTGGCCAAGAATGGACGTCCTAAGATAACCGGGATTTGACTTGTAGGATTCTGGACAGGTTGAGTATCTAGAACGATGAAATCCACTGGAAAATAAAACTTGTCAACCTGGATTAGCATATCTTCAATAATACCACGGGGCACCTTGATAGATCTATCAGCTAGTTGTAATGTTATTATAGTTGGTTTCAGCTCACCAAGTCCTAGCTGCTCATAGACCGAATATGGTAACAAATTAACACTGGCCCCTAAATTTAGGAGGAGTGTTGTTTTGAATCATGGAGCTGAGTTGCTCAGCAAGGAAGACCTTCTTATGAACATTCATCTTACGCTTTTGAGTGCATAAATCTTTAAGAAACTTAGCGTAAGCAAGAACTTGCTTGATAGCATCAAGCAACGGAATGTTGATTTGCACTTGCTTAAACATGTCCAATATCTCATTAAAGTTGTTTCCTTTCTTAACCGGTGCCAGACGTTGAGGAAAAGATGCTTTAGGCACATAAGATAGCACATGAGTGGTTCCTGGAGAGTCAGAGTGTTGTTGGACTTTGGATGCACTAGTATGTCTCTCCGCTTCATTTTGATCTTCTGATTTGGAATTTGATTCTTCCCTAGGCATCTCTACTTTGTTCTCGATCTGTTTACCGGACCTAAGGGTAATGATTGATTTGGCTTGCTCATGATATTATTCTTGGTTTGAATTAGAGCCAATCTCATACTGTCCTTTTGGATTTACCACAGGTTGACTAGGAAACTTGCCCTTCTCTCACTCACTCAATGTGGCAGCAAGTTGACCCAACTGCACTTCCAGCTTAGCAATGGATTGCGCATTTGCATGTAAACTCTGCTCGTTAGCTAGTAAAGTGTGTTGGGTGTCTTTTTGAAATTGAAGTGAACTCTGCATAAAAAGATTGAGTGTATCCTCAAGAGATGGTTTCCTAGATTGTGGAGGTATTTGTTGATACTGTGAGAACTGCTGAGGTTGTTGACTGCCAACTTGGGAGTAAGGTTGCATAGGAGGATTTTCAGATGGTCTTCCTTGTTGTGGTCCTTTTGCCTAAGAAAAATTTGTATACCTAGCCCACCCTGGATTATAGGTGTCTGAGTAAGGATCATTCCCAGGTCTCCGAAAGGTGTTCATAGCATGTACTTGTTTAGAGAGAAATTCTAAAAATGCTGAACTAGATGGACAAGACTGCGTAGGATGGGCGAGACTAGAACATATGGCACATGACTCGACTTGAGTTGTTTGTGGAGGTCCATTGTTTAACATTAAAGCATCCACTTTTTTTGTTAGGCTATCAATTTTGGCATAAAGATCTGGCGTGACTCCTACCTCATATATACCACCTTTCTTCTGTGGTTGAGGACTCCTTTCACCTCTATTTGAGTAGTCCCATTGCTGGGAGTTTTCACACAAGGTTTCAAAGAAATTCCACACTTCGACATCACTTTTGGTCATGAATGACCCTCCACTGGTGGCGTCAACCATGCGACGGTTTTGGGGTGTCAGACTGTCATAGAAGTATTGAACCTGTTGCTACTTTTCAAAACCATGGTGTGGACATTTAAGAAGTAAATCTTTCCATCTTTCCCAACATTCATGAAAGTGCTCACCCTCTTTTTGTGTGAAATTCGTAATTTCTCTACGGAGAGCATTAGTTTTGTGAACCGGGAAGAACTTGTTTAAGAACTTCTTAGACAATTGGTCCCATGTAGTGATAGACCCAACTCCTAGAGAATTCAACCATGCTTGCGCCTTATCCCATGCTTTCGCCTTAACCTTCAAAGAAAAAGGAAAAAGGCGCAAACGGATCGAATCGTCTAAAAAGTTTTAGAACTTAAAGGTGGAGCAAATGTCTAAGAATTCTTTCACATGATGATATGGATCCTCCTTATCTGAACCATAAAAGGAGGGCAACAATTGTATGACCCCAGGTTTAAGTTCAAAGTGTGCTGCCGTGGTGGTAGGCAACACTATACATGAAGGCGCATTGAATTGGACAGGAGCTGAATAATCTCTAAGAGCTTTAGTTCCATTCTCTTCCGCCATTTCAAATAGGATGTTTCTAAATCTTTTACAAAAGGTTCTTTCTATTTCAGGATCAAAAGGTGCTAGTTCTATGTTCAGAGATCTACGTCCTAGCATAAACTATGTTATCAATATAAGAAAGAAAACTAAACTAAGATGCAACCTAAGATGAATAAAACTAAAAGAAAAAGTTATGAATTCCTAAAAACAAGAGAAAGTTGTGTAAACGAGAATTTGAAGGAAGAACCCGGAAAAGGAGATGATGAATGTCTGAAGATTTGAGAGCTCCTCCTTTTGAAGACAATGTTATTTAGCAGCTTCCTTCCTCAATTCCAAATTAGAAGTTTATGTCAGGTCCCTACAAAACAAGAAATATGTTAGTTTCTAAAAAAAATTTAACCTAAAGTCAGTAAAAAACCTAAGACTATGAATTATGATAAGAGAGAATCCTGAATCCAATTGGATCGAAACAGTCCCCGGCAACGGCGCCAAAAACTTGATGTTTTATTTAAACCAACCTGATTTAAATGATTTTAAACTCGCAAGTATACGAATCAAATGTAGATATGGTACGTATTACGAGATCGTTCCCACGAGGACTGATTGTCACAATTCAAAATTAAAGACTCTTCTTAACTAATCCAATAAATATTTGAGATAGTAATTGAATAAACTAAACAAAAATCAATGGAAAATAACCAAGAGCAATAAGGAAAATTCAATCAAGGAGAAGACTAGGACTTTTGAATCCACCTCTAATTATCATAAACCTTGTTCTACCTGTTGATTCACCTTAATTCAGATTGATATCAAAATAAATAAAGCGCACTCTATGTCCTTGGTCGGGTACACAGAATGTATAATTCCTTAAAGCATATGGATCACATCTTTCCATCCATGGTCAGGCACGGAGAGATGTAGATTCCTGTTTCTTCCTCTATAGGAACTTGTTCATGGTCAGACACAAGCACCTAAAATAATATTCCAAACAACATCCATAACTAGACTTTGGTTGAGCTCTTAGAATGGAGGAGTACGGATATTCCAGTCAAGTACACTAGAGAAAGAAACAAATCAATCAAGTTAAGATTAAATCAACAAACAAGGATCATTCAAGTTGGAGGCTTCATCTCAGCCCTAGCTAAGGAATTTAGCTATCCATGTGATCAATTAGAAAGTAAGAAACATAACATTGATGAAAGGAAAACATCCTTCTCTCTTCTATTCTCTTTTTCTTCTCTTTTCTTCTCTTTTTCTTCTCTTTTCTTCTCTTTCTCTTCTCTGGATCTGTACCCTGGCTCTCCTCTCTCCTTGTCTACGTTTTGCATCTCCTTTTGTAGCTGCTGGAGTGGCCGGAATGGAGAAAATCGGGTTTGGAAAGCTGTCGTATGCGCAGCGAAAGCCCTTTTCGCTGCCGAGTTCAGATGCAAAACAGCCCCCCTTTCCTCGCTCAGTTTCCTAATAAATACCGTCCCTTAGGACGTTTCCGAGTTCTCTACATGATGGACGGATCCGATCTTCCATCTGATCGAGGATGGTGGGCCACAACCGCCCGGAAGTCTGCTTTTCGCGGACATGCGTAAGCCTTCGTACGTCCGGCGCTGTGATGCTCGGTGGGCGCCACATAAGCATTTTCGAGAAAATCCAGCCCGTACATTGGATTCAGGATAAAATTTCGTTCAAAGACGGATGGTTTTGAACGTCCATTGACGCGGCCCAGAGAAGGAATCATGCTGAGATCTTTTTGAATGTTGCAGGGCAGCCCGCTTGTGACCTCTGTAGCGCACACGTGTGCACGTATGGGCATAAACTGTAAACATGATTTTGTAGCTCTTAACCCTTCTACACGATGAATGGTTTGGATTAGACGTACGTGCCGTGGGTGGGGCCTACAGAGGTCCGTAAAATGGATTTTTCGTCCGTTACGCGGCGCAGAAATGGAAACTTCCATTTTTTGAAAGGAAGTCGAGTCAGCGCTGCTGACCGACGTAGGTTCGCTCGGTGCACGGACAGTGCACATGTGCATTATGCACATGTCACATAAGGTGGGGTCCACTATGATGCTGTCGAGAAATCCAATCCGTCCATCCTATTTCTCATCTTATTTAAACCGTCTAGGTCAACTTTGAAGTATGTCCAGATTGTAGGTGGGCCTAAAATTAGAGATTAATGGGCTGATCTGTCCGTTGGCCCACTTCTCGAGATATCCAATGGTTGAAATTTAATATGTACGGTTTATTTATGGCCTCCAGGCCATGTATGAAGTTTCGAGTCAATCGGATGGCGGAAACCATGTGATCTTGCATTTTGGACCATTTTCGGGCCTTTTTAACGTGAACGGCTTGATTTCCTCGGATCCCTGGCATGTAAATTCTTCAGTCTTAGTTCTCTGGAGTGCGTCCCTTGCTCTAATGACTTCGGAGTGTCAAATCCATACTTGTAGAACTCTTTTTCCATCAACGCTCCTGATTTCATCCTGCAACAAAAATATAATTAAAATACTCCGTTAAGCATTATCATGTACGTAAAATCATGCAATAATTAGGGTCTGATATGCAATATTCGACCCTTATCACATACACATCACATCCGGCTTCGACAATCGGAATCGGCAATCAGTCACAATAATCGGCCTCGATCTATAATCGGTCAAGTCAATCGATAATCGGCCACGATAATTGGCCTCGACAATTGGAATCAGCAATTGATCACGATAATCGGCCTCGATCGATAATCGGTCAATTGGCCACTACAATCAGAATCGACAATCGGCCACGTCAATCGATAATCAGCCACGATAATTGGCCTCGACAATCAGAATCGGCAATCGGCCTCGACAATCGATCACGATAATCAGCCTCGATTGATAATCGGTTAATCAACCATGACAATCAGAATTGGCAATTGGCCACGTCAATCGACAATCGGCCTCGACAACAGAATCGGCAATCGATCATGATAATCAGCCTCGATCGATAATCGGTCAATCCACCATGACAATCAGAATCGGTAATCGGCCACGTCAATCGACAATCAGCCATGATAATCGGCCTCGACAATCGATCACGATAATCAGCCTCGATCGATAATTGGTCAATCAACCACGACAATCAGACTTGACAATTGGCCACGTCAATCGACAATCGGCCACGATAATCGGCCTCGACAATCAAAATCGGCAATCGATCACGATAATCGGCCTCGATCGATAATCGGTCAATCGACCACGACAATCAGAATCGGCAATCGGCCTCGTCAATCGACAATCGGCCACGATAATCGGCCTCGACAATCAGAATCGGCAATCGATCACGATAATCGGCCTTGATAATCAGAATCAGCAACCGGCATTAATGAGAGTGGCCTAACATGGCCTAAGGGAAGGTCACAATGTGGACATTAAACCATCATTGCCCAATAATGTGGCCATTTAACCAACATTACTCTCAAGAGTGTCCCACATAGAGCCAAACGTATAATGGGCCCATGGCCTCACATAAGGGCCACATATACATTACATCGGACCTCGACACATAGGCCATAAATACATCACATCGGGCCCCAACACATGGGTCAGGTATACATTATATTGGGCCTCATATATATCAGGTGGACCGCTCAAATATCATATTGGACCAGGTATACGGCCCATAAATACATCACAATGGGCCTCACTAAATGGGCCATAAATACACAACAGGTGGGCCCTGCACATGGGCCTCAGATACATCACACGGGCCACAACCTATGGGCCTAATACATGTCACAATGGGCCTTGCCCATAGGCCACGAATACATCACAATGGGCCATAACCCATGGGCTTCAAATACACAATAGGTGGGCCTCAAATATACATCACATGGGGCCTCATCAAATGGGTCGCACTAACATTATATTGGGTCGCATTCAAGGGAGTCTAATACATTAGGCGGGCCTTGCACGTTGCAGGTGCACCCAACAGATGGACGGCCTAGAAGTAAACACGTACATCATGGAAGGCTCCACCATCTAGAAACGCTAGACGGTGTGGGTTTACAACTCATACATCATGACCCCACATCCAGGGGCCGGATGGCTTGGATAAAACACCTACATCATGTGGGATCCACGTCCAGGGATGGACAACCTAGATAAAATACGTACGACATGGCGGGCCCACGTCTAACCCGTCTGGATAGATGGCACCGATAAAACACATATATATCTCAGCGGGCCCTATGGTCTGACCGGACGGCCTGGATTAAACATTCATATGAGGTGGGTCCGATATGAGGACGGTCCCTCGGGGTGCAGACCCGTCTATGTGGGCCCTGAGAGGGAGGTATGAAGTGGATAAACATATACAGTATGGCAGGCCCTGATGGACGCCAGTCTAGCAACGTTTTGGGCTTGCTTGAAATCTGGGCCCCTATACACATCACAGTGGGCCTGGGAGAATTAAAAGAATGCATATCATTGGGCCTGCAGTTAGACACCGTCCAGCTGCTGGACCTGGCCCCTCAGCTCGGGTCATGCCATAAAATGATCTCTACAAATGGATGGTATGGATGTTGCACACGTACATTACAGTGGGTCCCACCCACTGGATGGGTCAGGTGCGTGGAAGGCCCATATAACACGTGGGCCTGGAATTTGAAGTGCAACAACATCTCTGTTGTTGCTATGGTGCGGCCCACAGGAGTACTGATCTGGCAACTCGCATATAAGACCGTAAGTTGAGGTGGGGTCCACACGTCCCACATGTGGACCGTGGACATACAACACATCATCAAATTAAGTGGCCACCCAAATCCCATTCAGGGATGAACGGTTTGGATATAAAACAATCCACACGGTGGGGCCCGTCGTACTTGCTGACGTCATTAAAGTAGCTTTGCTGCTGGGTAACGTACACCAGCCAATCAGATTCACCAGATGGTATTGTATATCATGATATATAATATATAATATATATATTTTATTTGAAGAAGACCAACCAGCGTCCTGAACGGATGGACGGCTGGGGTATAAAATACACGCGCCAGGGCAGGCCACACGTGGCAGCAACAAGGTGGGCCCCACATCCCCTGCATGGACGAGATGGATCTAGAACACATACATCAGCGTGGGGTCCACACGTGTGGGGCCACGCTGCTAGGCAGCATGAATACAATACATATATCACGGTGCCCATAGAGCGTTGCTGACGTCTTTGCAATGGGCCCACCTTCCAGAAAATGGACGTACGGCTGGGATGGGTTACAAACCATCAAGTGGGTCCCACGCTGCATGGATGCAGCACACGAGTAGAGTGGGTGGCATAAATAAAACACTTGCATTACGGTGGAATCCATCCGTCCAGAAAACCTCTGGGTGGTGAAGATAAAACATATAAATCAGGTGGATCCCACCGTCCCTGATGGACGCTGGATATACATACCTCAAGTTAGACCCCACACGTCCAGCAGATGGACGGTGTGAAGGTACACATACATCAACGTGGTGCCACGCCAATGGCCCACCCGTTTTGGGATCAAGCTGATATTTATACTCCCATTTCATACAGTCCAGCAGCATTGCTGCTGGACGCCTGAACCTGGTCGGTCAGGATCAGATGAGCCTGTGGCCTGGACAAAATGGATGGACGTGTGGATGTGGGACACATGCCATGGGCATCCAGCACCCGCACATCAAGGTGGGTCCACGCGGTAGCCCACCAAAGCTTTGGATCAACTTGATATTTGTATTTTTCCTTCATCCAGGCCTGTCCAAATGGATGGGCAGCAATGGTGGGTCCCGTATTTGGACGGTGTGGATCAAACTTAACATGATGGGCCACACACCTCATTAACATCATCACCAAACAACAACAACAAAAAAAAAAGAAAAAAAAAGAAAGAGAGAGAGTGAGAGAGAGGGAAAACGGATGGAGGGGCCTCGCCACTATGGGCCCCTCAATACAATGCATATATCAAGATGGGTCCCACCATATGGGGGCCTTAAATCAAAACAACGAGATGATGAATACCCACCTTTGATCTGCTTGGACCTCTTCTTCCATCAATGCATCCTAGAGCTCCAAAGGGTGCATTTGAACGGTGGAGATTGATTTTGGAGAGTGGGATTGGGTGGTAGAGAGTAGGCCACACCAAGCTCCTCCATGGAAGGCATGGATGTTGGAGCTCTTGGGGTTGTTTGGAGAATGAGAGAGAGATGAGAGAGAGAGGTAGGTGTGATGGGTGTAAATGAGTGATGTGAATTTGTGTAAGAGAGAGTACTTTATGTAAGAAAGAGTTGACTTTAAGGGAAAGGTGGTTGTACTTGGGGATGGGTGAGTGATGGAGGGTGATGTGTACTTGATTAATTTGACATATTGTAGAGATTCTCTTGGTATTTACAACGCGCGGTGTTTTCTCAAACTGAATGCGAGCCCACATCTCTTGGCCAGGGTATCACATTGGTGTGCGAGTTGTAGCGTTGGAATCGCGGCGACGGCGCGATCGTTATGGTACAAGTTTCGAGTCGAGCCGACTCCGATATGTTCAACTCGTCTTAGGATCGCGCGTAAACGTCGAATATACGTCAAGGGTTGCCGGAATTCGACCGGGAGGACTGCGAAAGCCTACGGAACGATACGGGCTAGGATATGGGTCTCACAGTGATCCTAAGTTTTCGTTGCGTGCATTCAACTGCCATGGGTTGTCCTTTTCACATGGACTTTTCCAGGTGTCTAGTTTTTCTTGAACGTATCATAGAATACTCTTCTTGGAAGTTAGGTCACCTTGGGTGTCCTCGTTGCATGGTCTTTTTCGGATGGGTAGTTCTCCTTAGGACGTACCTTTAAGTACTTTTTCAGGTGGCTAGGTATCCTTGGGTGACCTTTTTGCCAGCTGGATGTGCATCCCCATATCTGTGAGCATGAGCATGAATGCGTATCTGATGAACCTTATTTGATTACTATGATAATCATTGCGAAATATTTGTTATATATTGTTCTTGACAACCATGCTTAACTATCGTGATGTTTGTTAAATCTTGAGGGTTATTCCTCATTACGATAGCCATTAACTCTATCAAACCATATTTAGTGTACAGGAGACGTAGATGATGCACATGCTGGTATTCATGTGGAATAGGAGGAGCCAGATGATCTTGTGACTCTCTATTTTGATTCATTTGTATTTAATTTGTACTAACATGTATTGTAAAAACTTAAGACATTGATTTGTATAAGTTTTTGAGTAACCACTTGAAATTTTGGTTATGTATATTTGGACTCCTTATATTTGATTTGTTTTTATTCTCCTAATTTACTAACTCTGATAAAGAAAAAAATGTACATGAAATTTGGGCGATCTTTAAAGGTTAATACTCGGATTTCAAGACCCGAGGTATTACAGAAGACCTATCCTTTAGTGGACTTTTTATCCCCTACACTTGATATCTAACTTGCATCGGTATATTTGTAACACCGTGAAAATCGGGGGTCGTGCATAAACTCGACTCCCGAGTTCCTGGGGTCACTTATAACCAATTTTCATTAATATACGCTTAAATCAAGTTTAAATGCACAACCTGAAATTTTTCGGAACATGAAGCACAAACACACAAGTTTACTGAAATAAAAGAGATCAAGTATATATACAAGTCCAAAAGAATGTATAATGGATCACACAAGCGTTACCCAACAAAATCACCAAAAAGAATAGTATGACCAAAAGAATAAAGCTGAGTCTACTACTCAGCGATCTAACGTCCCATCTACTGAGTCGATGAAGACCCACTCATCAACTGGAAGTAGGAGAACTCGTCCTCCTCCTTGAGGCATGCGCCGCCAGGCTCCTCACACTCTACATCACCTGCGTCTACGAGAGAGTCTGGTTGGTGTTTTAAAACACCGTCCCAGAGTGGGAGTGAGTGATTAACTCAGTGGGTGCTATTAGTCTTAAGTTGTAACAAGCATCAATTATAATATGAATTTAATGAAAAGCAATCATTCATAAACAACTAACTAATCTTATTAATGCATATGCATGATGGATGATATGATGCATGCCCTCGCCACAACACTCCCTCGAGCGACTCCATCTAACGATCGCGTATGACCAACACTCCCTCAGAGCGACCTCGACTGCCGAGTCCCCACCCTAACTAGTGCGATGCAATAATCGTGTTAGCCGAGTTCTTAGTTAAGTCTATTCATCCAGCAGGTTGAGAAAACTGGTACACTCCACATATCAATGCCCTAAACTGGTTGCGAGGCCAAGGCCCCCTAACGTGTGAGGCTGAAATCTCGCGATCCTTGATCCCATCGGGTTTTCCCCATCCCTAACTTCAAGCACATGGGGAGTGCTGAAATGTGGGATCGTTCACGGTCACTACGGGGAGACATGTCACCCCAGCGTAGGCTGACAGCTCAGACATAGTGTCCCATTCCACCATGCTCGGCTCTCGAGTCAGTGGATCGATTTCAAATGGTTGGCAATGGGCTCCAATGGTTGAAGGGTGTTCCAAGTTCCATACAGGTGTGGGCAAACATGGTTAACAAATAAGGTTGGTCAGTAAGTAGGCTAGATCGCATGATTTTAGGCGAGTACGGGACAGACGACATCGGGTACGAGTGACCCATGTAGCCTAACTACTATCGCCCACACGCACATGCCCAAATACATGGGTTTAACCTCAGGGCAGTCCTACCAACGGGACCACCTTCACTCTCCTCATATTCCTGACCAACCCAATGATTTGATGGTAATCTATAGCATGCCAATTAGCAGGGTTATCATCTACTATAAAACAATATCATGTTTCATATTTTCTCAACATACAATTTAGATTTTTCTATCAAGCAAAGCTACCAATATCATGAATCAAGAGTGCATGTGTTTTGTGTGGGTTAGTGAGGAAGATAAGCACTTCTTATACCTAATAGAACCAAATTACACAAGAGTTAATGGATCATACATGCTATGAGGCAACATCATATGAGAACCAAACAAGACAAGTACATGCAATCATCCATTCAAACCAAATCATACGAAAGGGAACAACATTCCATAACCATTCCATGTTAATCGATAGGATCAAGGGTAGGGTCTTCCCTAGGTTCGTCTAGATTCTCCAAATGCATCATCCAAGCAAGCAAAATCATTAAACTTATACTAAAATTGATGCTAAGCCACATAAGAATAATAGTCCGCACCTATGGATCGTTGAAGACGTTAGGAAGTGATTTAGGGTTGCCAAACTCGCTAGTCGATTCGTAGAGATCCTGAGCCAAATGAACTTGCATGTTAGGATTACATGCATTTCCTAGCTCAACCCTAAAGATTAAAAAAAGGATGGGTGCTTACCTCTCTATTCGGATGGAAGTGGCTTGTAGTTGTAGATATGGGAAGGGGAATGTATTTCTCTAAGGCTCCAAGCTTCCTTGGGCCCCACCTCCTACCACACACTCCTTTCCTTTCTTCTTCCTCTCTCTTTCTCCTCCTTTCTCCTCTTCTTCTTCTCCCTTTCTCTCCTTTCTCTCTTCTCTCTTTCCTTTCTCTAGGGCAAATTCGAATGAGGAGAGGGGTGCCCCAAAGAAGCCCCTTTTATAATGTCAGATTTGGTGTAAATGGCCCCAAGTGTTGGGTTTTTACTATACTAACCTATGGGAGGATTTTTCTAGCCTCTAGGGTCCACTATGGGGAGTAGGAGTTGACACCTACCGTTGGATAGTTGGCCCTAATGATGATCTACACACGGACGCAATCGGCCTGCCATTTGGATGCGCCGATCGATAGATATGATTAAAAGTCTGTTCAACGGTCACCGATAGTCGATCGAGACCGTGGCTATACGAATATGAGCAGAGAAATATCCTTACTCCACAAGTGAAGTTTGGTCACAAACCGACGGTCCGAAATCCTCAACTTTTCATAAGAGTGGACGACTCAATTCACTTAAGTTTCAGCTCCTTTCTTTAAGGTATTTGCACTTCTCATGCACTCGTCCTTCGGCTCAAGTTCAGTGGTTCTGGACAGTACCCCAGTCCGACTCTCGTGATGGGCGTCAAGCCCAGTAAGATGGACATTATTCTATAGTTTTGGAACTAGTGGCCCACCAACGAGCGGTCTAGAGCTTGTTTGGAGAATCGGGGCATTTCTAGAATAAATTAGGTATTGAGATTTTTCGTGGGCACTGATTAGGGTTTGGATTAACTATGTTCATAGTGTGGCCTATTTATAACTAGTGAAAGTGGAGATTTGGTCATGATTACTCTAAGCTGTTGGTTTTAGGCTAAAAGAGTAAAGGGGTTCATTTGGTCTATTAGCCAAGATCCGGGCCTTGTCTGATTCAGCTTCTGTTGATCTTTAATTTAGTTATGATTTTCTTGATTAGTTAACGATAGGTCGGTTAGATTTGGATCCTATGTGAGTAAATTATGGGGCTACACCTGATATTCAAGTAATCGGGCGGATTCATTGGCTTCCTAAGGCTGATTAATCGGACTTGTACGGTTCTTTACTGGTACCACTCCTGTATAAACTAACATTAAGTGCTAATGGTCATTAAGTGATATTATAAGTTAATTAATAAAAAAATTTCAAGGATTTTTTTGGAAATCCAAAACAGTGAAAATCCAGGATGTTACAATATCATTCCAATATGGCAGGAAACTTTGAGTAAAATAACCTTAAGTCTTTGGTTGCTTTCAAGTAACCAAGAACTCTACTGATTGCATTTTAGTGTTTCACACTAGGGTTGCTAGTGAACCTACCGAGTTTACTCGTAACATATGGAACATTTGGTCTAGTGCATTACATAGTATACATTAAATGGCCTATAACACTTACATATTCAAGTTGTTTAACTGCTCTTCCATTGTACTCTTTTAGCTTGATATTTGGATCGAATGAGGTTTTTGCCTCTTTTATTTTTAGATGACTAAACTTGTTTAGTATCTTCTCAATGTAACGAGATTGACATAATGCATAACCCCCACCATGTTCCTTAACTTTGATACATAGGATGATATCCACTTACTCAAGATTCTTCATTTTGAATACGGAATACAGAAACTTCTTTGTTCTAGTAACACTTTCCATTTTATTACTTATTATTAACATGTTAATATACAAATAAATAATAGTTATATAGTGTTGAGTGTCAAATATTGCATATTTTTTCCCATTTATATCTTGGTTTTATAAACATGATACTGCTTAATATTATATTTTATACATGTTTGTGTTGCAAGGTGAATCTAAGAGCTTGGATTGAAAAGAATGCTAAAAGCATTGATTTAGTGCTCAAGAATCACTAAGGCAAAGGAGGGATCTTAAGAGACCAAGAACGGAGAATTCTCGTGCCTAAGATCTAAGAAAACTATGTACAAAGGATGGAGAAAAGATTGACAAAAGCACAAGTTAAAAAATAGAAAAACAAGACACTTCGGTGCCACCTAAGCCAACTTCGGTGCCACCAATGTAGCTTTCTATGGAGAAGTGCAACCACTATGTTTGGGATCCCTCTATTTCATCATTCGTCTCTGCTGGATCGACTACATTGGTGGTTGCTTCGTCCTTTGCCTCGTCACCTTAACCCTTTGTATTTTCAAACTGCCCTTGCTTTTATCCTTTGGGAGATCTGGAGAGCTAGGAATTTCGCCAGATTCAACAACAACTCGTCCTCGGGGGTGCGAGTTTTCTCAAAGGTGAAATGGTGGTTGAGTTTGATTTTCCCCGACTTGATCTCTACTAATATCCTCTCCCCATCTCAGGCCAGCCCCTTGTCCCCTGGGCTGCGTCATCCCCTCCTGCCCTCTCGCCTCATCTCTGTTGTGAGATGGACCAAGCCGATTGTAGGATCTATTAAGCTCAATGTGGATGGTTCCGCCTTATCCAATCCTGGCCCTGCTGGTGGAGGCGGGATTTATCGAAATCACCTTGAAAATTTGGTTTTCGCCTTTGCTCTTGGCTACGGGGAAGCTTCCAACAATTCCGTGGAATGACGAGCTATTCATGACGGTCTTCGGTTTTGCCTAGGCCTTGGTTATCAAAACATCATCTTAGAGTCGGACTCCAACTGGGCGATTAGCTACTTGAAAGAAAATTCTACGTCTTCCTAGAAATGGCCTACTGGTTGTCTAGAATCAGGGCTCTCACTGCTAGCCGTTCTGTTTCTTTCTCTCATGTCCATCGTGAAGCTAATGGGCTGGCTGATAGTTTAGCTAAGATGGGGAGCAAACACCAGGCTCACTACTTTTTCTCAGATGTCTCCTCCCTCCCCCGTCTCATCTGGGGTCAGGTCCTACTAGACAAAACTGGAATAAGGGCCATTAGATCTCACGCCCCCTCTCATCAGCTTTAGTGCCACCCCCAGGCTTCGCGTTCCTTTTGTTGGAACGGATTTATCTCTTTTGTTTGTATAGTTTATGATAGACAGAGCAGAATTTTTTCTCTGTTCTCCGCCCGAATGGGCTTCCTGTAATGTTTCTTATACATGAATGAAATCTCTTTTGAAAAAAGAAGAAGCTAACTTCAGTGCTACCGAAAGTGCATAAACAATCCAACAAGAAAACAACTTAATTCGGTGCCACCTAAGCCAATTTTGGTACCACCTAAGTACTCTACACATACAATTTCAGATGCGATAAATTTCAGATATGATTTCGGTGTCACCAAAATTGCGCAAATTGTCGATGCGGATTGCGTAACTTGAAGCGGTTTGGCAAAATTCCAAGTCGGTGCGAAAGGTGGAGCTTCACAACTATAAATAGGAGTCCCTAGGACGTTCCTAGGGATCTTCTAAGGTTCAAGGAGTGGAGCAAGAGGATGGAGCCATCGTCTAAGAGCTTTCTTCTTCTTCCTTAGTTGGTTTTTATGCTTTGTTTGAGAGACTTTAGTTCAATCATGTCTATGGTTGGCTAAACCTCTTAACTAAGGCTAAGAGGTGAAGCTTGTAGCGTGATTGAAATGTTTGCTTTGCTTTGATTCATGTTGTGGTTGAACTCTTTTGGATTCTAGTTTGATTTTAAGGAATATTTTCAGTTTTCAATGGTTTGTTATGACTTAAATTATAATAGAGTTGCGATAGCTTTAGATATCTTCTTTTCTTATTTGAGATTGCTAGATTGGTAAATCTTGTTGTTTGCCATCATCCCATGAGCATGGTTAGGTGACAGAATCCCATCCAATCTTTCCAGTTCTCCTTCTTTGATGACTAGATTCATGAGAAGTTCAAAGATCTGATCGTCTCTTCTTCCAATTGGATAAGATAGGACTTTGATTCCAGTTGTGTCCTTGAATTAAGCATGGTAGCATCCTGATAAGCTACAAGTGGATCGTTAGCACCCTAGTTCCCACTTTCAATTAATAGTTTAAACCTTATTCACAATTACTCCTTTAAATTCAGATTTCTACTTTATTTCTTCATTTAGTTCTAGTTCTAGTTAAATTCAGAAGACACACAAGTTCAGTCCTTATGGATTCGACCTCGGTCTCACCGAGATTATTACTACATCGTGACCCTATACTTAGGGTTGTGAACAAGTTTTTGGCGCCCTTTTCGGGTACTAACAGTTGTGTTTTTTAAAATTTAATTAGATTTAGAATTAGGTTAAGAATAGGGTTAACTTTTTGTTTTATTTTTAGGTTAGGAATTTTTCTGCCTTGTTTTAGAAACTAACTTTGTTTTCTGTTTTGTAGGGTCCTGACCTACCATCTCCCATCTGGTAACTTCATTCTAAATCTCTCTTTCTTACTTCTTATTTGCTGTAGTTTTCAATTCTTAGATTTAGGGTTAAATTTTGAACTTGAAGACTGTGAGTGTTTCATGCCCAAGTGGGTTCATGACAACACTCGGCGTCTCTTAAGCGAATGAGGATTAGTTGAGGGGTTATCTATTCATCACAGGATTAGACACCGCTTAAAATTTTCAGAGTTAATTGAAGTGATGGCTGCCAATCAACTGGCTAATCAACCTGCAATTTAACCTCAACCTCCGGTAGAGGAAATTTAGGATGAGAATGAGGTGCATCAAGCACCCTTGTCTCGTACTTTGTGAGATTACTTACAACCGGCGGGGGTGAGCACACCTTTTTGTATGGTTTTTTCAGAAAATATAAAAAACATGGATATCAAGCCAGGAGTGATCTAACTCCTTCCAAAGTTCCATGGACTTGAATCTGAAAGTCCATATTTACACATGAAAGAGTTTGATTAGATAATAGCCACTTTATACTTTCCTAATGTGTTTGAGGACATGGTCAGGCTGAAACTCTTTCCCTTTTCCTTAAAAGAAAAAGCTAAGACATGGTTACACTCACTACGTCCATGATCCATTGGTAGATGGAACGACATGACAAAGGAGTTCATAAAGAAATTCTTCCCAGATCATAAAACGAACACTCTTAGAAAGTCAATCATGAACTTTGCCCAAAAGGAAGATGGAACATTCTTTCAATGTTGGGAGCAGTTCAAGGATCTTTGTCAGTTCATGTCCACAACATGGTTTTGAAACATGACACATAACAAGTTTCTTCTATGATAGACTAACATCTTCCATGCACCAAATGGTCGAGACAATGTGCAATGGGGAATTCATGAGAAAAGATGTCAATGATGTGTGGGATTATTTTGACAAGCTTGCTAAAAACACACAATTATGGGACGTCTCCCCTAGACCCAATACCACTTCTAAGCCAACTCAAACAAAGGAGAGGGCTGGAATGTATGCTCTAAGAGAAGAAGATGATAAAAGTGCTAAAGTGGCCAATCTCATAAGGAAACTCAAGGCCATTGAACTTAAGAGAGACAAGGCTAAGGAGGTAGTTTGCTGTATTTGTGCTTGCAATGTTTATACAACTGAAAATTGTCCAACAATACTTGCCTTTCAAGAAATATTGAATAAACAGTTGAATGCCGTAAACAATTACCAGAGGTATTTCAAGGGAACCACCTTAAACACATATAACTATGGCTGGAGAAACCATCCAAACTTCAGTTGGAGGAATGGGCAAACTGCTACTCTTCAGGGGATCCTTAACCAGTTTTTGGATTAAAAGAAGCCTCAGGAAGATTTGGTTTCGAAACACATTTAAAATCAAGACACACTATAAGCCTTTCAAGATCTTACCAAGGCTGTGCAACGAATTGAGTCACACTTGACGATTGGAGAGAAAGGGGTACTTCCAGCCTAACCTTTCCCAAATCCTAAACCACAATATGAAGTTACTGACTGAAGCTCTTCAAATCAAATGGAGTAAGCCAAGTCTATCACCTCTCTTAGGAGTGGGAAGACTATTGACAAAACCATTCTGGTTAGGGCTAAAAAGCCTTAGGACCCGAAAGAGAATAACAATGATAAATCTAGCACTGCTCCACAAGATTTAGAATCGGAACCTCAAGGCATGCCAATTGCTTCATTCCCTCAATGGTTGGTTGCACCAAAACCTTTTCCTAACTCCCAAAATATTCTAGAAGTACTTAAGCAAGTGAAGGTAAACATCCCTTTACGGGATGCCGTTAAACAAATTCCTTCATACGCCAAATTCCTGAAAGATATATGCACTACCAAAAGATGGCAAAACATACAAAAGAAGATCTTTTTCACAGAAAAAGTGAATGCCATCATAAAACAAGATGTGCCATAAAAATACAAGGATCCTGGTAGCCTAACTATCGATTGCGTAATTGGAAACTGCCGGATTAAGCATGCACTTCTTAATTTGGGAGCGAGCATAAGTCTGAGTCCTTATTTGGTCTACGAACAACTAGGCCTAGGTGAATTAAAACCCACCAAAACTACATTGCAACTCGCTGATCGCTTAGTTCATGTACTGAGAGGGATAATAGATGATGTGTTAGTCCAAGTTGACAAATTCTACTGTCTAATAGATTTTATCATCCTGGACACTCAACCCATTATGGATATGAGCACTTAAATCCCCGTCATACTTAGCCGTCCATTCCTTGCTACATCAAATGCAATCATTAATTGTAAGAATGGGGTCATGAACTTATCTTTCGAAAATATGACATTGGAGCTGACTATATTTTTCAATACGAGCAAACAGTTGGAGGATGATGACAATTCCCACAATATTAACCTGATCAATTCTTTCGTGGAAGATAGAGCACTCCTAACTCTATACTCTGACCCTCTAAAGACGTGCATGGCCCGCTCCTCTAGTTTAGATGATGATATGATTAGGGAGATGGATGCCTTTCTTGATGCTATGCCGGTACTTGAAATTAACCGGTGGAGGCCATAATTTGAGAAATTGCCCTAAACCGATTAGTGCCTCTAGCGTCTACCTTCAAAGCACTGAAGCTTGACCTAAAACCTTTGGTCGTGGATTTGAAATATGTCATTTAGGTCAAGATGAAACATACTCGGTAGTGATTTCTTCCCACCTTGAGCAAGAACAGGATAGTATGCTTATCTCTACTTTCATTGAGCACAAAAGAGCCCTTGGATGGGCGATTGTGGACCTCAAGGGAATTGACCCTTTGATTTGTACTCACCGCAATTATCTTGAGGATAGTGCGAAGACCTCCCGACAACCACAACGTAAACTAAATCCAAATATGAAGGAAGTGGTTAA
This sequence comes from Magnolia sinica, assembly GCF_029962835.1. Classification (NCBI taxonomy): domain Eukaryota; kingdom Viridiplantae; phylum Streptophyta; class Magnoliopsida; order Magnoliales; family Magnoliaceae; genus Magnolia; species Magnolia sinica. The sequence goes on from NC_080584.1 coordinate 53,503,748, forward strand.
GACCGAGGTTCTTAAACTATTGGATATGGGTATTATATACCCTTTATCGGATAGTCAATGGGTGAGTCAAACTCAGGTAGTTCTCAAGAAGTCCAGAATCACCATCGTAGCTAATGTCGACAACGAACTCATACCAACTAGAGTCACTACTGGTTGGAGAATGTGTATTGACTATAGGAAGTTAAATATCGTCACGAGGAAAGACCACTTTTCATTGCCCTTCATTGATTAAATCTTGAAAAGGCTAGCTAGTCACTCTTATTATTGCTTCCTTGATGGATATTCAGGCTACAACCAGATAGAGATAGCCCTTGAAAATTATGAAAAGACTACATTCATATGTCCCTTTGGCACATTTGCTTATCGAAGGATGTCATTCGGACTGTGTAATGCCCATGCCACTTTTCAGCAATGCATGTTAAATATTTTTTCTGATATGGTGGGGTCATATTTAGAGGTCTTCATGGACAATTTCTCTGTCTTTGGTCCATCCTTCAGCAAATGTTTGAAAAATCTAAAAAATGTGTTGAAGAGATGTGAGGAAAAGAATTTGGTACTAAATTGGGAGAAGTGCAATTTCATAGTTCGTAAGAAAATTGTTCTTAGACATATCATCTCGTCGAAGAGAATCGAGGTAAATAAAGCAAAAATTGATCTTATCTCTAACCTACCTCCACCCAAGAGCATACGAGACGTACGATCCTTCTTAGGACACGCTGGTTTTTACAGACAATTCATGAAGGACTTTAGTTATCTCTCTCGTCATTTATGTAATCTGCTTCAAAATGATGTACCATACGAGTGGACTGATCAATGCCTGGAAGCTTTTGCTAAGCTCAAGGGTATGTTAACCACCACACCTATCATGCAGCCACCCGACTGAAATATTCCTTTTAAGATTATGTGTGATGCATCTGATTCTGCTATTGGGGTGGTGTTAGGCCAGAGAAAAGAAAAGAAGCCTTACGTTATTCACTATGCGAGTAGAACTCTAAATTCTGCCCAAGTGAACTATTCTACTACAGAGAAGGAACTCTTAGCTGTAATATTTATTTTGGACAAATTTAGGTCCTACCTAATCATATCCAAGATCATTATTTACACTGACCATGTGGCGTTGAAGTACCTTCTTTTTAAGAATGATGTTAAGCCCCGCTTGATAAGATGGATCCTTCTACTCCAAAAATTTGATTTAGAAATAAAAGATAAAAAGGGAGTAGAGAACGTGGTCGCTGACCATCTTTCACGACTTGATCTCACTGATTCCCTTAAGACAACACCAATAAATCACATGTTCCCTGATAAACAACTATTTAAACTATCCCACTCACCTTGGTTTGCTGATATTGCTAATTATCTTGCTATGGGTTTCACGCCAACACATTGGACAACGCAAGATAAGAAAAAATTCTTCGCCAAGGTACACAATTTTTTTTGGGATGATCCATACTTGTTTAAGTATTGTCTAGACCAAATTCTAAGGAGATGTGTGCCAGACAATGAACACCAAAGTGTCATCTCCTTCTGTCACTCTCAGGCCTGTGGTGGTCACTTTTTTGCTAAAAAGACCACGACCAAAATTTTGTAGTGCTGCTTCTATTGGCCCACTATGTTCAAGGACACTCATGAGTTCTGCAAAGCTTGTGAGCATTGTCAAAAATTGGAAGTATTGTCCCATTGAAATATGATGCCTCTTAACCCCATTTTGATCATTGAAGCATTTGATTGTTGGGGCATCGATTTCATGGGACCATTCCTCCAATCCTTTGGGAATCTATACATTCTACTAGTAGTAGATTATATCACTAAATGGGTTGAAGCGATCTCGTGCCGGAACAATGATCATCGAATGGTCGTTAGATTCTTAAAAGAAAACATCATTTTCCGATTTGGTACGCCTCGGGCCATCATTAGTAATGGAGGTTCATATTTCTGTAATAAGTCATTTGAGAACTTAATGAAGAAATATGGCATCTCCCATAAAGTGAGCACTCCATACCACCCACAGACAAATGGGCAAGCTGAGATTTTCAACAGAAAAATTAAACACATTATAGAGAAAACGGTTAACCCTAACTGTAAGGATTGGTCAATCCAATTGACCGATGCTTTATGGGCTTGCCATACTGCTTTTAAGACCCCCATTGGAATATCTCTCTTTGGACTTGTCTATTGGAAAACTTGCCACTTACCTATGGAATTAGAACATAGTGCCTACTAGGCAATCAAAAACATGAATTTTAACCTGGATAACGCTGGCTTGCTGTGCAAACTTCAGTTAAATGAACTTGAGAAAATCTGGAACAACATGTATGAGAACTCAAGAATTTACAAGGATAGGATGAAGGTATTTCATGACAGGAACATCATTCGGAAATCATTCTTGACTGGTCGAAAGGTCGTTTTGTATAATTCTCGGTTACATATTTTTTCGGGTAAACTCCGATTTTGTTGGACTGGCTCTTTCATAGTTACTAATATCTATTCTCATGGGGCGGTTGAGATAAAGAATCCAAACAATGACAATGCTTTTAAAGTGAATCGACATCGTTTAAAGCCATTTATTGCGAAATTTGATTCAAAGGGTATGTCCATACCTCTGATTGATCTTGTTTACCAGGATTGACCTCCTAGTCTGATGGAGGTGTAGTTAGGTTTTATTGCTTTCATAGGATTTAGGACTAGGATAGTTTGCTTTCCATTGTTTAGTCTGTGTGCTAGCCCATCTTCGCGTTTAGATCCTTGGAAAAGCTGCAATTCGCCTTCTTAGGTACTGCATTTCCTTTACTTCACGTTTATTTTTGTAGCCTCATACATTGCATGCTTATATCTTTTACATTGAGGACAATGTTGATTTTGGGTTAGGGGTGTGGATTAGGTAAACTAATTAAGCGTGTTCTTAGTTTTGAGGAAAAATTGTGAAAATTTTCAAAATTTCAAGATAAAAACCTATTGAAAAATGATAATTTGTATATTTAAGAATACTTTGAGTATGATGATGAGCTAGAGATTGAATTTTGAATTATTAGAGTTTGATCAACTGAGTAACCAATCACCTAAGTTCTTATACTCAATTGATTAAGTGGAAGTTTGAATATCATGATAATCTAAATCACAAGACACATTCAATTTGCTTTCTGTGAATAGTATTAGAATTTCTGATTATTAGTATGATGATCACTGAAAGATATTGAGAATCGAATTTGGAGAATTTTATCCACCTTAAAAGATGAAAATAACTAGTTAAAAAACAGTGAGATCGACAAAAATGTCATGTATGGTGAAAAGACTGAAAAAGCTTGAAAAAGAATGAAAAATATGAAAAGATGAAAAGATGAAAAAACTGAATGAATATGAATGATTGTTGATATAAAATCAAAAACTGGAAAAAGAAGGAAAATGGGATAAGTTCGGAAATAGTACTCGAATTTTCAACCAATCTTGAAGTGATGAGCATGACTAATATTATGAAAAAATAGTATTTTTATGGGAAGTAAGTTGATTTGCACTGAGCACATTGAAAAACTTGGTATATGAACTTATGCTCTAAGTTAAATGATAAAGAACCTACTTGATTGATTGCTTATGTGATTCGGCTCTAGGTTTTCAAAATCTCACCTTTCTCACCTTCATTTTACTCATTCATACTTAATTGCATAAAAGATTATTTTTTGAAAGAGGCTTTAAACATTGAGGATTGAAGATTATTTCACACATGCTTTGCTCGAGACTAGCAAAATGCTGGTTGGGGAGTGTGTTGAGTGTCAAATATTGCATATTCCCCCCTCCCCATATATATATCTTGGTTTTATGAACATGATACTGCTTAATGTTATATTTTATGCATGTTTGTGTTGCAAGGTGAATCTGAGAGATTGGATTGAAAAGAATGCTATAAGCATGGATTTAGTGCTCAAGAATCACCAAGGCAAAGGAAGGATCTTAGGAGACCAAGAACGGAGAATTCGCATGCCTAAAATCCAAGGAAACCAAGTACAAAGGATAGAGAAAAGATTGGCAAAAATACAAGTTAAACAATAGAAAAACAGGATACTTCGGTGCCACCGAAAGTGTACAAAATAGTCATGTAAGAAAACAACTTAATTCGGTGCCACCAAAGCTAACTTCGGTGCCACCTAAGAAAATTTCGGTGCCACCTAAATACTCTACACATATAATTTCAGATGCGATAAATTTTATATACGATTTAGATGCCACTGAACTAACTTCGGTGCTACTGAAATCACACAAAATTGTCGACGCGAATTGCGTAACTTAAGATGGTTTACGGAAATTATAAATCGGTGCGAAAGGTGGAGCTTCACAACTATAAATAAGAGTCCCTAAGACGTTCCTAGGGATCTTTTAGGGTTCAAGGAGTGGAGCAAGAGGGTGGAGTCGCCGTCCAAGAGCTTTCTTCTTCTTCTTTAGTTAGTTTTTATGCTTTGTTTGAGAGACTTTAGTTCAATCATGTCTATGGTTGGTTACAGCTCTTAGCTAGGGCTAAGAGGTGAAGCTTGTAGTGTGATTGGGATGCTTTCTTTGCTTTGATTCATGTTTTGGTTGAACTCTTTTGGATTTTAGTTTGATTTTAAGGAATATTTTCAGTTTTTAATGGTTTGTTATGATTCAAATTATAATAGATCTGCGATAGCTCTAAATATTATTTTTTTATTTGAGATTGCTGGATTAGTAAATCATGTTGTTTGCCATCGTCCCATGAGCATGGTTAGGTGACGGAATGCCTTCCAATCTTCCCAATTCTCCTTCTTTGATTACTAGATTCATGAGAAGTTTAGAGATTTGACTGTCTCATCTTCCAACTGGATAAGATAGGACCCTGGTTTCAATTGTGTCCTTGAATCAAGCATAGTAGCATCTTAAGAAGCTATAAGTGGATCATGAAATTGCGGTTTATACCGCTGATACTGAAGAATGAATATGAGACAATGTCCCAGAGGGGGGTGAATAGGACTTTTCAAATATTTTTGTCTATTTAAAAATCCTAATTGCCTAACTTAAATAATCATTTAGTTTAAAGCAAGTACGACAATATACCTCTAAAGGCTTACAGGCCAATAGAGGGTTCAATCACAAAGGTTATAGAAGATATACAAATAAAACAACAAGCCTAGTGATGTGAGCTTGTGTGTGGAATGTGCTTCCTATCAATCTTAAGCATTTATCTAATCATGCATAAACAATCAAGTATTTAAACTTAAATAATCATGATAAATGCACAAATGATCATTTCAAACACAAGTATGTATAGTGGTTCGGCTATGTGCCTACTCCACTCTCGGCATCCACACTCAATCCTATAGTGCACCAGATTTTATTATTAATGGTTTTAAAATAGGTTCACCAATAACCTTTATAGTCTTGTACTAAGGACACCAATTTTCACTCTCTGCAAGAGTAAAGGTTATACACTTAGAACCCACGTTTAAGCCCACCGGCTAAGGTCCTACACAAGGCACCTATGTTTAGGCCCACCGGCTAAGATCCCACACAAGGCACTTACGTTTAGGCCCACCGGCCAAGGTCCTATACATGTACCTATGTTTAGGCCCACCGGCCAAGTTCCCACACAAGGAACCTAATTGATTTTGTTGATAGCAAACTCTTAATTAGCCTCAATCCTACACGAGGATAAAGACTAAACTTTGAACTCTTTATAATGACACTTATCGGAATGAGTTCTCTTCTGTAGCTCATCTTGAGTTGCTTAATCTTTGCGCTCTCTTGCTTGAATCAGCTTCTCGATGCTCCCCCGATCGCGTAGCTTGAATTTTCCTATTGTTCATCCTCACGATCAAGAACCTTACATAAGATATACCTATAAAGGTGACTAAGGTAATGTGAGATGGTTAAATCTCCTATCTAGGATAATGAGTGGATTTCCTAAGGGATTTAACCTATGGATGCTCTAGAGTATCAAAAGATAAATTAATTTCCTATTGGTTTGGTCTTTGTACTCTAGAGAAGTCACGAGTTCATATTCTTCATTAATAGGAGCTTTGAATGCTCATAGAAGTGGAAGATCACAATGAAAATAACATGAAACTCATATGGATAGAGTCTAGGTAGGCTAGGATAAGCTTGGGATACACTAGAAACTCTAAGATGCTTTTTTTCTACTAATTTTAGAAGTTTCTACAAGCCGTTATTATAGAGAAAAAGTTTCAACAGATAGAAAATGGGTAGTTTACGGTGCTACCGAAGCCAACTTCAGTGGTACCGAAATATTAATCGGTAGTACCGAAATATTAATCGGTAGTAACGAATTAATTCCTCAAGTTGCTTAATGAAAAAGGTTCCTTTCGGTGGAACTGAATTTTAATCATTAGTGGCAGTTGGTGTCACCGAAATATCCAATCTGTGACATCGAATTATCTTTGTAATGTTGTTGGACTATTTTGAGTACCTTCGGTAACATCGAAGGTATCTTTAGTGATACCGAAGGTGCTATTCGGTGACACCTTCTTCCTACCGAATGTGGATAGATTTTCCTATTTGTCCATTTAATCATTCATCAACTTGGGACTTGTTAAAGCTAAGACTAAATGATGCAAAATATGAACTCAAAATTGGCTTTGAATAAACGACCTAAGTAGGTTTTCCTATTTGGGTTAGGATCATCTATTTGCATGGTCAAGATCGTAGAAGCGATTTTTTATCTTCAATGTGGCTTTGATGCTTCTGATCCAGTTGTGTTGCTGGTCTTCATTTGTCAAGAACTCATCCGACTACTTAACATGTGATTGACAAACATGTATGCAAATAAGTGCACTAACAAATCCTTGGCACCCTAGTTCTCACTTTCAATTAATAGTTTAAACCTAATTCACAATTACTCCTTTAAATTCAGATTTCTGCTTTAGATCTTCATCTAGTTCTAGTTCTAGTTAAATTCAGAAGATACATAAGTTCAGTCCCTGTAGATTTAACCTCGGTCTCACCGAGATTATTACTACATCGTGACCCTACACTTGAGGTTGTGAACATACAACTTCCACAAACTTTAGAATATATGTATTTGTCAGCTACACTATGCATGAAATAATGGGGATAATATTTTGGAATCAAATTTCTTATATCACTGTTTGAGTGTTTGTTTTAGTCCATATAAAGATTTAATTAGTTTACGAACATTCGTCTCATTTCCTGGTATAACAAATCATTCGGGTTGTTCTATGTATACTTCTTTATTAAGGTCGCCATTCAGGACAGCCGTCTTTACATCAATTTGGTAGATGTGAAGATGATGTATGGATGCTAGCTATTGGTCAGACCTCAAGTGCAGGGTTGCAATGTAGTTTTAACTCGGTGAGATTGAGATCGTATCCACATAAACTTATATTTGTGAGATTTCTAAAACACTTTAAAACTAGAATTAAAACTAGGATCCAATTTTGGAATTGGTTTTAAGATATAATGATGTAATTGTGTAATTTAAACTTGAAATTAAATTAATAAAGTGAAACACTAACAATCTTAGCTATCCTAGGCATCCAATGTAAGTAAACTAAAAATAAAGCTTTATTTAAACTAATATCAATGAATTATTCAACATTCAAACCAAATACTTGAATCAAAATAAACTAAAGCATTAAAAAGAATTACAAGCTTCACCACTTAGCCATAACTAAGAGGTTTAGCTAACTATAAACATGATTGAACTAAACTTAAAAGAAAAATATAAAAATCAAAGAATAAACGAAAGATTGGAGTGGAAGAACGACTCAATAAAAGCTCTGCAACTCCTTACTCTCTCCTCTACCTTAATTCGCATATATAACATCTAAAAACATCCCTTTAAATAGGTAAAAGTTGCACTAACTTTTGCATCGATTTCGAAAGTTCACACTTTTTTATACTTCAGTCGCACAGAACTTCACTTCAGTCGCATCAAACCTGTCTTTTGGTTGCAATTAATTTTTCTGAAAACCTTCTGAAGCCTTTGTCTTCCTCAAGTCGGATCGAATTCTCTTTCAGTGGCACCGAACCCAACTTTGGTCAGATCAAATGTTGAGCTGAATTGCATATGAAAATCACAGTTTCTTACTAGACTGTTCAGTGCACCTTTGGTCCGACTGAACCAACCTTAGGTGGAACCGAACAGTCTGTTATTTTTATTATTAGACCGTGTGATTTTTTCAATCTTTTATCTCTCTTTCGTACTTAGTTTTCTTGGGTCTTTGGAACTTGAATTCTTCATTAATGTCATATAAATCTCCAAGTCTTCAATAGCTCATTCTTTGAACATTAAATCATATCTTTAATCACCTATTTATCCTTAGCTTTCCAAATCACCTCACATAGAAAAATACATATAAATAGATTAATTAAGCACCTCCATGCATATAAAACCAATGCATAATAAGGAAGAAATATATGATATTTCACACTCAACACACCCTCAAACAACATTTTGCTAGTCCCGAGTAAAACAAGCGAAAAACTAATTTTCAAAACTCAAATTCTAAACCTTTCTTAGAAAAACAAAAGTCAGTGTAATCCTATGCATATGTAAGTAAAATTTAAAGATAAAAAGATGAAACATTGTTACTCAAGAAGTTAATATCACTAGTAAATCATTAAACTAAGTTCTTATTCATCAATCACTTAACAGAATACATTCAAACATCAAGTTTTTAGTGTGTTAAGTGAATTTCGACTTATAATTCATAAGAGCTAGCATTCCCTCCATGATGTTAAGTATGATGATTACCTTAAATTAGTTAGATCAACACAAGTTACTGCTTCCGAACCCATCTCCCTTTCTACTTATTTTGTTAGTTTTTTTATTTTTTTCATTAACGACTTTTACACTATTATCCCTTATTCTTTCTTTCCTTACTTCATTGTTTTATCATTTGAGCACATGCAATAGATAACCATTTTCGATTCTAACTGTTTTTTGTAGCTGGTCCTTTTCTTCTTTTCATAACAAGATATATAAGGATCTCTCGAATTTTAAGATTAAACTCTTAGAGTAGAAGGATTAATCTTAACAAATGAGGCTTAACATCCTTCATAGAGATAAGGTACTTCAACACTGCATAGTCAATAAAGATGATGATCTTAGATCCTATCAAGTACGACCTAAACTTGTCCAAGGCAAACACTACAACTAGAAGTTCCTTTTCCGTATTGAAGTAGTTCACCTGGGTAGAGTTTAGAGTTCTACTTGCATAGTAGATGATGTAGAGCTTCTTCTCTTTTCTTTGGCCTACCACTACCCCAATTGCATAGTCACTTGCATCGCACATGATTTTAAAAGGTACACTCTAATTAGGTGGTTACATGATAAGAGTGCTCGTCTATATATCTTTGAGCTTGGTGAAAACTCTGTTTGGCATTCTTCACTCCACTCGAAGGAAGTTTCCTTTTGAAGAAGGTTTCACAAAGGACGAGAAATAAGAGTAAAGTTCTTTATAAACATTTGATAAATCTGGTGTGTCCTAAGAAGGATTGCACATCATGTATACTTTTGGGTGGTGCTAGGTTAAAGATTAAGTCAATTTTGGCTTTTTCTATCTCAATTCTATTGGACGATATGATGTATCCAAGGACTATTCCCTTATGTACCATGAAATGACATTTCTCCCAGTTGAGCACAAGGTTCTTTTCTTTATATCTCTTCAGCACTAATTTCAAGTACTAAAGGCACTCGCTAAATGAAGAACCAAAGATAGAGATGTCGTCCATGAAGACCTGTAAAAACTGCCTTACTATGTTAGAAAAACATACATTGCTAAAATGTGGTGGGTACATTACACAGTCCGAATGACATTCTTCAGTAAGTGAATGTGCTAAAAGGACATGTAAATGTGATTTTTTCCTAATCTTCTAAGGCTATTAATATCTGATTGTAGCCTGAATACCCACCTAGGAAGAAATAGAAGGAATGACCTGCTAACCTTTCTAAAATCTGGTCAACAAAGGGCAAATGGAAGTAGTTCTTGTGACGGTATTCAATTTTTGGTAGTCAATGCACATTCTCTGACCAGTAGTGACTCTATTTGGCATGAGTTCATTATCCGCATTTGTTACAATGATAATCCTAGACTTCTTAAGTACCACTTAAGTTGAACTCACTTATTGGATATCAGATATAGGGTATATGATTCTTACATCTAAAAACTTTAATACCTTAGCCTTAACAACTTCCTTTATGTTTGGATTTAAACGACATTGTGGTTGTCTAGATATTTTAACGTTGTCTTCAAGGTGAATGCGGTGAGTACAAATCAAAGGGTTGATTCTCTTGAGGTTCGTGATAGACCATTTAAGGGCTCCTTTGTGTTCTTTGAGAGTAGAAATCAATATACTCTCTTATTCCTTATCCAAGTGCGAAGAAATCATCACTGTATATGTCTCATCTTGACCCAAATAAGTGTATTTAAGGTCAAGAGGCAAATGTTTTAGGTCAAGCTTCAGTGCTTTGACACTGGATGGTAGAGGCTTTAAGTCAATTAAAGGTAGTCGTTCAAATTCAAGCTTCCACTAGTTAGTTTCAACTACTGGCATTGCATTAAGCAAGACATCCATCTCCCTAATTATGTCATTATGTAAATTAGTGGAGTGTGTCAGGCATGTCTCTAAAGTGTCAGAGTATAAAGTCAAAAGTTACTTATCTTCTACATATGAATCTATCTGATTAAACCCGTGGATGTTATCACCATCCTTTTGTTGTTTGCACATATTAAAAAATTTCATCTCAAGTAGTGTTATATTTCCAACGGACAACTTCATAATCTCATTCCTACAATTAATTATAGTGTTTGATATGACTAGGAATGGTCGACCAAGGATAACAAGAATATGAGTGGTAGTATCTAGGTTGCGTATCTATAACAATAAAATTTACTAGATAGTAGAATTTATAGACTTGGACAACTACATCCTCTATCATCCCTCTTGGTGTACAAATTGAACAATGAAGAACATATCAAAAACTTCATGCTTGGATTTTAAAAGATAAACTCCGGTCATATGTGTGCAAATATATATATATATATATATATATATATATATATATATATATATATATATATATATATATATATATATATATATATATATATATATATAATGGTGTGGATGTAAGGCATGTATAAAACGGAGGCCCGAAGTCAGGGATCCACCGAAGCCGCGCCCATCAGTAGGCAATCCGCGTCTCCTTACCCCATGCTTGTTGTTGGTGGGGCCTTCATCTTAAACTGTTCCGATCATCCACCGGCGGATCCCAACCATCGGATGATATGGGTAGCTAAACCATGTGGGGCCCACCCATAATGTAATTATCATATGTTAGATCTGCGTGGAGCCCAATCGTGATGTGTATATGGAATACAAACCGTCCATCCGGTGCACCTTCTCATGTTCACCGTATACACCAAGAATCATCCTGATCAAATTTCAGGTGTGCACACTACAGTAAGAAATGTACAAGACACCCAAAACATATATATCCACGTGGTGTGGCCCACCTGCGTTTTCGAATTGCGTGAGTTTTGAATGTCTCTCCATGCTGATGGAGCGCACCTGATGAAGGGATTGAATGGCAAATACACAACACTGGGCCCCACATTCCATCTGGACGCTTTTACGCTTGGCGTCAACCTCCCCACTGTTCCCTTCAGTATGGCCCACCTGAGTTATGAATCAGGCTCGATTTGGGATCTAGGCCTAACATGCCTATCCCAGATCTAGGTAGGCTCAATATAGGCTTGAGCTTATTTACTTTTGGAATGGGACCCACTTACAATTTTAAAGGCCCGAGGATTGGCCGTGCATAAACGGCTGGCCTGGGCTGGAACAAGACCAAGTTCCCTAGCTGGTGGGCTGGGCTTGTAATGTAGAGTAGGTCGCATACAATTTCATGGCTAAGATGGGACCAGAAAAGGCCCGATTAGTGATACGGATCGTCGGAACCTTAAAATGAATGTATCTTGCAAACTAGAATGAGTTATCCGATGTGCTATACATAATTTTGAAGTAGGAGAAGCTATTTTAGCCACCTAACCCTACACCAACCCCACCATGCTGGGTTGCTCATTTTGAATTTGTGAGATTTCATCACATCGGCAGTCGAAATTTCATTTTATTTTCAGTTTTATATTGTAACTTTTCATCCGTTGCGGCTTTAGGAGTTGTATCCAACACAAAAAGTGCTTAGAAAAATTAGGAGAATAGTACGGTCAAGCCAAATAGGATACTAATTATTTTTGGCTGAAAACCATGACGTCCAGTAAAAATCATGACCGGCTATGAATGGTAAGTTCAGTATTTATAGTAAGTCACGATATATGGGAGTTTTAGTTGTATTTTGATTCCGAAACTTGTTCTTAGGGTTCATGTTAGTATGTATAATAAGCTCATATATATATATATATATATATATATATATATATATATATATATATATATATATATATATCATCAATCAATATATTATTACGAATTTGAAGTTTGGTGGATTCGAAATAGTTATTTCCCAAGGAAGACGGTTCTCAACCTCATCACGTCCATCCCTCCGTCGGCTTGTACTGGGACTGGGCCTTGTGTTATCTCCTGTGTTCGGCTTTGACAAGCATTAGCATGGCCCACCACAGAGAGGCCTGAGAGATGAAAGAACTGATTTACCACACATGCACCAATATGGAATACGTGTGTGAAGGCCCAATTCTCCAGTGGGCCACTCGGTTAAGGTAAAAATATAGATTATGGTTCCTTTTTTACGGTAACCGGCCATTCTTAACCAGCCTGTTTTTTTTAGGGCCATGGCATGGTCTACTTGATGAATGGCCTGGATCTCATACATGTTTACTACCAGCATTTCTCCTCATCTTATGGCTAATGGCTTACATAGTGAGTCATTCTGAGTTAACTCAGGTGTAGACACCTCAACTCAGTGATTTTAAGAACCTAAACCCACAAAAAAGAATTGGGCCTTCTTTTGGGCTTCACACAAGTTGAATTTTTCAAATCTTTGTGTCTTACTCTTTCAATGTATACATCCGAAAAAACCCGAAAATGTGGGAATTCAATCCATAGATTGCTACTCATTTCTCACATTATTCCAAACGGGTTTTCCATTCCTTCAGATTCCTCTGCGGCGAATGAACCTTTCGACTTCGATGATCGTCATCTTGAGGACGACGGTGGAGATGAATCCTTACCCTTCTTTCGCCTCATTTTCTTAGGAATTTTTGGTAGATCACTTGGAGAGTCTGCGAAGATCGCCGACGCTGGATGTACTCCCATAGATTGCTGAAAATCTGTTGGTACATACATTGGGCGGTGTATAAGTATGGATATTAAAGTGAAGTATGAGATCAAGCAACTGATCGGACAGTTCTGAATACCCTAATAGGTGCCAAATTTAGGTTACTGTGGATGTAATTGATGGTGAGCCAATTGGACAGTCCAGATCGATGAGATGTGGGCAAATTGTTATTGGGTCCTTTGAAAGGTTTGAGAGGCAGGTGGTTGGGCTTTCCTGGTCCAACCCAGAGAGAGCTGTGATATGGTGGCTCTATTTCTTGAATGTCCATAAACGGGCCAGACCTGACCTTGGTTTAACATCTTTTCAGATTAATGGGTCAGGCCTGACGTGGTCTAGATCTGGCCATTGCTACTGTTAGTTTTGGACACCTGTGGCAAGGGGAACCGAAAGATGTGGGCCAATCTTTTTAGATCCATGGCACCCAAGTTGGCGTCATTACGATGACTGAAGCGAACGGCTTGATGTATTTACCTACTCAGGTGGCCCATTATTCTCCACCGTTCAATCAGGCCCCCCAGGGCACTAAGCAAGTCTGTACTTGAAATAGCAAGTAAAATGGGCCCATCTGGCCCATGCCAAGAGGGCCCAGCCCAAATTGTGCTGGACTTGGTCTGATGCCCTGGAACCAGAATCCAAGGATTCCTTGTCCGTTTCTAATTTGGGGCGTGTTTGGGTATTCCATTATCTTAAATTGTCCATTGAAGGTGGACAGGAGTTCTATGTACATCTCAGTGCCAATCCTGAATTTACGAATGCAAGGGATCCAAACAGACCCGAGAAATCCTAATCTGAGCGTCCAAAGCAATTCCAATCGACGGTGGAGGATGATCTGGGAAGACCATCTGATGTGTTCCAATAGGAACAAGAAAATCCCAATCTGGCTATGGTCCTGACTTGGCTGGTACCCTGACCGTGGGGCCAACTCATGCCTCACCCAAGAAAGTGAGGCCATTGCCGTGGGGCCACCTTATATATATATATATATATATATATATATATATACCCTACATCCACGCCGTCCATCCATTTTTCCAGATCACTTTAGCTTGTGAGCCGAAAAGTGATAAAGATCCAAAACTCAGGTGGACCATACCATTAGAAACAGTGGTGATTGAAGGACCTACCATTAAAAATTCCCAGGGCCCACTGTAATCATCCTGTAATGTTCATTTGCCATCCAACATATTGGTAAGGTCACATGAACATGGATGAATGCAAAAAAACAAATATCAGCTTGATCCAAAACTCGTATGGCTTATTAATGGACAATCACCACGTTTTATAAAAGTATGGTCCACCATGGAGCAGGATCTGCTTCATTTTTGGTGTCATGCCTGAAATAATATGAAAAAAAGAATGGATGATGATGGATATAAAATACATACATCAAGGTGGGCCGCACCGTCTTGGGTGAGTCCGGGGTCTCCCCTAATCCTCCGTCCTCATTTGTGGCATGAGACCTAGAAATCTCAGGTGGACCACGCCAAAGGACGGTAGTGAATAACTATTAAAAACATTTCGTGGGTGGGCCTGTTTGGCCGGGCAGGCTGGATTGGATTAGATTGTATTAGAAGGGATTGGAAGGAGCAATCCCGGGATTGGCCGGGCGAGCCAAACAAGCACGATGAAATTCTGCCTGGATTGGAGCAATCCCATGGGATTGCCAGCAATCCACTGACATCACTATCATTACCTTGAAATCCACCCAATCCTTCCTAAACCCACCTAATCCCATGATTTTTGCCTGGGACATGTTTGGATGAACAAATTGGAAGGGATTGGCTGGGCGTAATCCCGGGATTGACCAGGCGGGCCAAACATACTTGGTGGTAGATTCCCTGGATTTAGCAATCCCATGTGATTGCCTGCAATCCACTGACACACCCTATTACAATCTAATCCCGTGGGATGGGCCTGTCCAAACACGCCCTTAAGTGGTTTTCCTTTATGGATGTCCTTGTGATCTTTTCAATAGGTTTTAATGGCAAATAAATATTAGAGTGGGCCCTAGGAAGTTTTGTGTGATCTTATCAACAGACAGTGAATGAAGATTAGAGTGGGCCCCGGGAATTTTTTAATGGTGGGTGTTCAATGACCACTGTTTCCTGTGGTGTGGTCCACCTGAGATTTGTAAATGCTTCATTTTTGGGCTTATGCAATAAAATGAGTTGGCAAAGCGGATGGACCGTATAGATATAGAACGCATACGATGTGGTGGGCCCCACGGTTAGGGTACCACCCACATAGCGATTCTGGGGTACCAGCCGAGCCGCGCCCTCCGGGTGTTCAAGGTTTCACTCCTGTAAAAAAATTCAAATAATATCCCGGTGGTGCCTGTGATCTATAGCCATAGATGCGGCACAAATAGGAGAGATCTGAACCGTTCATCAGTTGAGCACTACCCTAGAGGGTCCATAGATCAAATGCATGGTCCTAACCAAACGAATTACAAGATCATATATATATATATATATATATCGAGAGAGAGAGAGAGAGAGAGAGAGAGAGAGAGAGAGATGAAGAAGAAGAAAAACCTTGAGAAGACCATGAGGCAACGCCCACACAACTCGGATCCCTTGAATGGCCAAAGTGACTTAGCTGTGTCGATGAAAAATCGGATGCTGTCTTGAACTCATTCATCTGCATTTGGGATTTTTTTTTTTAATTAAATGTAAATGATTCATTTCTCAAAAAACAAAAAACAAAAAACAAAAAAGAAAAGAAAGAAAAAATACATCATACCAACATACATAGATTGCCTAACACATCAGAAAATAAAAAGAAAAAAATAGTTTGTAAAATGTAATACATACCCAACTTGGTGCATTCACAGATGTGCCATCCCACCCTATATGTGACACGTGTCTTACATCCGTTGGGTACCCAATCTCCATCTCATGCTCCTTATAAACTGCTGCAAGAACCAATTTTTAGAGACCATAGATAAAGGTTAATATCATGTGATATGTCCACACACAATTATTAAGATTTTCAACTATTGCACATCCCAAATTAACCTGGTGGATTGAAATGGCAATTTTAGGGTGGAAATGT
Organism: Magnolia sinica; assembly: GCF_029962835.1. NCBI lineage: Eukaryota > Viridiplantae > Streptophyta > Magnoliopsida > Magnoliales > Magnoliaceae > Magnolia > Magnolia sinica. Next base: position 53,520,099 of record NC_080584.1, read on the forward strand.
CAATTCAAGAAACATTGAGTCATTTATAAGAAAGGTAAAAACAAAAAACAAAAAACAAAAATATTACCAAAGATTTGGGAGATGTATTTGATCCCTTTAAAGATCCCTTTCATCTTGGTAGCCATGGAAGACTTCTTTCAACTGCAATAATCCCTTCACATGGTAAAATGAGAGAGAAAAAAAGTAATAAAATGATGTTGTTAGAGATGATTTTTTTTTGTTTTTTTTTTTTGGTTTTTGTTTTTAGAGATGTTGTTAGGATTGTGTTTGAACTTTGAAAATGTTGGTATTATTATGGTAGTAAAGGAAATGCATTAGATGTTCTTTAAATGCTCTCTCAATCGAAAGGGCAATACCAAATTGCATTTCAAACAAGCAAATGACATTTGACCCCCACTTTTTGAGACCCGCATGCACACACATTGTAGTGATTTAAGTCATTTTTGCACAAAAAAAAAATAATAATAATAATAAATAAATAAAAATGGGGGTGTAATATTAAAAAGGAGAGGGTGTAAATAGACTGTCCCTTTCTGATGTTCATTATCTGGATACAGTCTATGAGTCGGAGAAAATAAAAGAACTTGCCATTTCCATGCAACAAAAACCAAGAAAGAGAGATACTGATAGATTCATACCTTTAAAAGACCATGAATAACATGGGAAGGGCTCTGATATTCAATTGAAGAGCCTCTCTACTTTCTATTCCTAACCATGTCTCTCAGATATTGAGGGAAATGCATGGAACTTGAACTCTTGTACCGTAGTGTAGGAAACCCAAACGCCCAGAGAGAGAGAGAGAGAGAGAGAGAGAGAGAGAGAGAGAGAGAGAACAAGGCCAAAAACCATAAAACCTCTGAATGAGAGGGCGCAGTGAAGGCTTTAAAGAAGCAAATCAATGCCATTTATTATTGGTTGTTGTGTTGAATGAGTAAAAATCTCTCTCCTATACACCCTTGAGAAGAGAGATCTTTAAAACCAGGAATTATTTTATTCATTACAGGATAAGAACCCTTTCATTACAGGATAAGAACCCTGTGTTAGTTCACTACCATTATACCCTTCTCACTTGCATACATTCGCAGCTATCCAGACCATCCAAACTCTGGAAGCCACTTGTGGAGAGTATAGATCGATGACCACCTTGATCAAGCAATCCTAACCGTCAAGTTGGTGGTTATCAAGTGGATTGTTAGAAGAAAAATACTGAAGCAGCTTAAATTAAGAAAACAAATTAGATGGTTAATTAATTACTACCACGGTTTGTAGGTGAATGCTCCATCCATGATCGGTTCATCAGTTTGGACGGTCTGTATCATCAGAAATCTGTGCCATCGCTAAGGGGAATGAGTCGCTATTATTTTATAGCAATGGTGAAGGATCAGGGGAGTGTAGCTGTTTCATATACACTGAGAAAGGTTGGTGGTCCGTTGTGGTGGGACCGCAATCGTCTCCATCAACTACGGCTGTCAATGGGTACCGGGGCCCACGGTACCTGATGGACCCAATACGGGATTTCATATGCTGGTCCCCTTAGGAGATGAGGTTTAGTTTCTCTTAGTTGTACAATTGTATATATTTTATTCACATGGACGTGGGCAGTAGTCATGTCTACTGGGGTTTGGCTGGGTCTTGCAATTAAACCATTTTCTGTAAGCCACATGCAAGCATGACAGCCTGCTTACCACCAATTCATGTCTCAAACTGACAGTGGGTGCAATTGAAAGATATTGTCCACGTTAGCCAAAGTCACCCCGTTTTGGTCACGAGGCATCCCCCGTAAGGCTTCATTACATTGAAGGGTGGAACCGTACTTATAGCCAGGGTATTGAGTGTTTATCCATTCGATGTGGGACTAAGCCAATGCCCTGACCAACTGTTAGCGATATTTTCAAACATTGACGATATTTTCTAACAACCCACAAGTTGAACTCTCGCCCGGACATTGAACCGTTGCTCGGACAGTAGCTCAGTTAACCAGGGTGTTAGAATCCCCCGCCTTTAGGGCAGAGCTGCCTCAGCTTTGATGTCATTATTCTAACACATTGGTTAACTGAGTTGTTGTCCAAGTGAGGGTTCAACTTGTGGATTGTTCGAACATATCGCTAACAGTTGGTCAGGCCTCGGCTTAGTCCCACATCGGATGGATGAGTGCTCGAGACCCTGGCCATAAGTGCGGTTCTTCCTTTCCCTACGATGAGGCATTTTGGCGGAATCCCATAACCAAAACTATTGAGGCTTTGGCCAAAGCGGACAATATCAATACAGTGAAGGCTGGGTCATTACAAATGGTATCAGTGCCGAGGGTAGCTCTGCCCTGAAGGTGGGGGGATTCTAACACCCTGGATAACCGGGCTCTTGTCCAAGTGAGGGTTCATTGTCCGGGCGATGGTCCACAAGTGGAGAACCCATTTGAATCTAGGTGTGGATTTTCCAGAATTAGAACTTAGACCAGGTTAGAACAAATGTGAATATGGTATTGGAGGACCCTACTTGAACCCAACCCGGTAATACTTAATATGTTGTATTTTGGTGTTTAAAAAAAAAAAAAAAATCCTTCAAAGTTTTCAAAAAACAATAAAGATATTTTGTCTTGTCATGGTGTGGGTTTAGTTCCATATCGACTAAACATAAAGAAAAACTTGGGTTTTTAAGAAGATGATTTTGCAAAGGGTTTATGTCATTTCAGGGGGCATGTGAATTTAGTTGTTTGTGAAATATGCCAATAGCTCCAATTTATGCCACGAACCACATGCACCCGTTGGTCCATGGTCGTAGTGTAATGTGGTGTGCACGAGATATATATATATATATATATATGGTTGCCTTTTGATTCGTTTTCCAACGATGGACAAAAATGGCAATTTATTTTGAATTTTCAAACAGAATTTTTAAATAGAGCCAAAAAACAAAATGTTTTTCTTTTACAAAAAACCCAACACCCATGACTGTTGGCATGGTTGCATACACACCCATTCGAGGCGAATTTTTAAAGTCTATATAAGGGACTTCTCTTGTTTCGAATTTAATATCAATCCAATTGTTTGATTCTCTTTCTCACTTAAAATCTCTACAATAGTTTCTTTTGGTTTATCTAGTTCAGTTTTCGTGTTAAGCAAATAAAGACGGTTTGGGTCTTCATACATTGAGTGCGCTGGTGTGACGAGATAACATTTGAGGGTACATCGAGTGCGCCCCGATTTGTCTAGTATTCCTATTGCATTATGGACATCCCCCAAAGGAGGACAAATAAATTTCAAGTTGAGTGACTTTCATTGTGCCTCGAATCAAATAAGTTTTTTAAATTATTCCTTATTCAAATTTCTATTTTTGTTTTAATTTCTTTTACAATTATTTTTAAATTTCAAAATTTCATAATTACAGATTTACAGATCCAAAATTCCTACATAACACCCCTATTAATTGTCCAAAGCACCATGCACTACCCGACGTGTATTGCATCCAATATTGTGTATGTAAGATCCACTTTATCCATCATCCATCACTAACAAAAATCAGTGTGAGAAAGGCTCCGATAACTAACAACACTAAAATAATGATAGAACTTATTTAGAAATTAGGAAAAGAAAAGATGAAAAAAGAGTATGGATCTAACACCCTGGTTAACCAGGCTGTTGTCCGAGCGAGGGTTCAGTGTCTGGGCGAGGGTTCAACTTGTGGTTTGTTCGAAAATATCGCTAACAGTTGGTCGGGGACTTAGCTTAGTCCTACATCAGATGGATGAGCGTTCGAGACCTTGGTTATAAGTGCAGTTCCACCATTCCCTGTAATGAGGCCTTTTGGGGGAAACCGCATAACCAAAAGCGTGAGGCTTTGGCTAAAGTGGACAATATCGGTACAGTGAGAGCTGGGTTGTTACAAATATTCTAACACATAGGCTAATCGAGTTGTTGTCCAAGCGAGGGTTCAATTGCTGGGTTCAGTATCCTTACAATGGATGACTTTTTTCATGATTAGAAGATGTTATTGTGTCTGAATTGTAAATAATACATTAGATGGAAAAATACAATAATTAACTAAATAATATGACTAAAGTCTTAAAATACAAAATTTGAAGGAACTTTTGTGAGAGTTTTATTTGCCTGTGACCATATATCTTAGTGGTAGACTCACAAGAGTTTCAACATGAGGCTATGAGTTTGAGCACCCATTGTGGTGTGAGTGCGCGGGCATACGTGAGTGCGTGTGATAAAACAAAAATAAAATAAAATAAAATAAAATTAATGGAAACTAGAAATTCATGCTCACTTCATTGCTTGCTGAAAATTTTAAGAAATTATCGTTTGATAAACACATTTATAAAAAAAACACGAAGAAATGAGTTGCTTAGCACTTATTTACATATACATTTTCAACATATTGTCATATTGTTCGAGACGATCAATCATAAAATATACAATTATAATTGTTTCTCAAACAATTAAACTATAGAAGAGTCTTTAATTAGATTACCAATACTGGAATTATCAATACCCTAGAAGGTTAAGGAAGTTGGTGACTTGATGATGGGGAGCTGGTGACCGAATCCCCGGTGAACAGCGCCCATAACTATAACAGTCATAAGGCAGTGAAATTCCTTGTTCGATAAGTTCCTACCCTCACGAAAGGCGCAACGATCCGGACACAGTTTCATAGAGAGACTCGGTGGCTAAACCGGCATAAATCATACATAAGTCATAAATTTACGAGGCGCAGCCCCTGCAGCTGTTGGGACAAATTAGATTTCTAGCTTTTTGTTAACATTTGATAGTCTTAGCTAACGATAGGATAGAAATGGCATTTAAACCACACAGTGGTTGCGGAAAAGTTGCTATGGTGGCCATCCACATACACAATGTTCCATGTGGTGTGGCCCACCTAAGTTTTGAATCAATTTGATTATTGGGATCAGATCCTAAATGGAGTTCCCCAAGTCTCAGACGGAGGGTGTACGCTTTTCCTGCAACAGGTTGCAGAGGATTCCGGTCCGCAGTGGAGGAACTCATCCACGGTACACGTGGCATACATGCCAAGATGAAGGGAGGGGATTGCCTGTTACCCCGGGTGCCTAGGGCTGTGTGCGGCCCACAGAGATGTTCATGACAAATCCACTCCGTCTATCCGTTTTAAAAGACCACAATGGGATATGAGCAAAAAATCAGGAGGATTCGAAACTCAAGCCGGCCATAACACATGAATCAGTTGATATGGAAACGTCCATAGTTGTAACCTTCCTGGAGCTGACCATGATGTTTATATGCCATCCAAACCGTTCATAGGGTTATTACCCCTCTGATAAATTGTCGGCACAAATATCATCCTGATGCAAAACTTCTGTCACCTCCATGGGTTCAATCCTCACGGTTTCTTGTGTGGCCCACCTGAGTTTTGGATCTGCCTTATTTTTAGGCTTCAGTACTATTATGGTATTATAAAACATGTGGACGGAGTGGATTTGTCATGAACATCGCCATGAGCCTCACACAGCCCTAGGCACAGAGATATATAATCCACTCCCCAATATGAACGGTCTGAATCATGAGAACTATTAGGAGGAATTGATGTCCCAAAAATCACACAAACAGGACAATCCTAACCACGAAACTGGTGACTTCAAATGGACACTGAGAAAACACAATGATCAACGGGCCAAATTCCACAGGTGAAATCATAAGGGCCCGTTTGGCCGGTCGGATTGGAAGGGATTGGATGGTATTGGAAGAGATTGGAAGTTAAATACCGAGATTGGCCAGGCGTGCCAAACAGAGTCAGTGATCTGATCCCAATCCCATGGATCTTAAGACAATCCACTGACAACACCATCATTACCTTTAAATCCCATCCAATCTACCCTAATCCGTTTAAATATGCCTAGGACGTGTTTGGTTCGAGGGATTGGAAGGGATGGGAAGGTTTAATCCCGAGATTGGCCAGGCGTGCCAAACAGACTGGATATAGCAATCCAGGGATAGAGCAATCCCATGGATCTCAAGACAATCCAGTGACAACACCGTCATTACCTAGAAATCCATGCCTTCCACCCTACTGCCATTCAATCCCTTTCAATCTACCTGGCCAAACGGGCCCTAAGCTAACGTCATCCAATCAGTTTGATTTCAAGTATACAGCTCATTGGCCAATGGGCCACAAGTTGCACGGTCGAAAGTTTTTGTGAACCGCTGACACGTGTACGGTGCGTTAGTTGTTGTCTCTGACGAGGTACAGCTGACATGATAGCGATGACCCAATGGCAATAAAATCCCAGTAGTCAAAGTAAACGTCTGACTTGAAAACGGGAAATCCTCGGCGTGGTTGCGAAGGATGGAGGTGAATTTGCTGTTGCACGGCGCGCGCGCAACAAAAAGCTCTGTGGGCCCACTGTCACATATGAGTGATATCCACTCTGTCCATCTTTTGGGCCATATGATAGTAGAACGGAAGGCCAAAAATCAAACTGGCATACAATTCAAGTGGCCCACACCGTATGGAATAGAGTGTATGGAATGCCCACAATTGAAACATGGATGGAGCCCACTGAATTTTTGGATCAGGCTGATATTTTGTTTCCTAGTAATTCAGCACCGTTCATCTAGTAGTCCCCACTTTAGATAAAAACTAGCTAAACTGTACATGAATGGCGAAACTGTACATGAATGGCGATTGTGTTGTTTTGATCGGTGGACTTCACAGCGATGGTCCAAAATATAAATTTCAGTGGTCTGACATATTGGCGATAGAATCATTGGCCATTCAAGATAGATTTCACCACATAGATGGGGCCCATAGTTATGTTGTGATCTAGATCATTGGTCTTACAGGTCCAGCCATGGATGGAGTATTCTCCGAAGAAATATATTGCTAAAGCAACCTCACCGTAAATTGCTGGCACGCATATAGACGGTTGAGAAAAGAAATTGACCAACAGGTCCAGTCCCCTTAAGAAAGTCAAAAAGATTGGAGGATAGGATCCTACAACCTGTAGAGCAGTCTACCGACAGTTTCATTTGGAAGATGGATCAAAGAAGGCCGGATTGGAGGCAGAAGCGATGAAGACGGTTAGATCCTTAAAACATGCATATCTTGCAAACAGAATTAGTTATTCGAAATAAAATATATGATTTTGGATAGGAGATGCTACTTTTGCCTCCCAACTTGGCTTTGCCAGGTTGTCCACATCAAATTTGTTAGATTCCATTGGATTGATGGTTGAAAATTCATTTTTAAAATTTTTTTTACTATTTATAGTAAATTTAATTTCCATCATAATTTTTTATCCTTTGAGTTGTGCCCCCACATGAAAAATGCTTAGAAAATTTAGTAAAACAATGTGGTTAGGCCTAATAGGATACTATTTTTGGCCGAAAGATATGAAGTCGGGGAGAAATCATGACATCTATTTAAAGGGTTGTAAATTCAAATTTATCATCTATCAATCAATTTTTGATTGTTTTTTTGAATTTATTTTTATTTTCTTATTTTTTGTCTCATGGATTAGGAGAGTTTCCGTGAGGAGTCTAGAAAAGTTATGTGAATTTGGAGTAGTTATCCCCTTAAGAAAGATGATGTTCAACCTCCTCACGTCCATCTCTACATCATTCTAAGTATGGCTTAGCCTATTTGATAGATGGTTTGGATCGCTAAACTGTAGGCCCCACTACTAGAAATGTAAAACTCGGGTTATTATGGGGCTTACTTTGTAATCCAAACCGTTCCTTAGTGGATACTATTGATATTCCAGGAAGGGAAAACATTTTGGAGCATGGTCCATCCACGTTTTGGGACCATTGGATCGATGGTTTGGATTTGTTGGAATATTTGGTTGAATTAAATGGACTATTAAAAAATTGAAAATAAAAAAGAAAATAAAATTTGAGAAAGAAGACTAATCGAATTGAGTTGAGGCCTAACGTGAGTCACTTTGTTTGAAATCGAATTTACTTCTCTTGGGCAGTGTCTCAAGTGCAATAGATGTCTAGAGCAATCGACCTTTAGGATACAACGACTATGACTCAGTCCTAGCGATGCACTCACTATATGCGGGTTTGAACCACTTGCAGCTTAACCTGAAAATGCTGAGTTAAATCAGTGATGAACTAAGCAACAATAAAACTTATAAACAAGATGACAAAGAGAGTTTTAAGAAGATAAAAAAGATTTCGTACTTTTGAAACTGGAATAGAAGTCCTTAATCAGTGACGAATTTTTAAGTAGTGCATTAAGCACCATTTTGAAAGGGTTTGGTTTGTTGGATTTACACTTTTGCAAATAAAGTCCTGTGAGTACTCATACATATACACGCGCGAGTACACCTGGACCCACACCCACACCCACACCCGCACCTAACCCGTCTCGTCCCGCATGTGCACACACATGTGGACTCGGCTCGGCACGGTATGGCTCGATTTAGCTCATCGCACGCATGACCTCTAAATGGGGCTCAAGCCCCAAGGCAAAAAACTTATCTTATATACAAGTTGTTTTTCTTTGTTAAATTCGATGTGAGACAAAACTAATAATTCAAAAGTACAAAAAATTTCAAATCTAGAGAGAAACCAAAATATTTGAAATTTCATTTTTAATATAAATTTTGAAACAAAATGCAACAGGACATGCGGACAAAATTTAAATTGTGCAATCATATCTTGAATTGAGGACCATGGAACTCCCGCTAATGTATGGTAGTCCACTTCCTAAAAAAGAAAAAAAAGAAAGAAAGAAAAAAAGAAGCAAGCAAATACACAGTAGCCAGATGTTAAATTTTCATTCGAAATTTGAGATAGTTGCGTTTCCTTGTCTGACGTTGGGATTACCACGACAATAAGCTATCATTTGCTTGTGATTAAAGGTCCATAGAGATGATATCTTTTTATTTTACCCAAGAAGTCAAAGAGTGTGTGTGTGTGTATATATATAATAATAATAATTTTGTTAATAAAATCTTAATAATAATAATATGTTATTATGAAAGTTTTATAATTCCACGTGTATATGTGGAAGCCCTGCCAAAAATTCAGGCACGCAGGCCAATAAGAGACAGGTGTGAGAGATCTAGGCTTCCCAGAAGATGGTTACACACAGTATACAAAAGGAGTGGACGGCTATAAAAAATTGATTAACCATTAGCTCTACTGTGTAGGGTCCTTGTCGCGTGTATATGGCATTCAACTGATCTGACCGACAAGGCTCATGGACCTAAAAATAGACCGTTCGGAACCTTACGTGGGTCATAACACCTGAATTTATAAGTTGTAGGCACTATTTATACAGTTTCCTATGGTGTGCCCACCTGAGTTTTAGGGCAGCTTCGTTGAGTTCTGGACTGTGGGGCTCACCATGATGTATGTGCCTTCCATCCATGCCGTCCATCCGTTTTGAAACCACATTTTAGAGCATAATAATAAAAACGAATATAATCCAAATATTAAGTGGACCACACCAAGAAACAGTGTGATCGAATACCTAACATTAAAAGATTCCTAGGTGCCTCCGGGATGTTTATTTGCCATCTAACCTGTTGATAAAGTCAAAAATACCTGGATGAAGGTACCATACAAATATCAGCTTGATAAAATAAATTTGTGGCCCATAATAAGTTTTTAATTGTCAATAACCACTGTTTTCAGTGGCGTGGTCCACCTGAGATTTTGATCTGCTTATTTTTTTGGAACCGTGCATAAAATGGTCTGTCAAAACTGATGAACGGCGTGGATTTAAATATCATGCATCACAGTGGTCCCCACTGTCGGCTCACCTGATAGACTGGTTACTCGTCTTCTCACTGGTTTGGCCTAATTCAAGAATCGATCTGCATGATCTTTGTGATGTGGCCGACCTTTTCTACGGATCAGATGTTCTGCATACATGACACATTGCAGGAAAATGCGCAGGATGATAAGCTTATGGTGGGAGGAGGAAAGTACCTTATCGTTCTGCCTATTCCTCGGTTGGCGGTGAGAGACAAAAGAAAACCAACCAGAAAAAAAGTCAACATCTTCTCAATGGTGGGTGAGTGAGGTAAGGGAGATGTCTGGACCATTGGAATTAGAGCTGAATAATTATGGCATTGATTAGTTGCTTCCAAAATAATTATTTTTGCTATTGTTAATGAATGGGGATTCTTCCAATGTCATCGTGCACACACAACTTCATGCTTGATCCGGGCCGTTCATCAAGTGTCCTCGCCATTGGGTAATCTTAACAGTTGGTTGCCTAAAATGGGAAGCCGGCTTGCCTGATTACTCAATGTCTGGTGACCGGAGTTTGTGGGGTCCACCGTGATTTGTGTAGTTTAGCCACCCCGTATATCTGTTTTATTAGCTCATTTTAGGCCATGAACACAAAGTAGAAGCATATTCAAAGCTCAAGTAGACCATAAACAACGGTAGAGATTGAATGCCTACTGTTGAAAACTTCTCACGCGGCACAAAAGTTTTGGATTAAACTTGTATTTTTGTTTTTCCTTCATCCAAATTTGTGTTGATCTTATGAACGGGTTGGATGAGAAATAAACATCACGGTGGGTGCTTGAAAGGTTTCAATGGTGACAACGCTACTCAATTGTTTCTTGTGTTGGGTGCACTTAGCTTGGATATGCTTCAATTTTGGATTCATGTCCTAAACTGAGCCGAAAAAATGGATGGACGGTATCGATAATACACATAAATCAGAGTGGGCCCCACAGAGTCCCGTTACTAGGGATATCCATATGGTCCACGATCCGCTCTCCCTGATTGGCACAGCTACGGACGCGGATTAGCTACTGACAGGTGAAGTAGCAAGACGAACTAGCGAAGTGACGTTGCCAAGTTATGTGGCCCCACTATGACGTTCGAGTTGTATCCACACCGTCTATCCATTTGGAGAGATATTTTAGGGCATTAGAAAGAATAAGTTAGGTTCAAAACTCGTATGGACCCTACCATTGGAAATAGTGGAGAGAGTGACGCCCACTATTGAAACCTTCTCAGGGGCAGCCGAAGTTTCCGATCAAGCTTATATTTATAACTTCCCTTCTTTCATGTTTGTGTTAACTTATGAACAGGCTGGATCTCAAATAAACATCATGGGACCCTAGGAAGGTTTCAGGGATGGGCGTCACTGTCCCCACTTTTTTCTGTGGTTTGGATCTAATGGAACTGCCTTTTTCTTTGTGTCATGCCCTGAAATGATCTATCCAAATTGATGAACGGTGTGGATACACCACATACATCATAGTGGAGCCCACAAAATTTGGTGACGTCACTTCAACAGCAGCGAGTCTCGCTACTCAACCTGTCAGTAGCTAATCCGCGTCCCAGCGACACGGGCGCTGATTAGCACCGGAAATTTTCGTAGTCGGGCGCGGTGGGCCCACATAAATGCCAGTAACAGATCCTCTGTCCATCAGTTTTGCAGGACCACAAGAGGACAATAATTTAAACGTCAGGCCCTGATCCAAAACTCAGGTGGGCTGTACAAAACCAAACAGGGGAAAAGGAAATGACCACCGTTAAAACTTCCTCGAGCTGATCAAGATGTTTATATGCCATTCAAACCGTTCATAAGGTTATTACCACTCAAGTAAACTTTCCGCACAAATGTCATCCTCATAAAAAAGTTCTGTGACCCCAAAAAGTTTCAATGGTGGACGTTCAATCCCCAGTGTTTCGTGTGGTGTGGTCACACCAATTTTGGATCTGCCTGATTTTTATTTACTCATTCTACTGCGGCCTTGCAAAACTGTTGGACCAAGTGGATTTTTCACCGACATCTCTGTGGCCACAAGTCCAACTACTGGAACCTCTTCTGTCCGATCAAAGGTAATCCCCTCTCCTCTAGGAAGTGGATTGGGTAGTGTACCACACACCACTGACTTACCTGGTGTGTTGATGTCACCAAGTTCTGTGGTTCCCCTCATGAGGTACGAGTTATATCCAAACCGTCCGTCCACCTGACAAGCTTCTTTAGTAAGCCTCGAGCAAAAAAAAAAAAATAAGACATGCAAAGATCAAATGGATTACAATGCAAAAATCATTGGAACATTGAACGTCTACCATTAAAACCTTGGGGTCACAGAATCGACCATTGAAACTCTTTTGGGCTAACAGAAATTTTGGATCAATATGAAATGTATTTGTCCTCATCCAGTTATGTGTGACCTTATGAACAGATTGGATGGAAACTAAACGTTACAGTAGACTCTATGAATGATTTAAGGTTGAGAATTATTATCCACAGCTATTTATGGTGGTCCACTTTAGCTTATATAACTCAATTTTGGGATGATCTGGCCAAATGGATAAAAAGTGTGAATATAATAAATACATCATTGTGGGAAGCATGTAACTTCTCCTTTGAACAGTTTGCACAACTCAGGAGCTCGAGCAGCATCACGCCATGTACCCACACCAGCTAGTTTGGTGGTGTGTGGTACATCGGCCAATCCGCTTCCCTCTCCAGCTTCTCCAAAAAGTTTTCAATATGCATTCTAAAATTTTAAGTAATAATCATTAGATTACTATTTGTGATTGGATTTCTTAACCGAAGGTTGTTCCTCGGGACCTAACCGGTTCGGTCAGGTCCGTGGGGCTCGTCTTGATATATATACGGTATGCCGTCCATCTGTTTTTCCAGCTCATTTTTGGACGTGGGCCCAAAATTAATCTCAGGTGGACCACATAACAGGAACAGTGGTAATCAACCATTAAAAACTCCTCGTGGGCTGCAAAAGTTTTGGATCAAGCTGACATATATATTTTCCCTTCATTCAAATATGTTCAACGATGTCAACAGGGTGGATGGAAAATAAGCATTACAGCAGGCCTTAGAAAGTTTTTAATGGTAGAATCCAATCACCTTTCCTAGTGTGGTGCATATGAGATTTGGATCTCTCCAGTGTTAAGCTCACGTTTTAAAACCAGCCGGATAAAAAAAATTAAATGTGGGTAGATATACAACACATACATCAAGGTGGCCCAATAGTCACGACCCAACAGAGTTGGCTACTTCAACATGCCAGAGTTAGGTTGTGAGGACGTAATTAACATCGATTGATAAGTAGCTGATTGACCTCATGATCATAGTCATTAGACCCATACAAATTGATCGATACTTCCAGCTACCTAGAGGGTATAATGTCACAATTCGAAATTTGAGATTTGAGCATGCATCGTAGATCTGGGTTTCGTCGCGTGACTTGTATACTAAGTGTACTCAACCCAACAAATTTACAAATTTACTAATTTACTGATCAGAGTTGATAATTATGTTTAAATAGAATAGATTCTATGTTCTATACATATTCATTCACACATTAAATCAAAACTAACATCCATGCATTTCCAACATTCACAAACTACCTAAATTCCATTCACCGTGTATTATACATCAATCAAAGGTTTATATAGCCCACTCACTTGAGACCTTATTCAAAAGTAGACATTAATAACCATCTCAAAGTACTAAAGACTCATATCCGGCATAATCAACTTAACATATAAACAATATCACAACATGATATGAGCAAATAAATTAAAACATGAACGAATCCCAATGAATGACAAACTTGTCCTTATAAATTAACAAAATAAATAAAATTCTAAAATCACTCCAATGCAGTGATTTCTTCTTCGATCAAATAGGGCCACATGTCCCGTGGGTCACTCTCCGCTTCAGTTACAATATCAGGCTCTGGTGACAATGTTCGACCTCAGTTACATCTGTACGGTTTTTCATTAATAAAACGTAAATTGGTCAGGCTTAGTGAGAATCCCCAGCATGGTTCATCTACATTAAAATTAAAATAGCACAATAAACATAAGGTGCATAGAATAACCATCAAACTCATGTAAATATATAAAATGGATGAATGCATCAAGTGGGATATTCATCTACGTACTTGAGTTGGAATATTATCAACTTGCTTTCGCCGCTTGGGAAGGCTTCCACCAATTTGGTAGGCCTGGGCATGGCCCGCATCCGCTGCTTTGATTGGCTTCAACCAGTTTGGAAGGTATAAGCATGGCCTACATCTGGAATCAAGGCTACTAGGATAAACTCACCTGGAGAGGTCCCCCAGGATAGACTAGGCACGTAGTGCACATTCAAGATATTAATATTCAATTGTAATTACATAATTGTAAACAATTGATCAGATATATAGAGCTGATATATCAACTTAGAAACAACACAAATTATATGTGAATTGATAAAATCAACAACAAGATAATTCTTAAATGAAACGAATCAAATTATATATTTAGCAAACATTAAATCAAATGGTTTCAAATTAGTCAAAACAAACAAATATTAAAATAAAACATCTAATTGGATATAATAGATATATCAAAGCTATCTTAATTTTAACGGAGAGAAAACATGTTGGGATCACTCACCTGTAACTCGGTGATGTTGATTCCATTATATTAACTAAATTTAAATGGATTAAGAATTCCTAATACAACATAAAAGTGAAATCATTTTGCTAATTATATTAATTTGTATGGTGGGGCCTACCTTTGATTGATTAGTTTTCAAATTTGGGCCCACACGTTGTCCAATTGAATTCCTTTAGATCCAACCCTTAACTTGTGATCACCATAACCTAATGTGAGACCCACTAAATCAAATTAAAGTGGCCTTCCACCATCCAACGTCATTTAAATTATCTAGATATGTATCCTATATTTGAATTTAAAAGAATAATTGATTCATTAATCGAGAATTTTAAATTTAGAATCGAACAAATCTGATCTCTCATCTGTTGATCGAATTAACCCCATTGTTGATCGAATCAACTTAAATCAATGACCCGTTGATCAAATCGATGACCTTTAGACTCGATCAAGTTTTGACGAACCGAATGTAAATTGGAGATTTTTTTTTCCACATCTTAATTTTAGAATCCAATTGCGCATGTTGGTTAGATCCAAATTGACCATTGGCCATCTCATGATTGACTAAGAGAGGTCCATTGATTAGCTTGATTTGATACCTCCATGGCCCACATCAATCATGATTATATTAATTTATCTAGGATTTTCATCCAATCGATGTGGCCCATCTGATGGTTGAATTAATATGATATTCAAGGTCCTGACCTATTTTGACCTTGACAATCAAAAGATCCATGCGGATCTATTCCCACACATTAAGGTGGTGTAACATAATTCTTTATGCCAATTCGCAAAAGTGATTATGTAGAGGATTTGTCTCTTTATGTATACACTAAATAAGTCGATGTGACGAACGTTCGACTAATTCAACCCATTCATTGCACAGTTTTAATATAATTATTTTTTATTAAAAAAACCAAAATAAAATGATTAGAACATGAAATGGATTGAAAGCAAAGAATTAAAATTGTGTGAATTATATACCATAGCATACAAAAGCTTAACGCGCCCGAGAATTATGGCTAAATTCTAAAAGGGTTTAAGTTCAAGTTCAAGTTCTTTCTTGCCATCGGAAACTCCACCTTCAAGGTAGAGGCCCACCCGAACCAAAGACCCCTTTGGTAGCAGTACGGCCGACCCAACTTCCGTCAACCGGAAACCTTTTTGAAAAGTGCACCATAATGTAAATTCAATATTAAATGATTCTCTTTTCAAAATGGGGTGAACTGAGGTGGGTGAGAGTTTTATTTATTTGAGAGAATGTGCTGGCCTCCTGGGCAAATCCTAAATCTAGTTGTCCTGTGATAGTGGACCACCATTTCAGGAATGATTATGACTATTCAACAGTACACAATCCACGATGGTTTGACATCCGGACCATTCAAATCGGTGATGCAACTTGAATGGATCATGATCCAAAAATTACTTTGAGACGAGGACAGTAACCATATGATTTTGTAATTGGGACCACTTCTATTCATCCATTTGATGGCTATAAACCATATATGAATAAGATTGCTTAATCGGTAACATTCCTATGCCGCAAAGTTGAATGGCTTGGATAGCTATTCATGAGTGCTGTAGGTGAGGACGACAAGTCACCAACCATTTTCAAAATGGGTCAACTATCATAGGAGAGAGAGAGAGAGAGAGAGAGAGAGAGAGAGAGAGAGAGAGAGAGAGAGAGAGAGAGAGAGAGAGAGAGAGAGACTTATTTTATTTATTGAAGGAATTTATTTGCCTCCTTGGCAAATCCTACCACCGCTCAGGTTATTATATCCTAGGCACTCCTTATATTATACACGCAATTCATGTATCTCGCCAGAGCCATGAGATGGCTATTCTCAATAACATGCCAATGTGGCACAAGTGTGCAAGATCAGGATCGTTCAGTGTTATACTCATGGTCCATTTTGTGTGGCCTGAAAATCATGTCAAACCAGTCACGACGCCTCCAACATGTGTTACATGTGCACCATCGGCCTTTTTTTCTAATTTCCTTCCCTCCCAGCAGTCATTATTTTTGTGTCCCACCTAAGGATAATTCCATTCTGGCCAGGCTGCATCCATGGTGGGACCCACCGGATGAATGAACCGCATCTTGCACATATTAATAGAATGAGAGTCGGATCAGTGGCACATTTTTTATTTTTTATTTTATAAATACACGCATGCAACTTGTTCCTTGAATGGCTTTAGATTATTTGAATATGTATATGAACGTTGGAGGCACGTTTTATGGGGTTGTTGCTTGATTAGAGACAAACACATAGGCCTGACATTACTTGATGTGGAAACATGGGCTGTCTCCTTGGATGCAATCTCTTGACTGTGTCAAAGAAGCTTATGGAAAGCCACCTACATCATTTGAGCGGAAATCATGGGATTTCTTGCTTGGTGTCCATTGGTTAGCAAATATTATTAGACCATGCTAATCGCATGGTTAGTTGGTAATTCTTTATTAATGTAATTCGGTATGCCTGGAACAATATTTTTGTAAAGGTATATTTCAAAGGTGGAGGTATTTAAGAACTTCGATTTAATTAAACGAAATGAAATTTATGAAATAGGGAAGAAAAAAAGATTGAGGGAATTAACTAGCAATCCAGGGGATCCCCATCAATCATATGGTTTTTTCTTGGACGCTGCCAATAAATAAATGATTAATCTTGCTTATTGTTTGTATTTCTACTGAAAACAAAAGATTTTTTTTTTCCTACTTTATTTATTCCCCCACCCACATTTCATTTTTTATTTTTTTATTTTTTATTTTATTATCTATGTAGTGCCCATTCAACACAAGTCTTTATTTTCTTTATTGAATTGTTTTCTCTTATAATTCTCAACTATTAGGAATGTTACACACTTTTGTATATTCTAATCAAGTGTAAACAGGAAAATTATGTAAGGTTAAAACTGTGAGGTATGGCAGTTAAAATAAAAAGATATTTAGAGATTTAAAAAATCAGTTGACATTCTTTTGTTTTACTCTCTATATCCAGCCATAGCCAACTATATTCATTTTGAATTGTTGGGGATGAAGGGCAAGTCCTATTTTGTCACAATGCGTTGAACTTATCCAACATGGCCTCTCTTGATTTGGCTAATTGGATGCTTGCATGAAGCAACTCGCCTCAAGTTGGGAGTTTTGTGGCAGTAAGGCAATGGATAATGTTTGGCACGGGCCAAGTAGAGTTTTTTAGGTTTTTATTTATAAAGATATGCCCACCTTGGGTCGGGTTGCCATCACATCTATGGACTGGATATATGGGCCAGTGGAGGTTTTGATAGTGGGATCCAAGTGGGTTTGGTGTAGGTGTGTCATCAGCGGGTTCACAAAGTAGTATTTTGGGCATCATGTTCTTGATAGTAAGACCGGACAGGTGAACCAACAGGGTTAGATAAGGTTTGGTTTGATTTATTAGGTGGGGCAGGCTGCACAATAAGAGGCACACACAACAGACCACGCACAAGAGGTGAGCATATATCCATAACATGTGGTGGGGGTGATCTAGTGGCTTATTCGTGCAATGGAAATAGCAAGTTATCAAAGACAACAGCTCCTGAAAATAGACCCAATCGATGATTGAGTCAAGGAAAACAGCACCCAAGATGGTTCAGGCCATAGCTTAAGAAAACATATTGTTTCGTTTCTTAATCAAGTTTATTAGAGGCATGTAGGGATTCGAATACCGGTAGCGCGCACACACAAAGTATAGAGGAAGGTGTATTCTAGAGGTACCTAAATAGCTTTTTCCATAGGGATGTATTGTGGAGCAAGATTGGGATACAATTGATCAAATAAACCGTAGTCCAAAGGGCCTAGACCCATTATTATTGGAGAATATTGGAGTGGGCCAACAAGGTAAAGCCCATTTCAAAAAGATGGCGATGTTTTCGCTTGGTAGTCTAAATCTATTTAAATGTGTGGGGACAAGGGATTTGATGGTCATTGCCATTGGAGAGGAGGAACTGCCAAGTCTTGAATTCATGAACTTACCACCACAGTCAGATTTTAGTGATACGACCAACAACTAAGAATATTTTTAACAAGCACCTTCCACTGAATAAAAACTTTTAAGACATCCAAACATAAATAAAGAAAATATAACCAATAGCTATGACTAAAATCATTGATAGACACACACACACACACACACACACACACACACACACTTTAAGTAACCTTATTGAAGATGTACGATTGAGTTAGTCGATCCATATATTTGAATGAACAAGTTAAAGTGATGAAGATGCAGTAGGGTCTAAAGCAGAAAATGGCAGTCTCTTGATTTTACCTAACTAGCAAGAGTGATAAACATATAACATGTGAGGAGACCCATTTAAAGGTAGATGTTGGTGAGACAATATCACCCAGGAGTAAATTGTGTAAGAAATAAAGAATTTTTGATATGTTCAGAGCATATAATATATTTTGTATAGTAAAATTGGAAGTAGGCGTAGTTAAGGTTTTGGATCCCATGTGGTAAATTTTCAAAGACGTGCCGTTGCCTACATGGACTTGATCCTGCTCATGATATTCAGTATGGAGAGAGAGAGAGATTAGCCGAGTCCAATGACTTGCATGTGCCCCATCCTAATATAGATAGGGTAGAGGGGATTATTGGACGACCAAGAGTTGTTTCATGTACGGTTGCAACCATGTCCCCTGCTTTTGTCCTAATTATTGTTGTATATGTTGGTAGGTGGGCCAGAACCATGTCCACATGAAAGCTTGGATGTCCCACGAGAAGCAGCTAAAGCTGTGGGGCCTTTATCAATGACCATAGTATCTTGAGTCATTTAACTTTCAACTTAACCTACGGAGGAGGCCACCATGCGACTCCTCCAGTGTAATTGGAGTTGCATGAGTTGCAACTTGACGCACTACCGTGTCTTTCTTAAGGATAACTACTCTGTTTCCACGTATGTTGTTCTTTGGACTCCTCACAGAGACTTTTCGAATCTAAGAGGAAAAGCAAGAAAAATAGAAATAAATTCTATAAAATTCGTAATTTGGTTGATGAATGAAATAAATGAGTTCACAACCCTTTAAATAGGGATATTAAGCCATGGGAGAAGTTTTGGAATCAAACTATAACTAAAACTCCTAGAAATCGCAACTTACTATAAATAGTAAACTTACTATTTGGTCATCATGTCTACTAGTGCGCATGGTTTTCGGCCAAAAATAGTAAGTGTCCTATTTGGCCGAACCATGATGTTCTCCTAATTATTCTAAGCACATTCATGTTGGGTGCAACTCCTAAAGCCCAATGGATGAAGTGTTATACTCAAACTAAAACTTACTATAAATGAAAACAAAACGCAATTTCGACTGTTGATTTGATGGTATTTCACAAATTCAGCATGGCTATACCAGGTTGAGTGGCTAAAGTAGCTTGTCCTACCCCAAAATCATATATGGTATGTCGAATAACTCATTCTAGATTGCGAGATATGCTCGATTTAAGGTCTAACGGTCCGGATCACTTCTGTCGTTGACCGGGCCTTTTCTGATCCATCTTGGCCATGAAACTGTCCGCAACCCGCACTACATTACAACTCATGATGTGGGGGATGGATCATAAGAGAGATGCAACCCATGCATATTGTATAGGGTGAGGTGACATAGGAAAGCGAGTGAAATAATGATGAGAAAGATTTCCATCTCTCAAGCAATTAAAACCTTGAATCCATGGGAAACAATAAGAGAAAACTCAAATATTTTTATTGAATTAATAATGTGTAATGTTTATGATTTCCTGAATACACCACTTAATAAAATAAAAATAAAACTCTAATTCATCCAATTAGAATAGAACTTAGCAAAAGTAATATATATATTTTTTTTAAAAAATAAAAAGTCTTAAATTAACCTTAGTAGAGGAATCTCGGCATGATTATAATTAATATCTAAAAAAGATAGAATTCTATGACTATTTAAAAATAAGAAGATATGACAAAAATCAAAATTACTAAAAATATTAAATTTTATCTAAAATCTTGCTTTTGAGTTGAGGGCGTGCATTTTCTCATGAAACGGATGGATGCGATCCACAAGTGGGTTGGTTAACCCTGGATGGCCCGTTATGATAAAGATTGATAGGCCGTGCGTCTTTTAACAATACTCAGATCAAAAGTTACAACCGATTTACGGTTCACACTTGAAACAACAATTTTTCCTTATCCGAATTGAATTTCTTCAAACTAGGGTCAACCAATAGAACGGTATATCTCTTAATAATATATAGATAAACTAGTTGAGGCCCGTCAATTGGCTTCATTGATAATATATTATAAACAACTTCCAAGTGAAGGCAAGGACTCTCACCCTATCACTTGAACTTGTTGCAGTTTAAAAACTGAATTGCCCCCAAAAGCCACTTAAGTCATCCAGAATAAGAATTTGATGCATATAATGGTTCAACTTTTCTCATCTCTAGGAAAGAGAAGCATAATATGAATCCACCGATAATTCTCCCTACGACATATTAGTAATCTCTCAATGTAACAAATGATACGAGTGAGGTCATCAGGATGGGAATATGTTTCTATTATAGTATTTAAAATCCGTTTGGTTATTGAGGGGCCGCTAATTAATCTCGAGCTACACATTTATAAAGTTCTCACTGCTCGAATCCACTTAAGAAGGATTAGAAATAGGTGATGGCGGCCTACTACCATTAATGTAACCAAGTTTTCTTTCTTACCAAGATACACCTTAGTAGACTATAGGACCGGTGAGATAGTTGTGACCATCCAATTTAACTGTGGTAATGAATAAATTAGGATGTTGATTTATAGATCCAATTTTCTAACTGTCAATGATTTACTGCATTCTGAAATAGCAAATACAGATAACAAAGTAACAAGTAATTGCATACTAATCAAATGGTCACAAACGTCAAGAGAGAAATAAGATTTGAGCTTGCTACATAAATTTACGATGCGAGATTAACGAAGAAGAACACTGATTGATGCGAAAAGGGGCTGATCTGCGCCTGTCGAAGTTGCTGATCAATTAGAACGATGCTGTTATGCAACAGTGGTGCTACTTGTCACTGTTGCTATATGATGGAGGATGACACTGCTATGCGGTGCTGGCACTTGTGTGTGACAAAGGTCGCTGCTGGGCAACGGTGTTACCGATGGTTGCCGGTGCTTGTGTTGTTATGCTGCAGTGGTGACATTGCTTCACAGTAGTGGTTGATGTTGCTATATAACGGTGCCCGGAGTTGGTGCCATTGTTGTGCTTTGTGGTGTCCCTTCA
Organism: Magnolia sinica; assembly: GCF_029962835.1. Lineage (NCBI taxonomy): Eukaryota > Viridiplantae > Streptophyta > Magnoliopsida > Magnoliales > Magnoliaceae > Magnolia > Magnolia sinica. The sequence goes on from NC_080584.1 coordinate 53,541,744, forward strand.
AGATATTGGACAGCAGCTGCCGTCCGATCTTTATGCCAGAGAGAGGTTTAGCAAGCATGAGCTTTGATACCATGTAGATTTTGAGAAATTATCCATTTCTCCCATTGTTAATAAGATAATAGTATGGTATTTTATATGAGAATCCAATTACAATAAGAAAATTTATTGTCGAACCACTTTTATGATCAATTTAGGTAATTTATTTGACTATGTGAAAATATATAATTAGGCCTTGGGGTTGTCTAGTTAAGGTGATTTCTTGAGAGGAGAAATATGGACGGTATTTGGTAGATGTCACATGTTGAACAAACCTTCCCGGTAACCCTATGCCAATCATGGTTTCACCTGCAGTCAATCTGATAGTTGGATTGTTTGATCAGTGTAATTTTTGAAAGATATGGTCAATTCAAAGTGGAACCCAAATGAAGAAAAAACTAAAATGTTTTTTCAACTTATTTTTCATATTCAATCTGGGCCTTGTATTTTGGTGGCATACGATGTGATGCCTATATTCATCCAATCAAAGTAATTGGCAAGAAGCATGTGCACCCAAAGTAGGAATACCCTTTTTCCTACTCGTCTTCATCTATTTGACTGTTTTTCTTTCGTTTTTTGGTGATGAGTCTTAAACAATTTTAGAAATGGCTAGTGGATTCAAAAGACCTTACAAAAGAAGAAGAACAAGAAGAAGACTCTTAATCAATTTTATCAACACACCTACAACATTAATATGTTAGCCTTTTAATATAAAATGCAAAACACTATTTAATTCTGCTTTCGATTTGTGAGTTTGGACAAATGTGAATGATTGTTATAGAGGAAACAAAGTGGCAGTGTTTGGGAGCAAGAACAAATCCCAATTTCTAAGGACATCAAAACAATCATTTATAACTCCCTTAGTGGAAGTTTTGTAGCATTTATAACTCGCTTGGTAGAAGTTTTGTGTTTTCACCGTTGAGACAAGAAAGTTGAAATTATAGTTTTAAACACATAATAGGACATCAGTCTAAAAATCAGGCTGATCCATATAGTTTTAAATAGTTCAAACAAACTTAGATGAAAGGAAAGAAACAAATATCAGCTTGATCCTCATTTCTAAGTGGCCACGATAAGTTTCTTATTGTCAATCACCACTATTTCCTATGATATAGTCCACCTGAAGTTTGGATCTTCTTCATTTTGGGCTCATGCTCTAAAATGATCTATCAAAACATATGGACAATGTGAATATAAAATACATATATCAAGGTGGACTTTACGGTAAGGACCGCACCTTAGATCTAAATCTCAGGGGAACCAATCTGTCCATCCATTTTGAAAGATGATAATAGGACATGAGTCTAAAATCAAGCAGTTCCAAAACTGATAATAGGACAGTAGTCTAAAAATCAAGCCATCCAAATCTCATGTGGACCACACCACGAGAAATAGTTCTGATTGAATGCCCATTATTAAAAACTTGCTAGGGTCTACCATAATGTTTATTTTCTACCCAAGCTATTGATAATATCACATAGACATGGGTTAAGGGAAAACATAAATTATCGGCTTCATTCAAAACTTAGGTCGCCCATAAAACATTTTTAATGGTTAATCATCACTATTTCTAGTGGTGTGACGGATCCAAAACATCCCCTTAGGGGGTCACTAATCTATCCATATGTTTTGCAAGACCATAATAGAACAAGAGTCTAATAATCAAGTAGATCCAAAACCCATGTGGACTTTCTATCCCATCCATCCAACCAGACAACAATACAACCATACAACAATCTATCAAATCATGCCATCCATCCAACCATACAACCATACAAAAATTCATCCATCTAAGCATCTCATCCATCGATCCAACAACTCCATTCATCTAACCATATAACCATCCATCCAACCATGAGAGGCCAAACAGTTCATGAGAAATATGATAGTTTGGAACACCATTCTTCTGAAAGATTTGGATTTTACCTTTACCTTTCATAAGCGTTTTTGATGAGTCTTCAAACGTTACATCACCATGAACTCCTTCTGTGAGTTCCACAAAGAGTTTCTTGTCGCCGCACATGTGATTACTTGCACCCGTGTCGAGATACCATACATCATGTTGATCACTACCTTTCTCTTGTGCAAGGAGAAGTGTGGAGCTTTCTTGTTCATGGCTTGATGCTTCGGCATAGTTGGATAGCTAGTCTTGAGTCACCGGCTTGCTCCAGCAATCAGATGCATAGTGGCCAAGCTTGTTGCAATTGTAGCATTGAATGTTCTTTGTACCTTCTCGTCCATGCATAGATCTACCTCTACCATTTTCTCTTCCATGAAAATTGATATTTTTCTGCTGGTTTTGGCTATGGCTTTGTTGGTATCCGCGCCCTCTGCCTCTTGCGCGATTGTTAGCAAAACGTCCACCACGTTGTGAACTTCCACGTCCACCATTGTTATTATTCAGAGTCAATCTTGACTCTAAAGCTTGTTCCATCGACATGGAACTGGCATTCTTCTGCATTCGTTGCTCATGAACTTGCAACGATCCCATCAACTTCTCAATGGAGAGTTTCTCAATATCTTTTGATTCTTCGATCGCCACAACCACATGCTCAAACTTGGTTGTGAGGGGTCGAAGTATCTTTTCAATAACTCGGACATCTTCAATCTTTTCACCATTTCTTTTCAAATTATTGACAATTACAAGAAAACGTGAAAAATAATCAGTAATATTCTCACATTCTTTCATGTGAGTCGCTTCAAACTCGGCTCTTAATGTTTGAAGGCGAACCCGCTTCACTCGATCTACACCCTTGAAGATGGTACTAAGGGTATCCCATGCTTGCTTGCTTGATATTGCTTCGGCAATCTTTTCGAAGGTGGATTCATCCAACCCTTGATAGAGGAGAAACAAAGCCTTATTGTCTCTCTTCCTTTGATTTTTTAGAGTGATCTTTTCTTCATTGGTGAAGGCGGCTTCTTCTTCCATAGTGGGTTCTTCATACCCATTGGTGACGATCTCCCATAGTTCTTGCGACCCGAACAATGCCTTCATTTGAATGCACCATTTTCATAGTTGTCCTTTGACAACTTAGGAACCTGCGGCTGGATTGTGCTAGCCATCTTTTCTATTTTTAAAGGAATGACTGTTTCTTTTTGAAAAATGAAGGGAGATAGAAAAATAGATTTTTTTTGGCTAAAATTTGATTTTTTTTAAAACAGATTTTTTTTTGCTGCAATCAGATTTTTTGAAAAAACAGATTTTTTTTTTTTTAAAAAGGTTTTTTTTTTTTTTTGAAAACAGATTTTTTTTTTCTGCAATCTGATTTTTGAAAACAGATTTTTTTGAAAAAAAATTCTGTTGTGGCCGAAAACTTGCTGGAAAACTTTTTGCTCGAAATTTTTTACTAGTTTTGTTGTTGGGTATTTGCAGACACCCAAAACAGGTAGAGGTGCAGGACCTCCTTCTCACGTCTGATGAGGCTCTCACGGCTGATGAGGCCCAAGGATTAGCAGCTCCTTCTCACGGCTGATGAGGCCCAAGGATCAAGGGCTCTGATACTTTGTTGGGTCTAAAACCCAGCTTCCTGCTGACGTGTGGCTGCAGCCACCATGAAATAAAAACTGAAACTTTTTGGAAGAAGAAGAAGAGAGAACTGCTGCTGTATTGGAATGAATGAAATCATATTACACTGCTGCCTTTTATAGGCTTTCTTATTCTATGAAATGACTAATTTATCCCTGTCTAGATTCATCCTAGGGGCAGCTAAAGAAAGAAAAGAATCCAGAAAATATCTACTGTTTATCTTCACCCAACTAATATTCTAAACTTAGAAAAATATCACAGCTAGAAAAATCTCACAGCTAGCATACCAGCTCAAAAGATCCCTATACGGTTTTGGATTTGCACAAATCCTCCACCGTATGCAACACTCCCCTTAAGAAGAGTTATACTTAAACTAAAACTTACTATAAACGAAAACAAAACGGGATTTCGACTGTCGATTTGATGGTATTTCACAAATTCGGCATGGCTATACCAGTTTGAGTGGCTAAAGTAGCTCGTCCTACCCCAAAATCATATATGGTACGTCAAATAACTCATTCCAGATTGCGAGATATGCCCGATTTAAGGTCTAACAGTCCGGATCACTTCTGTCGTTGACCGGGCCTTTTCTGATCCATCTTGGCCATGAAACTGTCCGCGACCCGCACTACATTACAACTCATGATGTGGGGGATGGATCATAAGAGAGATGCAACCCATGCATATTGTATAGGGTGAGGTGACATAGGAAAGGGAGTGAAATAATGATGAGAAAGATTTCCATCTCTCTCAAGCAATTAAAACCTTGAATCCATGAGAAACAATAAGAGAAAACTCAAATATTTTTATTGAATTAATAATGTGTAATGTTTATGATTTCCTGATTACACCACTTAATAAAATAAAAATAAAACTCTAATTCATCCAATTAGAATAGAACTTAGCAATAGTAATATTTTTTTTTTTTTTTTAAATAAAAAGTCTTAAATTAACCTTAGTAGAGGAATCTCGGCATGATTATAATTAATATCTAAAAAAGATAGAATTCTATGACTATTTAAAAATAAGAAGATATGACCAAAATCAAAATTACTAAAAATATTAAATTTTATCTAAAATCTTGCTTTTGAGTTGAGGGCGTGCATTTTCTTATGAAACGGATGGATGCGATCCACAAGTGGGTTGGCTGACCCCGGATGGCTCGTTATAATAAAGATTGATAGGCCGTGCGTTTTGTAACAATACTCAGATCAAAAGTTACAACCGATTTACGGTTCACACTTGAAACAACAATTTTCCTTATCCGAATTGAATTTCTTCAAACTAGGGTCAACCAATAGAAAGGTATATCTCTTAATAATATATAGATAAACTAGTTGAGGCCCGTCAATTGGCTTCACTGATAATATATTATAGACAACTTCAAGTGAAGGCAAGGACTCTCACCCTATCACTTGAACTTGTTGCAGTTTAAAAACTGAATTGCCCCTAAAAGCCACTTAAGTCATCCAGAACAAGAATTTGATGCATATAATGTTTCAACTTTTCTCATCTCTAGGAAAGAGAAGCATAATAGGATTCCTCCGATAATTCTCCCTACGACATATTAGTAATCTCTCAATGTAACAAATGATACGAGTGAGGTCATCAGGATGGGAATATGTTTCTATTATAGTATTCAAAATCCGTTTGGTTATTGAGGGGCCGCTAATTAATCTCGAGCTACATATTTATAAAGTTCTCACTGCTCGAATCCACTTAAGAAGGATTAGAAATAGGTGATGGCGGCCTACTACCATTAATGTAACCAAGTTTTCTTTCTTACCAAGATACACCTTAGTAGACTAGGACCGGTGAGATAGTTGTGACCATCCAATTTAACTGTGGTAATGAATAAATTAGGATGTTGATTTATAGATCCAATTTTCTAGCTGTCAATGATTTACTGCATTCTGAAATAGCAAACACAGATAACAAAGTAACAAGTAATTGCATACTAATCAAATGGTCACAAATGTCAAGAGAGAAATAAGATTTGAGCTTGCTACATAAATTTACGATGCTAGATTAACGAAGAAGAACACTGATTGATGCGAAAAGGGGCTGATCTGCGCCTGTCGAAGTTGCTGATCAATTAGAACGATGCTGTTATGCAACAGTGGTGCTACTTGTCACTGTTGCTATATGATGGAGGATGACACTGCTATGCGGTGCTGGCACTTGTGTGTGACAAAGGTCGCTGCTGGGCAACGGTGTCACCGATGGTTGCTGGTGCTTGTGTTGTTATGCTGCGGTGGTGACATTGCTTCACAGTAGTAGTTGATGTTGCTATATGACGTACGATGTCCGGAGGTGGTGCCATTGTTGTGCTTTGTGGTGTCCCTACAAGATATTGGACAGCTGCTGCCATCCGTTGTGCCAGAGAGAGGTTTAGCAAGCATGAGCTTTGATACCATGTAGATTTTGAGAAATAATCCATTTCTCCCATTGTTAATAAGATAATAGTATGGTATTTTATATGACAATCCAATTACAATAAGAAAATTTATTGTCGAACCACTTTTATGATCAATTTAGGTAATTTATTTGACTATGTGACAATATATAATTAGGCCTTGGGGTTGTCTAGTTAAGGTGATTTCTTGAGAGGAGAAATATGGACGGTATTTGGTAGATGTCACATGTTGAACAAACCTTCCCGGTAACCCTATGCCAATCATGGTTTCCCCTGCAGTCAATCTGATAGTTGGATTGTTTGATCAGTGTAATTTTTGAAAGATATGGTCAATTCAAGGTAGAACCCAAATGAAGAAAAAACTAAAATGTTTTTTCTACTTATTTTTCATATTCAATCTGGGCCTTGTATTTTGGTGGCATGTGATGTGATGCCTATCTTCATCCAATCAAAGTAATTGGTAAGAAGCATGTGCACCCAAAGTTGGGTTCCATGATATGGACTGTTTACGACCATGATTGCATCACTTTATATTGTAATCGACGTGGATTTCATGACCAGCTGCTGGATGATCACAGATCATCCAATCGGAGCCATTTATATAACATCACTACTACTCTCTCTCTCTCTCTCTCTCTCTCTCTCTCTCTCTCTCTCTCTCTCTCATGAGCAATCCTCCTTCGGATTGGGCTTGGGTTATTGCACCCCTAGCCAATCTATAACCCACCAGGCCTGCCTTCTGGCTTTGACTTAGAGCTGTCAACCGGCTGGGTTTGGGTCTACCAAATTCAAATATTTGACTACGCCCAGCCTGAAAGCGCAGCCTAAAGTAGTTCAGAGTCGAGTCTAAGAAAACCATGGGCCTGGCCTGCTGACAGACATATTTTGTATACAACATGAGTCTTTTTATCTTTTAGGTTGATTAGAAATGTTGTTGGGGTCCACCATCTCTTCGTGGTGGTCCAGTATCTGGAGCCATCTCATTAACTACGTTAGATTGCATTATAAAATCGGGTATGAGTGACTCGTACTAGATTGTCAATGACACAGGAGAAAACATAAGAAGAAAAGAAGTGCGCTCCTAGTACAGGTGCCACTACTACATGTGGTATGGGTGGGATCCTGACTATGGGGCTAACAGTGATAAATATGCCTTAAATCCACACCGTCCAAACATTTTTTGAGAGATCATTTTATGGCATGATTCCAAAAGTGAAGTTTACATAAGTCTTAGGTGGACCACATCACATGAAACAGTCGTGATTGAATCCCCAATCTTAAAAACTTCAGGGATTATACCGTAATGTTTATTTCTCATCCAACCTGTTGATAAGGTCACAAACAGTTAGATCAAGAGACCACACAAATATCATCTTGATCCAAAGCTTGTGTTGCCCACCGTAAAAAAAGTTTTTAGTGGTCAATCACTACTGTTTCCAATACTATGGTCCATCTGAAATTTGAATCTATTTCATTCTTTGGATCATGCCCTAAAATGAGAGTTTTCAATATGGATGGACGGCATGGATGTAGTCATATACATCACAATGGGCCCCACGATCAGGGGTCCCACCCACCTCGGTGGGTCCGGGGATCCACGCCCTGTGGTACCGGGCTTGTGTGGGTCCCACGTCAACTGTGCATCTGATCTACTCTGTCCCCCTTGTTGTTAGGCCATGGGGCCAGAAATCAACCGAAGGGAAAGTCAGGTATACCTCACCACGAGGAAAAATTGGAAGGGGCACTCAACCAATCAATCCGTCCAAACTATTCATGGGCCTGCTGTGCTTTGTATATGCCATCTAATCCATTCATAAGACGTGCTCCACTAAGATGAAGGAACACACAAAAAAGGGTCCATTCCAAACCCAGGTGGGCCACACCACATGAATTGAGAAGTATTAAGCATGATTCTACATTGTTACCTCTGACGTGGTTCACCTAAGTTATGGATCGTCATGACGTTCGATTTCTTATGTGAGCATTAGGTAGAGAACATGATGGACAAGGTGGACCAAATCCACAGTTGACATTTATGGCAAGCAGGTACTACCGGGACCATATGAGCCCGCCTCACAGGAAAATTTCCAAGTGGGCAGCGTCTTAGTTTCAGGGTAGCTAGGCCTAAACTAATCTTTCAGTCGGGTCGACTCAAAGAGATTCTGTGGTCTTCAGGAGACTCTGGTTATGAATATGTTTTAAAATAATGAAATTAGTAAATCAAACGAATGGCCATGCATTCGACAGAATGGTCCGTGATCTGAACCATCCATGAGGCATGTTGCAACATGGATTGATCACAGAGAAAATTAATCAAGATTTAGTGGTTCTTTTGTCCGTGCAGCATGACTTCGACATGGTTGGGGACCTTGAGCTAGACCGTCTCTTTTGCTGACTGAAACAGGTCTATCTTTCGATCATTGGCTAACGATGGGGGGCTGAGTTCAGCTGAAATGTTGTGTGCATTCCGGCGTGGATCATGACACAAGGAGGACGTGCTGAGGTTGATCACGGTCTTCCTCAGGGATAACTGCTCTAAATCCACGGTGATTATCTAAACTCCTGGTAGAAATTCCATGAATCCACTAGGGAAGAAAATAGAAACAATTTCTAATAATTAAAAAAAATAATTAATTGATAATAAAACATGAAATTATAATTCTTTAAATAGTGAACTCATACGTAGGATGAATTTTTAGAATCAAACTCCAACTCAAATTCCTTAAAAATGTGACTTACTATAAATAGTAAACTTAATTTCTATAGACGGGCATGATTCCTACTAGACTTCATGGTTTTGGGTGAAAAATAGAAAGCGTCCAATTTGACCTAATCAAATTATTCTCCTAATTTTTTAAAGCCCTTTTCATGTTGGACACAACTCTTAAAACTCAAATGATTAAAAGTTATGATCGAATTAAAAATTACTATTTACAGTGAGAACAAAAATATAAAGGATTTTTACCCGTTGATCTCATGGAATCTTGCAAATCCGTGGGCAACTCGGCATTGCCGGGTTGGTTGGATAAAGTAGCTTCTCCTACCCCAAAATCATATATGCTATGTTGAAAAACTCATTCCGGTTTGCAAGATACGGTTGTTTTGAGATGACGATAGTCCTGATCACTTTCTTCACCGATCGGGCCTTCCCTGGTCCATTTTGGCGATGAAAACGTTCGCGACCCGCTCTACATCAGATCAGGCCTAGGGGTGGCAATTAGTCCAAGTTCTGCCCTGGTTTAGGTCAGCATGAGCCCAAGGCAAGAATTCTGGCCCAACTGGACCCAAGATTCATTACCATGTGCAGGAGCCAACCCACTTAAAATTCATCAAATCCAAGTCCGGTAATACCCAACCCGTTTAATTGTTATCGGGTCAGGCATGACTTGCCTGACCAAATCCGGCAACACCATACTCGGGTTTAAGAACAGAGTATGTGCATGTATCTAATTACTGTTGATTAATTCGTTTTGGGTTTTGAGTGAGATCTAGTAATCTCAGCGAGCCCACTAATACTTACATGGGAAGGTTGGTAGAATTGAACCCAATCCCAACCCATTACTACGGCCCACATTTTCTAACTTGAACCGGACCCACTACATATTTAGCATGGCTGAAACCTGCCCGAGAAGCAGGTCCGACCAATTGACCTGTGTGCCGACCCAATCCATTGCGACTCCTTTTCCTCTCCTACATATTTATTTACAGTCCCTGTCAAGCCCATGGAACTAAGATTGAGGCCCATGCGTAGCTAATTGACAGCTTACTAGAAGCTTCGAGGATAACATATAAGTATGGCAAAATCCCAAATTTCCTGATTTTGTATGATGCTGGATTCTGTGATTAGAGTTGCATTTCATGTTTTCTCTTTGGCTTTAACTTATAGTTAGTTTAGTAGATTTACATGCATTGTTGAATAAGGTCTACAATGGATGTCTAATATGGAAGAGGTGGGACTTCATAGACGACTGTCTGGGACGAAAGTAGGGTCAGAAAGTTCAATCCAAGGCCAAAACAGCCTAGCAAGCGCTGTGGGATTCCAACTGGCAAAGTTTTTTATTCTCATCTCTTATTTTTTGCTCATAGTTTATCATTGGAAAGTTCTCAACGAGCTCTGTGGTGGTTTTGAGTTTTTTTTATTATAAATGTTTACTAGGTCAAACTTGTGCTCAAAGTTAGAACTTAATATTTTAGTAAGTTCCAGTACCTTTTTTTTTTTTTTAAAAGAAAGATGTTGCTTAGGTACTATCCTCTAGTCCAATTTTTTTTTTTTTTAAATGTTTACTAGGTCAAACTTGTGCTCAAAGTTAGAACTTAATATTTTAGTAAGCTCCAGTATTTTTTTATTTTTATTTTTTAAAAAAAAGATGTTGCTTAAGTACTAAGAGTTGTGCTAGGCAATTTTTTATATTTTATAAAAGTTTTAAGTTTGATTAGAAGAAATGTTTTAAATATGGATGGTATCGGCTGATATATCTCACGATATATCTTTTATCCCACCCGTGCGATACGAAATGCACAAGTAGTGCCGATATATCCCACATGTTGCTTAGGTACTAAGAGTTACGCTAGGCAATTTTTATATTTTATGAAAGTTTTAAGTTTGATTAGAAGAAATGTTTTAAATATGGATGATATCGGCTAATATATCTCACGATATATCTTTTATCCCACTTGATACAAAATGCACAAGTAGTGACGATATATCTCACATGTTGCTTAGGTACTAAGAGTTACGCTAGGCAATTTTTATATTTTATGAAAGTTTTAAGTTTGATTAGAAGAAATGTTTTAAATATGGATGATATCGGCTAATATATCTCACGATATATCTTTTATCCCAATACGAAATGCACAAGTAGTGCCGATATATCTCACATGTTCGGCAATTCTTCATGTTTTGTATGAAAAATTATGGATTTGGTGTCAGTACACACACTCCATGTTAGCCACCCCTGCTAGGGATCGGTACCAAGACCTCAAGTGTGGAAACGAGGTATCTCCACCCAAATTGCTTGTAATGTTGCTCTCCAAACATGAAATCAAGCCAGTGTGATGGCCGATCTGCTGATTTGTTAAGTTTTTATCAATTTTTTGAAAAACAAAAATTATTTTTGATAAAAAATTATATCTATATATATATATATATATTTCAAAATTTTCCTTTAACCTACAGTTGTTAATTAAGACTAATTTCGAAGTATTTAAAAGTAATTGATGAAATGATCATCACATATACTCTAAATTTTATGCATTTAATTTGAATATAATTGCATTAGTTCAGTCAAATAACACACAGCTTGGGACCCTATATAAAGGAAACCTATTATATGCAATTCTTTTTTGAGATGTTGTGATTTAAATGTGTATTAAGGTCTTTTATAACAATTCTTAAAGTTTCATTGAAAAATTCAACCATTTTCCTAATATTTTCATATGTTTTCTAAAAAGTGCGATAAATTACCCGATACAAACTATATATTCTGTGTGATAATCGATACATATTTGTTTCCCAAGGATGCGATACGTAACATGATACTGATATTTCGAACACTAAGTAGAGGTTAGAGTAAAGGTTCTTTTGTTAAATTTTAAAGTGTATTTTCTAGAAATTTTTTAGTTAAATTAGTTATTTAATTTACTTTTATTTCGAGAGATGCAGTGAAAATAACTATGCAGTTTTCTATGTTGGGGGTAATTTTGCACTATAGGCCAACTTACATCTGGTTGGCACATGTCATACTCTCTGTCCTCTTCCACTTTTGTTCACCTTACTATTCCTCTTTCCCATTTTTAGCCATCATGAGAATTTTCACTATTAAAGCAATACTTTCTCTTTTCCATGTAATTACTATCATTTTTAATACAGTTTTTTACTTTTCATTGTACTAACCATGTATTTCCCATGAGCTTTACTTAAATATCTTCTTTTTCCCATATAGCTAATCATATTCTTATACTTATTTAAAAAATCAATTGTGCAAATTCGTATGCCTTCCATGTTCCCATGAAAACTCATGTTTATCTTCATGTAAAAGTGTTAGCATGTGCTAGAATTCTTCTCATCACTTGTATATTTATAAAGGTGATAATCCACAAAAATAAGTTCATAATTAGTGAGAGGAGTGAAAACAAACAATAAGTCCAAGTTTCATTATCTTTTGTAAGAAAGATCTCATATCAAGTGTATTTCTCTTTTGTACCCCAGCTATGTTCATGATTGAAAAAGGAATACCCTTTTTTCTATCATATCATCTTCATCTATTTAACTGTTTTTCTTTCGTTTTTTGGTGATGAGTCTTTAACAATTTTAGAAACGGCTAGTGGATTTAAAAGACCTTACAAAAGAAGAAGAACAAGAAGAAGACTCTTAAGCAATTTTATCAACACACCTACTACATTAATATGTTAGCGTTTTAACATAAAATGCAAAACACTATTTAATTTTGTTTTCGATTTGTGAGTTTGGACAAATGTGAATGATTATTATAGAGGAAACAAAGTGGTAGTTTTTGGGAGCAAGAACAAATCCCAATTTCTAAGGACATCAAAACAATCATTTATAACTCCCTTAGTGGAAGTTTTGTATTTTCACTGTTGAGACAAGAAAGTTGAAATTATAGTTTTAAAAACATAATAGGACATCAGTCTAAAAATCAGGCTGATCCATATAGTTTTAAATAGTTCAAACAAACTTAGATGAAAGGAAAGAAACAAATATCAACTTGATCCTCATTTTTAAGTGGCCACGATAAGTTTCTTATTGTCAATCACCACTATTTCCTATCATCTAGTCCACCTGAAGTTTGGATCTTCTTCATTTTGGGCTCATGCTCTAAAATGATTTATCAAAACATATGGACAATATGAATATAAAATACATACATCAAGGTGGGCCTTACGGTAAGGACTGCACCTCAGATCTAAATCTCAGGTGAACCAATCTGTCCATCCATTTTGAAAGATGATAACAGGACGTGAGTCTAAAAATCAAGCAGTTCCAAAACCGATAATAGGACGGTAGTCTAAAAATCAAGCAATCCAAATATCATGTGGACCACACCACAAGAAATAGTTTTGATTGAATGCCCATTATTAAAAACTTCCTAGGGTCCACCATAATGTTTATTTTCTACCCAAGCTATTGATAATATCACATAGACATGGGTTAAGGGAAAACATAAATTATCAGCTTCATTCAAAACTTGGGTTGCCTATAAAACATTTTTAATGGTTAATCATCACTGTTTCTAGTGGTGTGGCAGATCTAAAACATCCCCTTAGCAGTCACTAATTTGTCCATATGTTTTGCAAGACCATAATAGAACAAGAGTCTAAAAATCAAGCAGATCCAAAACCCATGTGGGCTTTCTATCCCATCCATCTAACCAGACAACAATACAACCATACAACAATCTTTCAAATTATGCCATCCATCCAATCATACAACCATACAAAAATTCATCCATCTATACATCCATCCATCTAAGCATCTCATCCATCGATCCAACAACTCCATCCATCTAACCATATAACCATCCATCCAACCATGGGAGGCCAAACAGTTCATGGGAAATATGATAGTTCGGGATTTGACAATAAAAATCCCTGATTAGGGATTTGACAATGTATATCCCTAATAGGGTATTCTAAATTACATGAAGCAACAATAAGAAGGGGAAATACTACATCATACCTAAGAATCTGAGATTTATGAGTAGAAGATAATTGAGCAATATCAGATGGCCAAACAAATGGCTAAGCATCAGCAGATTGCCAAGCTGCAGCAGAGGACTGAAGAGATTGGGAGAGAGAGAGAGAGAGTACTAGGATTTTGAGAGAGTGAGAGAGAGAGGTGAGTTAGAGCAACAAAGGGCTAGGGTTTTGAGAGAGAGAGAGAGAGAGAGAGAGAGAGAGAGAGAGAGAGAGAGTAACAAAGGGCTAGGGTTTTGAGAAAGATAGAGACAAAGAGAGCGAGAGGGGGAGCGAGATAGAACAAGAGATCTAGGTGATAGAGAGAGTGAGAGGGGGAGTGAGAGACTCACACGAGAGAGAGAGAGAGAGAGAGAGAGAGAGAGAGAGAGAGAGAGATAGGGTTTTAAGTTACTTCGTTTTCTTCCTTGAGGCTAAGATGGTTCAACAGAAGATGAAGGAATCGAGTTTCTATTTTTTTCGAAAATAGGCCCTTCCTCGATGACTTATTTTTGTTAGGGAATTATATTAGTCATCATTGATTTATCTGGCAACTATAATCTGTTGAGGAAAGTAAGGCAGGACCGTCGGCATTAGACATGACTTTCATCTATGGTTTTATACATAACTTGGACATATTTAAATAATTAGAAATGTATCAATGGTTTAGATCCGTTGGGAAAAAAAAAGGCAAGACTGTTACGGAGAGTCATTTTTCTGATAGTGGTAGAATTACCTTCATGGAATTTAGTTGTGCTCATATGGCTTATGAGTTAGAGCTTTATTAGTATCTTTAGCTGGACTTGAGAGGGCTTGTGGGATAAATCTTATTGTTGTAGTTATGGATGATCTTGTGATAGTAAGACTACTTTTCAGATCATGGAATGGGGTTGTCACTAGTTATAAGGACATGCTTACATAAGTGGATTGTTTGTAAATTAAACTAATAAAGGATGCGATAATTATGTATTCATATTATACATGTTTCCGCCAATTGGCTAGTCATTGTGCGCATGTATTTTTATATTATTATTATTATTATTATTATTATTATTATTATTATTATTATTATTTGTATTTTAGCGGATGATTAGTCATTGGTGGTTGTCCATTTGTTGGGATTTTAATTGGGGGACTAATCTTGTATGCATGTACCCTTGGGGGATTTTGGTAGATAACTATCATCATGTGCCCATCCCTTGTTTTCGTATCATGAGTTTCACCCATATTTTCCAGATGGATGTGCATCACCAGTCTGAAGAATATTTCATACATACATGCATTTAAACAAGAATACACTTATGGATTACTATTATGATTGTATTTTTCCTCTTAAAATATTATTAAACTATTATTATGGATTATAAATCTTAGGGGTGTTCTCATTGAGATGGTCACTCATGGATATTATGTGCAATTGTACCAATATGTGATGTAAAGGATGGGCATGTACCGGCGGATGTGGAGCATGATGATATCGCTAGGGACAAGTGGTCGTACTTGTCCCAAGAAGAGCTTGGCAACATTGCAACTTAAGAGTAGATGCTTAGTTTTTCCTTCTATTTTTAGTCTTAGTTGTTATTTCCATTTTATTTGGACTTGAGTACTTGGTTTGTATAAGCACCACGGGCAACTATTTGGTTATTTTTGGATTTTCATTTGGACATTAATCAGTGCATGGTTTGCTTTACTTATGTTATGGTGCTCACTTGAGAATGTGGGCCAGCGTTCGGTGCAAGGAAAACGCCGCACGTTGCAAAACCCGAGAGAATATCTATGAGATGTCACCTCAATCAATCCATCCCATCATGTCAAGTACACATCACCTTTCACCCTTTCCCAAGCAAGCCCCAAAAGTCAAAAAGTTCTTACAAAACCCATACTTTTCTTATAACATTTGCCACAAAAGTTAAAAAGGGCTCTTACACCCATCACTCACCACATCAACACATCCATCACTCCATCACACATCACCCATCTCTCTTTATAACTCTCTCTCTCCTTCATTTTTAAATCCATTCTAAGCAACCCAAGAGCACCATCCGTCCAAGCCTCTCCCATTCCTCCCAAGCTTCAAGTATGGCCCATTTCCTACCCCTTCATCTCCCATCTCAACCATCCAAACATCATCTCCTCCGTTGGAATCGAAGCTAAGGAGCTAAGGAAGCCAAGGGAGCAAGAAGATCAAGCGGTGGGTGCTTTGATAGGGTAGTTTTAATATTTTTAAGATGGGCCAAGTGAGGCCAACCGATCAATGGTTTGGATCTCACTTTGGACCCTAAGGTGTGGCCGATGGCCCACTTGGATCATCATGATCATTCCATAATGGGGCCATTCTCCACGGACCCCATCATGATGTTTACTTTCCTTGTATACTTAGGGTCATCTAGACCATCTAATTTAGTGGAGAAGGGATCTCCACCGTTGGATTTCGATTTAATGGGCCCACATGTAATGGCCACTTAATTTATATTGTAGATCATTGAAGGGAGGGCCCATAGTGTCGGGGTCCCTCCATCATGCGTGTCCCACTCTTTTTCTCTCTCTCCCTCCCTTTTTATGTTTTCTTTAGTGATGATGATGTAGTTGTATGGCCCACTCAGTTGGACCCCACCATAAAGTATGTATTTTTTCTAAGCTGTCTATAAGTGGGACCCACTTCATGTGTGTTGTACCCACACCATCCATCATTGGTGGCCCACCTTGCACGGCCAGACCGTCCAGCATCCCTGGATGCTGGACTTTTGTTGGAAAATGCAAATATTAGCTTGGTTCCAAGCCTTTGGGTGGCCCACTGATGTAGGCCCCACCTTGATGTATGTATTAAATCCACGCCGTCCATTCCTTTCCCAAGCTCGTTTTAGGCATTGAGCCGAAAGATGGGACCAATCAGACTTTCAGGAGAGCCATAACATGGCAAACAGTGGGTTTACCGTTAAAATATCCCCTGTTGTTTCTATATATCGAAATAGGCCCAATATTGGGCTTGTTTTGCTTGTCTTGAGCCATGGAGGGCCATTGGATGGAGTGGATTCTCAGACGTGGGCCCCACCTGTGAAAAACCATAGGAAAACATAAAAAAATAAAAATAAAAACACAACAGCAGCAGCAGGCGCTGCTGCTGTGTCAGAAGGCAGTAGGCGCTGCCTGCGCACAGCGGACGACGGACGGCGGGTGGGCAACAACCCACAGCCCCACCCGTGGGCCCCACCATGATGCATGTTTACCATCCACTCCATTCATCAGGTGGGCCACTTCCTTAAGTGGGCCTCCTCCAAAAATCATCCTGATCTAAAGCTCAGGTGGCCCACACCGTAGGAAACAGTGGGAATAAACGTCTACCCATGAAACCCCTTTTCTGGGCCACAGAAGTTTTAGATCTAGCTGAGATTTGTTCTCCCTATTCATTTGGGTCCGTAGGACCTTGTCAATGGATCGGATGGTATGTAAACATTATGGTGGGCCCCACATGGAGCCCACAGTGATTTATGTGTTTCACTCCCATCGTCCAGGTGGACGGTGGAGCCCACTGTGATGTTTGTGTTCTATCCCCACTGTCCAGGGACAGTGGGTGTGCATGTGTGCGTGTGCCTGTGTGTGTGGGTGTGTGTGTGTGTATATATATATATAATATTATATTATATATATAATATTGTATATCCTATATATAAAATATATATTATATTATATAAAATATGTGATGGTTGACCTTCATGTGGACCCCCCCACCATGACGCATGTGCTGCATCCCATCCACCCAATCATTTTAAAAGTTTATTTTATGGCATGGGCAATAAGAATGAGCCAGATCCATAGTCCAAGTGGACCCCACCTTGGCATGTTGCAAGGCCCATTAGATGTATTAGAGGCCCATGGGTTAAGGCCCATTAAAATGTATTGGGGCTTATGGGTTGAGGCCCATTTGATGTACATATGGGGCCCAATTGGTGTGGCCCATTTGATACACATAAGGCCCATTTTATGAGGCCCATTGTGATGTATTCTAAGGCCCATGGGCTATGGCCTATTGCAATGTACATAAGGCCCGTTGGTGAGGCCCATTAATGCGGCCCATTTGGTGAATGTAAGGCTCATGTGATACGGCCCATTTGATGTATTGAAGGCCCAATGTGATGTACCTAAGGACCATTGCAATGTGCGACCCCAACATGGTTTATGTAATGATGTTTATGACGGGCTATGCCTTGGGAGCAATGGTGGTTTGATGTCCACATTGCAAGTATAGTGTTGGTTGAATGTCCGCATTATGACTTTTCCTAAGGCCCATTGTTAGGCCCGTACATGTAATGAGTAGGCCGTCTAAGCCCATCTTCGTTATGAACTGTATCCATTACCATATAATATGTTTAGTATAGTTCCATGATCCATGATTATATGCATCATATGTATGCTTAATATGAGAAGTGATGATCATAGCATATGCCTTCGAGCAGATTGTTTATGGGCTCCCGGATAGGCGGTGCTACCCTACATGAGCGCACGATACGCGCAGGACTGCTGCATGACTGGATAGTGTGATTCATGCATTCGCATTGTGTGATATGATACTGTATGCCCTAGCGACATCAGGGCCGTAGCCTCCATAGGCGTATCGTGATTGACAGGATTGGATACCGAAAATCTTGTTCTACATGGGGTGCTATAGATATCCCTGGGTGAAAGTCCCTAAACCCTTATGGTACCAAGAGGTTGCTCCAACGTCTAGACCAAGTGGGTGCATGAGCACCGAGTGCCGATTACCAGACGGTTGCGCTTTCCACTGTGTCATAGTCGGTTGGAAGGGGGTGCGGCCTTACCTGCCCGAGAGTAGGGTGCAATGCTAGACTGAGTTTGACCAGCTCGAGGAATGGGTTTGCTATCGATGAGCCAAGCCCGATATTAGCAGGCGGATAGGGCAATCTGGTTGGAGTGTACTAGACCCGGTGATATTTCCAATTTGAGGTGTATTGATATGTGGACTTAGATGAGGATTTGTATGCTTGAGTTATATTTCACCTTACATGGCCTTGGTATGGCCGACATCATTCATGCTTTGCACCGAATGGCCTTGTACGGCTAATGGCATTTTTGACTTTCATCGGCATGTTCCGCATTACTCTGATGCATAACCGCATTACCACCTTGAGAACACACTTTCACCACCCTCTAAGCTTTCTATAAGCTTATGCATGACCGTTGCGTGCGGTGACGTTGGATCGCAGTAGGGCTGAGGCTCATCGTGGCGATTATTTTGGAGTTTTGGTCATCATCATTGTATTTCCCTTTATTCTTTTTGTACTTGTAAAGTTTTTGATCATAGTGGAAATGTGATGGAGTTTTTGGTTGTTGTTTGTGGGTTATACCTTTGGTTATGCTTATTACGAATTAAACTGATGTTGAAAAAAATCCTCCTCGTAGGATCCCAGGATCGGAACCTGGCGAATGGGCGCTGGGAGCTGAGAATGGGGTTCTACGGAGGCTGTCGGTGCTGGATTCGGTGATCGAAAATTTTGTGAGCCATAAAAAAATATGAGTCATTTATCCCTTCTTTTTGCCTGTACCTCATAACTACTAATTTAGTTTTAAAGGTTTGGATAGTTCCATCAGTATGATATTTCTTCCTATATATACATTTACACACTACCAAAAAAAGGGGCAAAGAATTCAGACTACGTTACTTTTTTGCGATGGATATAAGCCTTAGCTAAGATTGCTACGGTTTTAATCCGTAGCTAAAAGTCAATACACCATTAATATTTAATAGTGATGTAAGGGGCTTTATGAGGCTTAAAAGAAACTATATGTTCTATCTAAGCCGTCAATATATTTGTAAATATTAATTTAGAGGATTAGAAAAAAAATCAGCTAGATCGAAGGCTTAGGTGGACCACACAGTAGTAAACATTGATATTAAATTACAGTTGCTTCTTATGGTGTGGTCCACTTGGATCTTCAATATATATGGAATTTGTTGTGGTAAGCTAAAATAATTTATTTAAATTATAGATCGGAATGGATTGAGTAAATACATCATGATGGGCCCCACGGAGCCCTTGATCAGACTGTCTATATCTGTGCGTTACACACACACACACACTCTCTCTCTCTCTCTCTCTCTCTCTCTCTCTCTCTCCGTTCCCTAATTAGAGCTTTCCCTAATCCTCTCTCTCCCTCCCGATCTCTACTCCATCTCTTTCATTCTCCTCCCTCTCTCCAATGCATTAGCCGTGAACGCCCTCTTCTCTCTCTCTCTCTCTCTCTCTCTCTCTCTCTCTCTCTCTCTCCATTACAGCAGTCGTGAATCTCCTGCCCGAAGAAACACACGTCATGAAGCTCCTCTCCATAGGTTCGATATCTTCTTCTATTTGTATCTCTTTCCTATCTTTCAGATTTGATATACGTTAACTGTTTGATGAAATGGCATGCTATCTGTTTGTTGAAATGGCATGCTATCTATTTGATGAAATGGCATGCTATCTATTTGTTGAAATGACATTCATGCTAGGAGATATTGACCAGGTTTTTTTTATTTTTTTATTTTTTATTTTTATTTTAATGCAACGTCCCCATCCCATTTAATTTGTGAGCCTTAATTTTCAGCTTAAAGTCCAACCCTCATAGAGTTGTTACCAAATTGTCACCAAGCAGGCTGTCCCTGGAAGTTCATCAGTACAGGATAGCTCACCCACACACTGGTATAAGGTCCCTCAGAGATCTCCCAGCTTCTTTTCTCTCTCTCTCCCTCTCTTTTTTCTTTCTGCTATCTCAATAGTCCCCCCTGTCTCCCTATTTTTTGTTCTTAATAAATTCCAGTTGCTTTAAAATGCAGACATGAAAAACCCCTATGAAATCCTCAGGAAACGAAAACTGTGGAATTTTGGATTTGATGTATGGTCAAGTAGTAACTTGCCTTGCCGCTCAGAACCATGGAAATCTAGATTTAACATGTTTTTTGGGGAATCATTTTACTCATTTTTTGAGGAAACTATGGAAATGGAAATCAATTTTCACCTACAATTGGGTATTCACAATCTGGGGAAAACATCACATTTGTGGAAATAGATTTCATTTCCATGATTTTCCATTGTTTGTCACCAATCCAAATACCCTCAATTAATTCTTATGTATGTATCTTCAGAGATGAATTCATGAAGAGATGGGCAGTTTTATAAACATGTAGACTTATTATCTGCATCCCATCTCGTGCCTACCCTGCCCAATGGTCCATAAAATCTGTAATGGCCACATGGACCCTCAAATCATTTCTTGGAGGTAGTCCTAACTCAACCTACTATAGGGGAGTTTGATAAGAAAGATCAAACCCACTGAAACTCTCAAGATGACAGCAAGATGACCATTTAAAGTTATTCCATTTGGTTATGGAAGAAAACTGAAAGGTGGGAACTTCATATGGACAATCATCATGGATGTGCTACTTTTCATGTTCCGAACAAGAATCCGCACTCCAACCTAACATTGTCTGGTTTTCTCTTTTTTAAATTTTAACAAACCAAGTGAAATTTCATCTTGCTTGGTATTTTATTAAAGAACTGCATTCAGCACCCTGAATGGCCT
This sequence comes from Magnolia sinica, assembly GCF_029962835.1. Classification (NCBI taxonomy): domain Eukaryota; kingdom Viridiplantae; phylum Streptophyta; class Magnoliopsida; order Magnoliales; family Magnoliaceae; genus Magnolia; species Magnolia sinica. The sequence goes on from NC_080584.1 coordinate 53,562,989, forward strand.
CTAAACCATTTGGACAGGAAAAGAAGATGTCCCAAAACAGTTGTTTGGCTGCTATGATGCTATTTTTTCACAATCCCAAACAGAAAGTCCGAAACATTCAGCACCACATTTATTTATTTTTTATCAATTATTCATGTTAGTATTTACATAAAAGAGTGCCTAAAAACCACTTTAAACATCCACGTTGACTAAGATCACACTCAGAAGTAAACAATCACAAAAATCACAACTTATTTGTTTTTGTATTGCGAATTAAACCCATTTAATTAAAAAATATGTGATGCTTTATTAACCATCAAGACCTAAATGACAAATCCCAAATTGAAATGCACACCCAAAATAGCCAAAACTTGTTGATAGCCATGAAGAACTCATGTCTCAAACACAGCTTAGGCCCTGTTTGATTGCCACTTAAAAATGATTTCATCTCATTTAACAGTAATGATGTATTAGAGAAAATAGTTTATGTAAATTATGGGTTATCAAAATATGTAAATCATTTTACTCTTTCTGCCAACCCAACTTGTAACTTTGGTTCCATTGTATTGATTTTTCTTCTGGAATGTAGAATCTCTAATGTTCTTTATGATAGAAAACAAACTATTTCCCACTCACCCGACAAAGGATGCATCCAGCTCCTTGGACAAAGTTATCTTGATCATTGACACGTTCCTTGTGGTTTCAAGGCTAAAAGGTGTACAAAAGACACTTATCAGATACCAATATAATAACCACAACAAAGGAAACAATAATAATAATATTAGTAGTAATAGTTGTAATAGACCATAATAATAAATAAGGTATGCATACAATTATATAAAAGACAATGCAACCATCCATTTCAAGTATATATCTTTAAATTCTCCAATCATTCATTGCCTGTATATATTTTCTGGAGATCTGATTTTAGGTAGTCCCCCATCACTCCCATACTGAATCTTGTTTACCCCATGACATCAAGAAGCTCATTCTGCAAAATCATCTACAAACATTGAGAGAAAGAAATCACTTGGCTTTTTCAGGTTTGTCAAACTGCATATAAACAAAAGAAATTAGGTGAAAAATGGAAAAGACAAATGAATTTGTAGGATTCAAGTTTTAAAGTGCTCCTTTGTCAAGGACAAACTTCCACTAATGTTGCAATAAAGTGCACCATCACCATCCATTTTTTTCTTCTTCTTCTTTTTTTTCTTTCCCTAATTCATACAAAACAAGGCTATGATTGACAAATGGTCATATTAGTGAAATAGTTTATTTTCTTTGTTGTGCTTATAATCGCATGCTTATGCGCCAGACCCTCATCAAGGGGGCTGTTATGTATTTGAGCTATTATATCACGATGGTGCTTTTCTCTATAATGCACGCATGTCATGATGTTCCACATATTACATTGAGGAATCTGTCTACCATACATGTGCCGCACGAGTGTAAGACCATAGCAACTGTTGGGCTATCACGTGGGTGGGCTGTAGCTCAATGTTTGGATTTTGATAGCCATTTGATAAGTAGTCTGCGAATGGATGGTTTAAAAAAGGTGGAGCAGACTTCCTCATTCAACAAGGAAAGTTTACAATGAGAAAATGATTAAAATCATCCAACTGCTATTGTTCTCTTGGTCATTGCTCCACAAACATGATTACCTGTGTACCACATGTACTAGGACATCCGTCCTGATCACCATAGATGTGAATCAATAGCTTATATATATGTGTATACATACATATATATATATATATATATATATATATATATATATATATATATATATATATATATATATATATATATATATAGAGAGAGAGAGAGAGAGAGAGAGAGAGAGAGAGAGAGAGAGAGAGAGAGAGCAATTTTTTTACCAAAGGCGACAAAGAATACACATTTGAAATGGGATGAATGATGAATATGGGTATGTACACTTTTCTTGAGCTATATCCCATTTTTGAGATGAAGATTTTTCTTCGCTTTAGGAAAACAGGTCAAATGTGAAGACAACTAACACAGGAAAGACCTTATAAAAATCTGATCATGGCGATGGTTAGCTTGGAACCGTTAGCTTATGTTAAATTTATGCAGAAGTCTTTTTTTTTTCCCCCCATTAAATATGGTTTTTGACCATTGTCTATTTGTTGGTCATCATCTAATATGGAGTATTTGGTGAGGTGGAATGTAAGATCACCATTTTGGATTATCAATCAATGGGCCCCACATTTCTGATCAGCAAACTGCATGCTCAGTTATTGCAGCAGCTGCATCATGACATTTCCATGTTAGTTTACCCGATCTAGGTCCCTCATGATATGCCCATGAAAAGTTAAAGCTATTTAAAGACTAAACTCCAATGATAGTAGTGACCAAGGAGAATCTCTTGAATTGTTTATATTTACTAAGCATGTAACAATATGATATTTATTGGAGGAAATCCAATCAAGGTATGGATAATGTAGTGAATTGTTTGTACTTTATCTGTTATCCAAATTATTGTATTAATCATTAGTGTTTTTATTTTATTTTATTTTATTTTAAACAGGCACATGGATTCACAACCAGAGGCATTGGGTGTGCACTTGATCGAGACTACAGATATGAGCAAGACCAAAGGTAATATGATATTTCTCCTTAATTAGATATGCAAATTTCAATTTTCTTATATATTGGCGGTAATCAACAATGTGTATATTAACTGTTATTCTTTTTATGTTGTTCTGCCAGCTTCTTCTTCTCCGTCTAGAAAGAGAGGTCCTACTAGGGGTGCTTTTTGACATGAGCAACCTGATAGGAAAAAAGTTCTAATGATGAATGTATTCGGGCAACCGAATGAGATTGTCCTGAACAAAAGCAATTTGCATCACATATTGGTATCCTCACCCGTAATCATATCCCAATCATATACCAGGACTTTTGCCAGGTGCCTCATGTACACGTTCAAATGATCATAGAGTCATTGTCACGGGCTTATGAGTTTGAGGGTTAAAGTTGGGATGCGAGTCTTACATACGTAACAAAACGCATCAAGGAAACATGGCGGAATTACAAGAAAAGGTTGACTGGAAAATATATTAAAGACAAGGATCCTGCAGTTGTGAGAGATAGTCCTGCCCCCCCAGGTATCCCTATGGAGGATTGGTTAGTCTTCGTGAATCAACATAGCACTGAGGAATTCAAGAGAGCAAGCGAATGGAATAAAGTCAATCGGTCTAAGCTAAAAGGACCTGCATGTCTTGGGAGGAACAATATGGTTGTTATTCGCCATCAGATGATATATATTATTTATTTATAAATATTGGTATTATAGTTTAATATTGAATTTACTTTTGAATTATCACTCATCTAACTCCATTAATATGTAATGTGCCAAAGGCGAAGGAGAGGGATCTTACCTCTGATGCCGAGATAGGTAATGTGATGTTTACTTAAGAGCCCATATAAGCAAGGACAAAGTTGTCTAGTATCCTGACCTTGTTGTAAGTACATCCCCTTCTACCACTAACCAGTACCTTTATGAGATGCCAACATATAACTTTGAATTATTTTACATCCATTTGTATTTTGTCGTAGGAAAAATTAGATGAGCTTTATTCTAGTAATACTTCTTCTAAGATTACCAGTATTGACGATGCCCTTACACAGGTAATAATAAAATTTAAAAATTACAGTGAGATTCATGGTAATTATGAATTTTCTAATAACTTGATTTGCAATGTTTTACAGTTGGTTGGTTCTGACAGTAGAGGGCGAATGCAGGGTCTAGGTTGCTCAATAACCAAGATAGGACTGAAGATGTCAGTCCCTGCTCGTTCAAAGGTAGAGAATTTGAAAAAAGAAAGAGATAGCCTAGTGCATGAGATATTTGATATAAAGAAATCATTGGCCAAGATGGAGGCCTGGATGGAGATGCAGCAACACGCACAATCTACTCAAAACCTCTCATCACCAACAATTGCTAAATCTGCTTAGGCATCGTCGGTATGCAAGTATAAATTTGCTACTGTATTGAACTTACAATTATTTTATAAACGATAACAATACTAATGCCATTTTATATGTGTACACGTAGCCGGATGTTATATATATCGGTAAGAGATGCAACTTGCTTGGTTGGGGAAATCGTGATGTAGTTGCTCGTGGTCAAGTACACGAAGTTAATCCAAATGCAGTTGTCCATTATGAACCATTGGAGGAGGGAGCTTTTGTTATTATCCTGAATGAGATTATACATCCTGACACTCATTTGTGGAAAGAAGATGGGTTCAAATCTATACTTGGAGAGGCTGGTCCGGGATCACTTGTGCAATGGGGGAAGGAATATTTGAGATTTTGATAATTTGAACAAATTTGGTACTTTATAATTGAACTTGGTGTGGATGCATTTTTTAGTTACTTTATATGATGTTTCGCTTGTTTTTTCCTTAATTTTGAACTAATTTGGCACTTTAGTTACTTTATATTGATGAACTTAGAACTTGGTTTGATTTTTAGTTACTTTATATTGATGGTTTGCATGTTTTTTCTAGTTACTCTATATGTTGTTTGGTTTGGTTTTTGTAATTTTGAATGAATTTTGTACTATATATTTAAACATATTAGACTCCATTTGGTCGCCACATACCAAATGGAGCCTAAGCCCCTTTTTAACTCCGCGAATGCAACTCCTTGCATTACCGGTCCCAAGCCCGGGTAAAGGAGGAGGGAGAATGGGCATCATGGTGAGTTGTGTACTTTTGATTCATTTTCTGATTATCTATTTATTCTATGTCAATCTTCATGGTTCATTATTCATTGAAACCTGATTATCTATTTATTTGTTATTATTTTGCAAGATGTTGAGAATGCTATCAATGACTTGACTGTCAAGGCATCCGGGGTTTGCAAATTTTGGGTTTGTCAGAATGCTTGTACATGTTATTTTTCTTTGATTTTTCTATGCTCCTGTCAGGTAAATGGCTCGGAAATAGACAAATAAGATGCAATTGGGCTGCTAAAGGAGCTGGCTTTACTAGGAAAAACCCTAAAGTGAAAACCAAAACCAAAACATGGTGGTCCTGAGAAATGGTAGTTCAGATAGTATGGGTACAAGATCCTCCATCTTCTCCTTTCTATTGAAAGTTAGGGCCATTATTTCAATGCCAATGACAAATGACAAACTAGACTCCCATCTCCTTTCTGTGTTTGTCAATAGAATAGACCATTTGGTGGACTTACCAAACCGTCAATTCCACTGGTATCGATTTGACTCTGTACTGAATGATGTTTAAAATGATGGAATTCTTGTTCATCATTCATGTATGGGGTTTTTGTTCTAGAGATCATAGCTTTTATGCATTTGATGATTAAATAGAACTTCCCTGTTTTATTTCAATGTCACTGAGGAAAGACTTTGCAGGTACACTCACAATTGGTGGCATGTTGCTGTTTGTTATTTGGAAGGTCATTCTCCAATTAACAAAGTGCTAGAAGTCTATGACCATCATATCTGGAAAGAGTTAGAAAGAAGTGGTGCCGATTGTGGAGAGGTATATTTAGTAGATACTGTCAACAACATGACCCAGTTTAGCACACTTATGGTCGTTGTCTCTTGCATTCAGGTTTATGCAAATGCTCTAGGATTGTTGCTGCGGATTGATGTTCGGGCTAAGGTGAGTTATTACCAATGTTTTTCATTCAATCAGCAATCCATCCAAATTGACTGATTTTGACCTAGGCACCTAGCTGAGTACATGAAGTAAATAACCTGGTGGGAGTTACTAAAAACACGCCAAATCAATGAAAAGCCAGTTTGATTTTGCTGGGTCACAATCATTGTTGGGCAGGTTGACTTGGTTTTGACTTTCAATAGTTCCATTCTATTTGGAATCATTGTTTCTAATACGATACATCTATCTTATGAATAATATTAATATGTACATACATAGATACATGTGTGCGTGCATACATGATTCTGAATGGAATTGGATGCATGCATGTGCGCATGCATGCATGCAAGTATCTATGCATGGAAGTACGTATTTATGCATGTATAGATGGATGGATCAGAATGCGGGCATCCCAACCTTCATGGGAATGTTAGCAACATCCCAAAAGCTCCAAAGTCACATGATCACGTCTGTACTGTACCTTCTTTGAATCTGTCTTGCTAGTGCAGATAAAACCTTTGGTGAAGCCAACCAAAGACATAATGAAAGTTCGTCGCATTAAATATGCTTGGCATGAGCTTTTTCTTGAGGGTACTCATCTTCCTCTTGGTTCATGATATCTTGGCTTTTTGTCATTTCATTCGTATAATTTTTTAGTTCTGTCAATGCAGCTAGGTACAACATTGGTGCAGTTATCTTGCCCTGAGCACCCGTAGTCTTGGTATGTCTCATTGTCCTTCAATAATTTAATATATCGAGATTTCTTTCCCATCATCATTTACATTTTTCTTCTTAATCGATACTTGAAAATTAATATAATCATTTACTCTATTTTACAATCTTTAAAATCTTTATTTGTAAATCTGTTCCCATATGCATTGTCAGAGAAACTAAAAAACTTACTCATTCTTAGATTGCATTGTGGAATATGCATCCATTATTCAAAGAAAGGGCGACATTCCAAGCACTCATACTTTCTCTCCTTACTAGATAAATTGGTGAGTCTTCTTTCCTTCATACTATATGATTCAATGATGAAGTGGCCTAGCCATTTGGACAGACTGATGTTTATATATTATCTCAAAATTGATGAAGTAGATTCGGTTGTGCGTCGGACCTATCTGGATGTTGAGCAGGGGTCCTTGGAAGGTGAGGAACCACTGTTATGACCATGATGAAGCTGTCCATTTCCTATGGACAACAATATGGGTGGCCTGGCCAATTGGATAGGCTCGTGTTTATGTATTATCTCGAAATTGATGAAGTAGATCCGGATGTACGTCGGAGCTATCCGGATATTGAGTGGGGGTCCCTGAAAGGTGGGAACCACAGTTATGACCATGATGAAGCTGTCCATTTCTCATGGAGAGCATTGGAGGGGCTTGGCCATTTGGACAGCCCGTGTTTATGTGTTATCTCGAAATTGATGAAGCAGATCTGGATGTGCGGGAGTTATCCGGATGTTGAGCAGGGGTCCTGGAAGGTGGGAAACGATGTTATGACCATGATGAAGTTGTCCATTTTTAATGGACAACATTGGAGGGGCCTAGCCAATTGGAGCAGCCGTGTTTATATCTGTATTTGCAGGGACCACACCCTTAACTTATAACCTAAACCTTAACCTAAACCTGAAGCTATAACCTATAACCTATAACCTGAACCTATAACCTAAACTCAATTCCCTAAACCTATTCTTAAATCCTAAAACCTATACTTATAACCTAAACCTAAAACATAACCTATAACCAAAACCTATACTTATAACCTTAACCTAAACTTAATAACCTTAACCAAAACCTAAACCTTAACCTAAACATTAGCCTATTCTCAATTCCCTAAACCTATATCTTATAACTTAAACCTAAACCTTAACCTATAACCTAAAACCTAAACCTAAACTTAAAACCTAAACATAAACCCGATCCCGAACCCGAACCCGATTTCCTAAACCTAAACCTTAACCTATTCTCAATTCCCTAAAGCTATAACCTATATACTATAACCTAAACCAAAACCAAAACTAAAAGCTATGACCTAAAACCTAAACCTACACCTAAAACCTAAATGCATTCTCGAATCCCTAAACCTAAAACTACACCCAATCCTAATCTCAACTCCTTAACCTAAACCTAAATTGAAAACCCAAACCTAAACTCCGATCCCGAACCCGATCCCGATTTCCTAAACTAAAACCTTAACCTATTCTCAATTCCCTAAACCTATAGCTTATAACCTAAACCTAAACCTAAACCTAAAACTAAACCTAAACCTAAACCTATAACCTAAACCTAAACCTAAACCTATAACCTAAAACCTAAACCTAAACCTAAAACCTAAATGTATTCTTAAATCCCTAAACCTAAACCTACACCTAATCCTAATCTCAACTCCCTAACCTAAACCTAAACCTAAACTTGAAAACTCAAACCTAAACCCGATCCCGAACCCGAACCCGATTTCCTAAACCTAAACCTTAACCTATTCTCAATTCCTTAAAGCTATAACCTATATACTATAACCTATAACCTAAACCTAAACCTAAACCTTAACCTAAACCTTAACCTATAACCTATAACCTAAACTTATAACCTATAACCTAAACTCAATTCCCTAAACTTTAATCCTAAACTTATAACCTATAACCTAACCCTAACCTTAACCTAAACCTAAAACCTAAACCTTAACCTATAACCTAAAATCTAAACCTAAACCTAAACCTAAACCTAAAACCTAAATGTATTCTCAAATCCCTAAACCTAAACCTACACCTAATCCTAATCTCAACTCCCTAACCTAAACCTAAACCTAAACTTGAAAACCCAAACCTAAACCCGATCCCGAACCCGATTTTCTAAACCTAAACCTTAACCTATTCTTAATTCCCTAAACCTAAACCTAAACTTAAACCTATAACCTATAATCTAAACCTAAACCTAAAACCTAAATGTATTCTTAAATCCCTAAACCTAAACCTACACCTAATCCTTATCACAACTCCCTAACCTAAACCACCTAAACTTGAAAACCCAAACCTAAACCCAATCCCGAACCCGAACCCGATTTCCTAAACCTTAACCTTAACCTATTCTCAATTCCCTAAACCTATATCTTATAACCTAAACCTAAACCTATAACCTTAACCTATGACCTAAAACCTTAACCAATAACCTATAACCTAAACTGATAACCTATAAGCTAACCTTAACCTAAACCTAAACCTATAACCAATAACCTAAACCTAAACCTAAAATCTAAATGTATTCTCAAATCCCTAAACCTAAACCTACACCTAATCCTAATCTCAACTCCCGAATATAAACCTAAACCTAAACTTGAAAGCCCAAACCTAAACCCGATCCCAATTTTCGAAACATAAACCTTAACCTATTCTAAATTTCCAAAAGCTAATCTCAACTCCCTAACCTAAACCTAAACCTAAACCTAAACTTGAAAACCCAAACCTAAACCCGATCCCGAACCCGAACCCGATTTCCTAAACCTAAACATTAACCTATTCTCAATTCCCTAAACCTATAGCATATAACCTAAACCTAAACCTAAACCTAAACCTATAACCTATAACCTAAACCTACACCTAAAACTTAAATGTATTCTCAAATACCTAAACCTAAACCTACACCTAATCCTAATCTCAACTCCCTAACCTAAACCCAAACCTAAACATGAAAACCCAAACCTAAACCCAATCCCGAAACCGAACCCGATTTCCTAAACCTCAACCTTAACCTATTCTCAATTCCGTAAACCTATAGAGCTTATAATCTAAACCTAAAACATAACCCAAACCTAATCCTAAACCTTTACCTAAACCTAAAACCTATGACCTAAAACCTTAACCTATAACCTAAACTTATAACCTATAACCTAACCTTAACCTAAACCTAAAACCTAAACCTTAACCTATAACCTAAAACCTAAACCTAAACCTTAAACCTAAATGTATTCTCAAATCCCTAAACCTAAACCTACACCTAATCCTAATCTCAACTCCCTAACCTAAACCTAAACCTAAACTTGAAAACCCAAACCTAAACCCAATCTCAAACCCGAACCCGATTTCCTAAACCTAAACCTTAACCTATTCTCAATTCCCTAAACCTATAGCTTATAACCTAAACCTAAACCTAAACCTAAACCTAAACCTAAACCTATAACCTTAACCTAAACTAAAACCTATGACCTAAAACCTTAACCTATAACCGATAACCTAAACTTATAACCTATAACCTAACCTTAACCTAAACCTAAAACCTAAAACTTAACCTATAACCTAAAACCTAAACCTAAACCTAAAACCTAAATGTATTCTCAAATCCCTAAACCTAAACCTACACCTAATCCTAATCTCAACTCCCTAACCTAAACCTAAACATAAACTTGAAAACCCAAACCTAAACCCGATCCCGAACCCGAACCTGATTTCCTAAACCTAAACCTTAACCTATTCTCAATTCCCTAAAGCTATAACCTATAACCTATAACCTACACTTAAACCTAACCTAAACCTATAACCTTAACTTAAACCTAAAACCTTGCATATTAGACCCCAGTTATTGCCTAGATTTAAGAACATTGTATTATTTAACGGCTTAATTTAATCGTGTTTGTGATGCAAGGTGAATTAACAAGCATGGACTGGAAAAAGGGTACTAAAAGCATGAAATTAACGCTCTGAAGTCACCAAGGCAAGGGACAGACTCTATGGGACCAAGATCGATGATTTACACGCCAAAGATCAAAGAAATTCCAGCCATTCACCTTAAACAGGCCTAAAAGACGTCCAGAACTCAAAACTTTATACAGGGCCTGAGGACTCTAAATTAACCGTACACATCAAATTTCAGCCAGTGGATCCCTCTGAAAGTGGCCTAACGGACAGATCATCCCATAAACCATTGATTTTGGGCCCATTTGATTTCTGGATATGCTTCAAACTTGGGTTCAACCCATTAAATGAGGTGATAAAACGTATTGATAGAGTGGATCTCTCAGAAACATCACCGTGGACTCCAACTAAGTCAAAGTGTGCAAGGTGCACAAGTGCACCAAATGTGCATGGCAACTGCATCTCCTTCTAAAACGGGTTGGTCCCGTGACTGACTCAAAAACGGCAACTACCGTTTTGTTTCTTCCGCAGGTAGTTGCGCAGGTAGTTGCGCAGGGGCATTTTTCGGAAGCTGGTGGGCCACCATCATGGACCATTTGTCCGATCCAAGCCGTCCATCTTGTAGAGGATCTCGGGACAGTCGAAGTCATGTTTACCTCGTACATCAATGCAAGCGCACGTGGCGGTCATAGCGGTCACAAAAAGACCGCTCTGCTTCATCCAAACCTATGACAACATGATTTCTTCCATGGGTCACACCGAATCTGATCTAAAACTGTCCCTTCCCATCCGAAATTTCGAGGAGAATGCAATGGACGGTCTAGATTTCTCATAAAATATCAATCATGGGCCCCATCATCAGCACAGCGTAAGAGCCCTTTCGCAGGCTCTGTTTTTGGCGTCCGAACGCTGCCCGATTTTTACGGCCCATTGTACGTCCATGGCAGTGGTCAGATGGCCAATCCGAACCGTCCAAACACTAGAGAAATGGGCCTTCAACCCCACCATGCAGTCAGATTCCAAGGTCAGGATGTTCATGTCCTGAAAATCCCTCCAAAAAGCAAGGCTGTTTGCGGTTTCACAGCACACAGTGCGAAAGCCTTACGCACGCGCCCGGATTTTCTCCACCGCCTGTGTGGTGCAAAAGCTCCCATCCACCGTCCTTCACAGCTATAAAGAGAAGAGAGAAGAGAGAGTTAGAGGCATTGAATTTTCCAGGATCAGTCGGCTGAGAACGTCAGTGGCACAGAGAGAGAGACAGGGAGTAGTTTTTGTTTACTTGTTTTATTTATAGTTTTTTTTATCATGGTTTTCCAGAGATCTGGTCCAATCATGTTAGGCTAGACCTCTTAGCTAGGGCTAAGAGGTGACGCATGTAGGAGATGGGAGACTCTATTTTATGTCTTTAATTTAATTTATGAACTGAATTTGATATTAGTTTGATTATTAAGGGAATGTTTTTAGCTTTTAATGGTCTATTGTGACTAAAATTACAATGGTTTTGTGATAGCTTGAGCATGTTCCTTTCCTTTGGATGTTTATGACATTAGGAAGCCTTGTTGTTCACCATCGTCTTCTGGGCATGGTCGGATGACGGTACCCTTCCTAACCTTCATAGCATATTGATTGGTTAGTAATTAGTTTAATTCTGTTGTTTACTGTCTCATGGGCATGGTTTGGTAATAGAATCCATTCTAATTCATATACCTTTCATCTCTTGAAAACTATATCAAAGGAAGTTCAGTTTGATGGTTACACCCTTCAACTGGATGAAGATAGAACTCTAATTCCAGTTGAATACTTGAAACAGGCATAAGATCTCCCTGATTTCTACAAGTGGATTCTCTGAATCCCTAGTGTCCTTTCTCTGAATTCCTTAAGTTTTAGATAATTATTTCATCATTATTCCTCAATTTACACTCGATTTAGATTTCATCTTACTCTAATTCTAGTTCTACTTAGTTTCAGATTACGTACAGGTTTCAGTCCCTTAGGATTCGACCTCGGTCTCACCCAATTTATTACTACATCACAACCCTATACTTGGGGAGTGAACATAAAACCTTAACCTATAACCTTAACCAAAACCTAAACCTACAACCTAAACCTACACCTAATCCTAATCTCAACTCCCTAACCTAAACTTAAACCTAAACTTGAAAACCCAAACCTAAACCCAAACCCGATTTTCAAAACCTAAACCTTAACCTATTCTCAATTCCCTAATGTTATAACCTATAACCTACAACCTATAACCTATAACCTAAACCTAAACCTTAACCTAAACCTAAACTAAAACCTATAACCTAAACCTAAACCTTAACCTAAACCTAAACTAAAACCTATAACCTAAACCTTAACCTAACCTTAACCTAAACCTAAAACCTAAACCTAAACCTATAACCTACACCTAAACCTAAAACCTAAACCTAAACCTATAACCTACACCTATAACCTAAAACCTAAACCTAAACCTAAAACCTAAATGTATTCTCAAATCCCTAAACCTAAACCTACACCTAATCCTAATCTCAACTCCCTAACCTAAACCTAAACCTAAACTTGAAAACCCAAACCTAAACCCGATCCCGAACCCGAACCCGATTTCCTAAACCTAAACCTTAACCTATTCTCAATTCCCTAAAGCTATAACCTAAACCTAACCTAAACCTATAACCTAAACTTATAACCTTAACCGAAATTTGAACACATTACTCATGTTGGATTTTACCATAGTTTAGAAGATTTGTAGGTACATTTTTGATTTCTTCATATATAAGTGTTTTTTTGTCTTTCTTCCTTTTGAGATGTGTACAAAGGCATGTTTGTTTGATTGTGTCTACAAATGCTATTTTATACAGGCTGACAAGCTAAAGAAGTCAGTGGAGGATGAAATTTATTTTCTCAAGGGAAGGGTTTCAGAACTTGAAAGTGATCTTGTGTTGAAGTCCACAGAAGTTACATCTGTAGTTTCAAGGAAAAAAAAAAACTCTGTCTTCTGCATTTGCTGAAATTGACTGTCTGAAGGAAGAAAATTCTATAAAAACATGAGCATTATGAAATACATATGGAGGGTGTTTACTGTGTTGGAGTGTATTTGTTTCTTGCATACAAGGGCACGCCTTAGTTGTAATTCTGATGATAGGTTGAGCAAAGTGAAGTATTATTTATTTAGAAATGTGAATGTAGGATGTATTGTATGATTTGATTGCTATTTGTAATAAATGCATCTTTTCTTTTTCTGATTGTATTTTATGTACTATTTCTATCAACATTAAGCTTAGATGAGTTATCAATCACAACAAGTTCTTATAATGGAAACAGGTCGTATTATTATAATTTTTTTAAAAATAGCTACAAATATAATCCGTAGCTATAGCTACGGCTTTTGTCCGTAGCTATTGGTATCTATTGCTACAGATATTATTGGTGCAATCGGTATCTATTGCTACGGATAAAATTCCTTTTGCTATGGATATGATCCGTAGTACGTTTATTGCTATTGGTGGGGTAGCTAAAGGTATTGCTACGGATATAATCCGTAGCTATTCCTTCTATTTTTAGTCTTAGTTGTTATTTCCATTTTATTTGGACTTGAGTACTTGGTTTGTATAAGCACCACGGGCAACTATTTGGTTATTTTTGGATTTTCATTTGGACATTAATCAGTGCATGGTTTGCTTTACTTATGTTATGGTGCTCACTTGAGAATGTTAAACAAGTTTATTTTTAAAATGGTGATTTTCTCTAAAGATAACACTACGGATTTCATACACGAGTACCAAACTTGAGCTATGAAATTTGGGGCGTTAGAGGTTGGTATCAAGGAAAGAGTTTAAATAAATCAAGCATGGGAAAATGGAACTTATACAAGCTTAAATTACTTAAAGTTAGGAGGATGGATATTAGGACTTGAACTTAAGTGAAATTCCCTTAGAATTAGAGAGACTTTGAGAACTTAGAGACAAAATTTTGGACCCTTGAAAATTGTTAAGATAGTGGTTTGAATTTAGAAACAAAACCTATGTACCATGGGAAAACAAGTGCCCATCATGTTATACATATAATTTAAACAAGAACACCTTATGAAATTAACTTCCAAAGAATATCCTTAAAATTTTGAAATTTGAAATTTGAACATTTGAAAACTTTCCTCTAGTTAGAGATGATATTTCCTAACATATTTTATCAATTAGAGATCTTAGATCATGTTGGAGCAACTGCGTACTATCTAGCACTAGCACTGACTTTGGCCAATGTTCACAATATCTTCCATATCTCCATGCTGAAGAAATATGAGATTGATGTCGCACACATCATCAACCAGGAACATATAGAGTAAAGGAATGATGCTTCTTACATCAAGAAGCCTATGTGCATCTTGGACCACAAGGAGCAGATCCTTCACACTAAGACAATCTTGCTGGTCAAGGTTCTATAGTCGTGACATCGATAGGATGCAACATGGGAGAGGGAAGCAAAATTGAAGGAAAAATACCATCATATGTTCGACGACTTTACTCCAATAATTTTGAGGATAAAATCATTTTTTAAAGGGGTAGACTATAATACTATATCCCTCCAATACTTGGTTATTGGATGTCCACGGGTATCACTATATTTCTGGTAATGTAAGTATGCATACACATGTGCACACATAAATGAAACTTGAAAAAGTTAAAAGTTTATGCAAGATACCCTATTTCTGGAAATTTGAGCTAGATGAAACTTAATTGGGCCCTTATATAGATAAATCTAATCGTCCATCCTAAATTTCGAAACTTAGATCATTACATCAACTGTTAATCAGACACACACACTCAATTTAGAAATCCATCACTTGACCACTACAATCAAGCCATCTAATTACTAAATCTACTAATAATTTTCATCTAGACTAGGATAAAGACCTTTAGGATGCTAATGGTTAGTCTAGGAAGCAATCCAACCATCAGATCAATGAAAATCAATAATAAAAACCAAAGACCAAGTAGTATGGCCCATCTGAGCTATAAATTTGCCTCATCTTTGGAATGCGGTCTTAATATGACCATTAGAATTAGATGGATGGGGTAGATCTTACAAATCAACCATGTGGACCCCGCCATATACAATGTGTGTGCATGACATGTGCACAATCACTATGCACCGAACCATGGGTCAGGTCAACCAAGCATTGACCCAACGCTTTTCCAATGCAGACACCCCACCCTAGCCTGATAAGTTGATTGAATTTAAACCAATGGATGGTCAACCAAAAACTTTATCCTAAGCCCCGACTCCGGATGCCTAAACCCTAGGAACCTTAATTAATCCAACCCAAAACTCGACTCAACTCAGTTCATTCAACCTAGTCGATCTGGTCTTAAAATTCTAGAACCCTAAAACCTAGAACCTTAAGTCAACTTGAGAAGTCAACTCACCCAATTAACTCACTTAGTCAACTCATCCGGTCAACATACCTAGTCTAACAACCTAGTTAACTTAGCTAGTTAAGCCCCAAACCAAGCCTGATTAAAGCCCAAATTCAAGTCCAATCATAGTATAATACGCAACAGTAGTACAACATCCCTCACAGCAAAGCCTCTGCACAAATGTGGGAGGTTGCTTGCCAAAGCAGGGAGTCCAAGTGTGGACCAACGACAACTAGGTTGCCACTAGCCACATGGTACCCCCTACCCCCCCTCCCTTCAGGCATGCATGTACATGTCTTAAGAATGTGAAGTTCCTCTTTTATAGCCTCTAGGTATGCGACTGATGTGTATTTACTCTAATGCCCATCTCCTTACCCAAATTTATCATTTTCCCACCTCATCCAATCCTTGAGATGATACCATGTGACAATCTCAATTCACGACCATTCAAGCACATGTCAACCCTATACTTACCTAGAATTATAGAAAAACCAAGCTTGGGGACTATAAATAGCCCCATTCTCTTCCTATTTAAGCATCCACTCCCATTTTAAAGCATCCTCATCCCTTAGAGATCTAGCTATCTAGTATTCTCATCCCTTCACCAAGGAGAGTGAGAGTGAAAGAAATAGTCCAATCATGGTCTAATCTAGCCTAACAAGAGCCCAAGCTAGTCGATCTAGCCTTTGCGATACTACCGTCCATTCAACCGTTCAAACCTCAATCAATTTCATCAATTATAAGCATTAGCATTTTGTAACATGCATGCCGTTCTCAACCTCCCTACTTTTCAAATACACCATCACTGCTTTTGCATTCAATTATTTTCTCGTATCTAATCTGGGGGTGTATGCTCTAAGGGTTGCCAATATAATTAGAGTCTTCCCACCAGAAACCCAACCAATTAGTTGTCGTTTTGTCATAAGCGTCAACAAAGCATCGAGCATCCCACACATCACATTTCCACATACATTTTCACTCATGGGTTCCCCACTTGAGACCTTTAGTCAATAAAAAAATTCATCTTCCTGAAATTGAGAATGATGCTACCTAAGTCAAAGCAGGGTTCACCGAGGTGCCTCTACATTAAGCAGTGGATCAATGGTCTATTTTGCCTCCATCCTCCTTCATCAAAATTAAACAGATACTGGAATTGAGTTCTTATAAATATATCCCTCTTAATAGGGGAGTTGTTGAAATCATCCCTCACAATAGTTTGAAATTTTACTGAGCACTTGGCGGTGACCTTGATATTAGAGTATTCTAAGAAAGGACCAGGGTCTCTTGCCTCGAAAAAGGTTTCTTCTATGCATGAAAGACAAAGTATTAAATTTATGTGTAATCATGACAATTCAACCAAAGACACTATCTATAATGTATTAAACACAAAAGGATTGTGGATTGTTGATAATTACTTTGTATCGATGATCCACATTGAATATTGGTGATCCACAATCAATATCAATGATCCATATTCAGTATCCGTACATTATTCATACACCCAAAGTAAATTCAACAAACAACTATAAAGGGAACCACCACACTCCCTTTCACAAACTCCCATAATTTATACAATAGAAAAAAATAAACCAAAATAAAACAACTATAAAGGGAACCACCGCACTCACTTCCCTTTCACGAACTCCTAGCAACAAAAACAAAATAAAGAAATACAAAACAACCAACTTACCTTTGTCAACCATTACTTTTACTTGGGAAATTGTGGCCAGAAAGCTTTAAAAAAGCTTGATTTTACGCTTGGAGAATGTACTGATCTTTGCTAGATCTTTATTAGAGGTTGGCCAGAGTTTTTCGTTGGCGGCGAGGAGTTTGGTCTCCTTCCATGCAACTACCAACCGTAAAAGAGTCTTCAACTTCATTATGGTCCCCTCTTGTAGAAAAAATGAAGAATGAAGAATGAAGAAAATGCCAAATGACTTTCCAATGCAAGCCCCCCCACCTTTTTAACCAATGAGACCCTACATGGGGGTACACTAGATTGTCTTGGCACAAATCCATCCCGTCCTCATGAAAGGAGTTTTAATTTCATACCATTGGTTCATGTTTGAGAGCAAAACTTATCACAGATGAAACATACAGGAGGAAATAGGTTGGAATTAATGCATAGCACCAATGTGGTTGTGGCCCATAGGCAGTTCCCCTCACCCCCCTTGATAAGGGCATTTTGACTTCTTAGACAAACTACCACCATGTGAAGTGATTGTTGGTAGAGGGACAATTTCTTCCCAAGAAAAATAAAAAAGCGCTTAAAGGGCTAAGAAAGATGTGATTTGGCAGGAGGTGTTTAACCTTTAATTACGTCACAACCGGGAGATTATTATAATAAATCTCCCAAATATCTTTGCACTCTTTCTTCTTCCGGCTGAGTTACACCTGATTTCAGTGGATCTTAATTGTAGGGCCTACTGTGATGCCTTACATCCATGTAGTCCATCCACTCTGATGGCTCATTTTAGGGCATGATCACAAAGATGAAGAGGATGCAAATCTTAGGTGGACCACACCATAGGACACAATGGCTGAATACTTGCCATTAAAAACTTCTTAAAGGCCACCGCAGTGTTTATTTACCATCCGACAAAAATATCAGCTTGATCCAAAACTTTTGTAGCTCGTAGGAAGTTATTAATGGTCAACCACCACTTTTACGGTAGCCTGGTGCACCCGAGATTTCAATTTACTTTATTTTTAGAATGATGCCATAAAATAAGTTCTCAAATAAGATGGAAAATAGATCACAGCGGGCCCCACAGTCAGAGATCCACTAAAGCTGCGCCCAAAGTTACACACCGTGGTAGCCCCATGCAAAAGCTATGCTCGGGATTCTATCCCACTGTTCCATTTGGTGTGGCCCATCTGATTTGTGATTCCAGCTGCTTTTAGGGTTGAGGTGAATATTCGAGGATAAAACCTGATGGACAGAGTGGATTTTACTTTACAACATGGTGGGCTCCACGGACTTCGGTGTTTTACGTACTGCATAAAAGAGCGGGATTAGGTGAGGCGGGCCTCTTTTTTGCTCGCCCGTGTCCGCCCGAAAGCTGTTTTGTAAGTTTGTTGGTGGAATGAATAGATTCCATTTTTTTTTCTTCTTCTTCTTCTTTATTTATTTATTTTTTTTTTATTTTAAAAAAAAAGATTAGGTGAGGTGGGGATTACATCATAGTGGATGACTCCCTGACCGTGGGGCCTACCTCAATGTATATGTTGTACATCCACGCCATCCATCCATTTTGGCAACTCATTTTAGAGAGGGGACCTGAAAATGAGGCAGATCCAAATCTCAAGTGGACCAAAGAGTACGGATTGATTTCCCACCATTAAAAACTTCTCTGGGCCCACGAAAATTTTGGATCAAGTTGTTATTTTTGTTTTAACTTTATCAAGGTATTGTTGACCTTATCAACAGGTTGGATGGCACATAAACATTACGGTAGACTCTAGAAAGTTTTTAACGGTGAGCGTTCAATCACCATTGTTTCTGTGTAGTGTGGTCTATTGTCATCCACCCAAAAATTGGATCTGTCTCACTTTCTGATTATGCCCTGAAATGAGCTGGCAAAACGGATGGATGGCTTGGATATACCACAAATAGGTCGAGGTGGGTTCCACTGTCAGTGCTTGACCTAGTAAGCTGTTACCCGTCTCACGTAATCGTCGCTTCTGCCGACTACAAATTATTCATATCAGCACCTAACTACACCAGCCCTTTCTTGCACATCTGCCGCAAGTGTTAGATAGAGTTGAGGAGCAATTCATATCAGTTGGTGGTAACGCGGTTGGCCGATTGCTAGGAAAAGAGGTAAGGTATATGAAACACTGGCCATTCCTTACTGCCGCTGGCAGTAGTAGTCCTTAGCAGCGTTGTCAGCGTTCTAATTGTAGTTCTTGCTTAGTGATGTGTCTAATTCTACCATTTGAGTTGCCCATGCTCATGTCTTAAGTTGTTTGAGCTACTTCTACTAAATTCTATATATTTTCCCTCTTTTAAAATATCGACTAAATAATTGTAAGATACGACAGAACATTGCATGATAGCTGTAAGATGTTCAGCTTGACTTATTCAGCCCATAGTAAATGTTAAGAATCACATGATGTTTTTCAAACTCATCTGTCAGGATTGTTAGGAAGCACTGAATAAATATTGCCAAATGATAGTTAATCACCATTCAGAAACTTGGGTGCACCCTGTCATGGATCTGGTGATTCATCTCTTTAATTAGCATGGGATTAGGTTGAGGGTAATGTCTACAGAAGTGGAAGGATTTATCCACTGTGAGTTGATGTCTCTCAAGTTGCCTAACTCTTTTAGGCAATTCTTCAAAATCACAAATGCGTACACCTTTGCCAAAAAAATCAGATTCTCGAATTTAGTAAAGATCTCTCTACAAATATAATAAATCGTGTAATCTCCTTGTTAATCGATGGCCGAGTAATTAAGCCATATATATATATATATATATATATATATCTGGTCCTAATATAGTCATTTTGGTGCCTGCAATCACAAGGTGTTCAATTCGATACAAGTTGAATACAACTTCGGCACGTCCGGCATATACATACTCGCACACGCATAATTGAAATTGAATCATATCATATATATCATGTATCATATATTCTATAATATATATTACACATTATATAATATGTATGTTGTCTATTATGTGATATATATAACTATATATATAATTATATTTTTATACATATAACTAGATAAACATGTAGAGTAATTAAGCCATATATATATATATATATATATATATATCTGGTCCTAATATAGTCATTTTGGTGCCTGCAATCACAAGGTGTTCAATTCGATACAAGTTGAATACAACTTCGGCACGTCCGGCATATACATACTCGCACACGCATAATTGAAATTGAATCATTCAATACATGTGTGACCGTGTGTTTGAATTAAATACTAACAAATGCAATAAATGAATATACTTATTGGCACTTTCAAGAATAAAAATCAGGAGAAATTGTAGAACATGATTGCTCTGTAGGATTCTTCAATCGCAGTAATTATCCTAATTACATACAATTCATGCCCTTCTTTTTCACTTGAATGCGAGCCACTGTTGTCTTTCTCTTCTTAAATGTCCATTTATTGCCCTTGGATTGAAAAGATTTTAGATAACCCGTTGATGTAGAATAGGTCGTAGACACTTTCATGGCAAAGATGGACTACAGAATGTCCGATTGGAGACGGAAAGGATCCAGACCATAAGAACCTTAAAATAGTTGTATATCGTAAACTGGAATGAGTTTTTTGACGTATGATATATCATTTTGAGTTACGAGAAAGTACTTTAGCCAACCAACCAGCTATGCCGGCTTTCCCATGCCTGAGTTGCGAGATTAAGTTTTAATTCGATCATAAATTTTGATCTTTTGAGTTGTAGGAGTTGTGCTCAACATGAAAAAGGCTTACAAAAATTAGAAGAATAACATGGTTAGGCCAAATTAGACAAAATTTTGGCCGAAAACCAAGAAGTCTACTAAGAATGATGACTATCTATAAATAGTAGGTTTACTATTTATTGTAAGTCATTTTTTAAGGGAGTTTGAGTCTAAAACTCCATCTTATGTTTAAAAGCATTATTTAAAAGATTGTGTTATGGGTAAAAATGGACTGACCGGATATATGAGACAGATCAGCCAAGCAACCAGATTGGATGACTATGGATTGCTTGAGGGTCGAAAAATCACTCCGACCTTTGGTGTCAGATATTTTCAACCTTGGCCTCAGGCGGTACCGACTTCGGTCTCAAGGGATGACCTTGACCTCGGAGGTCGGCCTCAACTATAGACCTCAACCTCATAGGTCAAACTTGACCAAAGACCTTGACCTCGAAGGTCAGCCTTGAATACCGACCTTGGCTCATGGTACCAACCTTGGTCTCAGAGGTCAGCCTTGGATATCCACCAGCTTGGACATTTATGCACGACACGAGGAAGTCGGCCAACGCTAGTCATGACCAAGGAGCTTCTCAATAGCTAGGGAAGAGCACCCTATCACACTTCACAGAACGACCCTGAGCTCCTCCACAATCCGATCCATTTCTGAGCTGCCGAGGGATCATTTCTTGAGAATAACTTCTGTCTCATGCGAAAAAGTAAAGAGGATGGTCATCCCCGATATCTCACCCATATTCTACTACGGAAAGGAGCTCGATCTCAATGCTCAGGTAAGACTCCCAAAGGCGGGTCGGCAGATCGGTAACATACTTAATGCTAAGGGAAAACTCGACCACAACTCAATGGAGAATCCAGGTCGGTAAAGCCTCCCTCTGGAATGACCGCCCACCTCAGACTCTTACTACGTGATTCTACTGGTTTCAACTATACCTACTCGAGATCCAAGTTGAGCATCTCGGAAGACGACCGCAACACAGATCTGCCCGAGATCTCAACCGAAGATCTCAGAGATACCCACGACACGTTTAGGATACAAATCCCTCTACACTATGCTCCTGCTAAATAGAAAGATTATCTCCTACACTACCATCATTTCTCACCTATAAATAGGAGTATTCCTAATGGTGAAAGATACGCACAATTCTACACCCAAAAACCTTACGTTCTATTACACCTATTTTGCCTATTGGACTTTTGTCTAACAGCAGTGATAACTACACTCACTGGGCCAGCATACAGGCTTTCTTATCTTTTCTTGGCCTGGGATGTGGGAAATTTAGTCTCTCTCTCTCTCTCTCTCTCTCTCTCTCTCTCTCTCTCTCTCTCTCCCCCCTCCTGGTTCAGGATATGGGCTGCTATCTTTTGTCTTTCATTTTCCTTCCTTGTAAATCTCCTGTAGCCACCAGGGTCTCCATCTTTGTCTTATTTTGTAAGTCTCAAGTGGCCTAAGGAGGACGTCCAGATTTATGCATCAACATACTGTAATTTCATTTTTATCATTGATCAATTTATTTTTGAAAGTAAAAATTATTTCTATTTTATTCCTCATGAATTTGAGGAAACTCCATAAGTAATCCAGACAGCTCCATGGATTCGGAGTAATTATCCCTGAGGAAGACGGTGATCCACCTCATCACGTCCTTCTCTCGGTCAACTGTATAGGAGGTTGTTTTGGGAGTGGTCCATCCACCGACAGATGAAACAGTCAAACAACCTAGATTACCGAATCATGTGGCCGTACTGTGAGAATTGAAATCATGTGCATGTTGTGCAATATCTCTAGCCATCTATCCTGTAAATCCTCGTTCAAAAGGTCAACACCAACCGGTTGAAATTTTTTATTTCTTATCACTATCTCAGATACTTACTCTTGGAATTTTTTTCCACATCCATATTTTACTCAAATAATGCACAAGTTGAGTTTTTTTTTATATTTCTTTCTTATCATATGTTTGGCCAGCTGAATGGGCTCGGGCAAGAGATCGTATTTACTTTTATTTCTTGTCACTATCACAGTGACTTACCCTTGCAATCTTTTTTCCACGTCCATATTTTACTCAAATATTGCGGAAGTTGAGGTTGTTTTCTATTTCTTCCGTATCATATGTCCAAAGCCAGCCAAACGGGCACAGGCAAGAGATCGTATAATAGTGTTCGATCCTTAGTTTGCCTGAGTGAGTCGACCGTTCTGTGATCCAAACCCTTGATATTGTCAGCCTTGCAATATGTTCGGTGGACAAAAATTATCTGAGATAGAAGAATCCTTGACCTTTCAATAAGTGGCAAACAAAGAAACGGTTAGGCAAGGAAACACAGTGGGATTATGTTCAAATCAGTAGTTTTGGCATGCACGTAAGTACTGTAGAGACCTTTGGTCCGAGTATTGAATAATACAACTTTTGCTGGCATGTGCCTGCTTAGTTTTTAGGAAATATCACAAAAACTACCTAATTAGAGCTGTACACGAACTGACTTAGCTCGGTTAACTCACTTGACTCGACTAGTCTCGAAACTAGGTTTGAGCTGAGTCGAGCTGGTTTTTTTAGTTCAAAAAAATTTTCATGCCGATTCCGACTCTAACTCGGCTTAGAACTTGACTTGAACTTGATTCGGTTCAAATCAATTCGACTTGGATGGGTTTCACTTAGTATAAATATTTTGTATATATTAATATATTTAAATATATTATATTATATATATAATATATTATTTATATTATAATATATGTTATATATTATATATAATAAAAACTATAAAATGTAAACTCAAATTACTTAGCTCGTAGGCTTGAACTCGATCCTAATTGAAAGATCAACCTCAAGCTGGCCCTAGCTGCTGACCGAGCTGAGCCGTGTTGCCCAGTCAAGCTCGAATATTGAGCCGAGCTGGGGTAACCTGCCAGCGAAGTTGAGCTGGGCCAAGCTTGACTGGGTTCGACTCATGTACAACTCCATACCTAACCTAATTGAAATTATGAAATTTACATTCGTGTGTTATCCATGTTAGGCCAAGGCCCCATAAATCATCTCCATTTATGATTCAAGTGGACCACATGATTGGTGACAGTGTATATGGCAACACTTCCCCTCCAAGCTATTTCCATTAGTGTGGCTTATGTAAATCATGAATGAGTATGATTTTTGGGCCACGGCTGTGGAATCTATTAGTTGTAGCATATTTCATATAATTATCTTGGTGGGCCTTGTAAAAATCACAAGTGGACTTCTCTCTAACAAATATTTCCTTTGGTGTGGCCCATTCGAAGCACAAGCAAGCTTGAATATTTATTATGGGCCTAATATGGGACTAAATATCTAATGGTTGGAATGGATCTTATATAAAGATCATGGCGGGCCCGTTAAAATCAAAAGTAATATCCCTGCAATTCTCTCTTTAAAAAAAATAAAATAATAATCTATCCATACAACTCAAGAGGGATGCCAGAATTTTAGTTTTGGTGGACTCACTATTATGCAAATGCAAAATCCACTCCAACCATTAGATGTGTAATCTTAGTTTAGGATAATGGTCCCGACTAATAGGCTGGCTTGTGATTCAGGCAAGCCACATCAAAGAAAATAGTTGAGATAGAGATGTCCACCCTAGATTTTTATAAGGTCAACCCTGATTATTATATGAAACCACTTCGCCTGGGGCCTCAAAGTCAGGCCCATCCCTATGGGCCATACCAATGGAAACAATTTGCAGGTTGATAATTGCTTGTATACTATTTTCAATCATGTGGTACACCTAAATTAGAGATGGGACTATTTTTGGGCCTTGGGCTTACCACAGGGTGACACACCGGGTGGTTAGGGTGGATTTTACACCACAGTGAGGCCCACCCAAGCAGCCTGATCATTGCTCACATGCCCACCATACCCTCCCTTAAAGAAATGTAAATAAAGGCAGTGGAACGATGATTATTACATGGATTAAAGAGGCAGCTTTTTTGAAACTTTTTTTAAAATGTACCGGAATATGAATTCCATATTAATTAGGTGGATTTTGTAAAATTCCCTAAGTTTTAATACATGAATGTGCTTGTATTAAACAAAAAACGGCATGCAATTTGTTTATATTCACTACTGCACATTGATCCACCTATTTCTTCTTTATTCATTTAATGTTGCTGTAGCTCTTGTTGTGTTATATCTGAAAAAACCATGGGAATTATTCAAATGCAGGAATGAAGAAAACTCAACTTATGATTCTAAAGGGCCATACTTATTATCAAGTTCAACGAAAAATCAAGAGAAAATTGTGTATTGTACGCCAGCTAGGCCATTACTAAGAAAAAAACAAAGGCAAGGTACAAAACACCATCCATTCATTGCTGCTGCTAGTAGTGGTTCTTGTGGTAGTAGTATAGTCATTGTTTCAACGTTGTTGTTGTTCTCTTCTAGGTCGGGTTCAATACAACGTTTCTTCATTGTTTTAATCTAAGATGGGTCCCCCATATCTTTGAATGTCATCCAATCCGTTCATCATCCTATTTCTCTCCTTGGCACTGAAAAATCAGGCCGATCTAATACTCAGGGAGGCCGCACTACAAGGAACAGTTGGGATGAGGACTCCCACCTTTAAACACCTTAACGAATGTATTCAATCTTATCCGCTAAGAAGATGCATCTAACTCGGATGAATTAAAGAGAAAAATAATAACCCAAGTATCAAAACCAACAGACTCCATGAAAAAGGATCATTAGCACATACCGAGTCTTGAATATTTGTGTACCTTGATTGAGTTTAAGTCGGTGTAGTGAGATCCACGTTAAGCCGAAGAAAGGTAAGCTAACCACTTTGATGATCATATGAAATAAATATTCCTAGAGTGATCTGGGAAGCAACGAACATTCCAATTCTAGATAGTATTCTTGTAAGCCGTGCAAAGCGTAGGAGCTCCACTGTACTGGGTTCTTTTGATGTTAGTACCAATCAAGAGCGAAAATGTTGCGATTAGTTATCTGTAAAGCTACAGAGAGCGCATGGACAATTGGAATGTTTTCCCCAGACCCACATAACATGTGGAAGTCATCTCTACTTTCAAACAATCAATTGACTCAGATACAAAGGCATGCAACAAATACAGACCACATTTTAATCTAACTACGGAGGGTGGGGTGTCCACTCACTTTGGCATTTGGTTCCACACAACCTCTGTTAAAGAGGGACATCTGTAGACACTGCACCTTGGGGTGATAAGCTTGCTTGAATTGAAACCATATTCCATACCCTTTACCCTGATCCAAACTCGAATCTAAACCCCAAACCTTGAGTTAAACCCTAATCCATACCCTTGACCTTGATCCAAACCCTAAACCAAACCATTATCCATGATCTAAACTATAATCCACACCCTAAACCCTGATCCAAATTCCAAACCCCGAACCTTGATCCAAACCCTAATCCATACCCTTCCCTTATCCAAACCTAATCCAAACCCTTAACCCTGATCCAAACCCTAATGTATACTCTTAAACCTGATCAGAACACTAAAACTGGTCCTAAACCCAAACTTTAAGAAAAACTTAACCCTTTGAGTTAACCCATCGAGTCAACCTGCTAAGTCAACCCTTATAGCCTACCCAGTTAACTCACCTTGACAAACCAAGTCCATAACCTATTTTTGCCCAAGCCCATTACAAAGCCCAATTCGGAGAAAAGGGGATACTACAAGGTAGCTTTGGGGGACCAAACCTGTCTGCGTGTATAGGGGGGCCTCCTTTTGATGTTGAAGTAAAAAAGGAATGGTGAGCAGCGCATAGGGTGTCGCTGGCACTAGCTGTACTTCGGTCAGTTGCTCACTCGTATGTTGTTATCCTCTCTGCTTATTTCATGCATGTGGAAAATCTGAAAATTACTCCGATGTTCCTCTATTGAGCCAAAATTACACCTTATGTCATACAAATCAACACATGGGATCTTGTCACACAATGATCTCAAATCTCAACCATTTGAACCTTTTTTAATTTCAAGCTTTGCAGGAAATACCAGAAAATCAGGTTGGAGGGCTATAAATACCCCTCTTTCCTTCACATTTCAAGCATCCTGAATCCACCAATCCTCTCTCATTCACAAATCCTTAAGAAACCTCTTTAAGCCTTTATCTTATCCACTCTATCCCTCCACCAAGAGTGGAAAGAGCCATAAGAAAGAGTCCAGTCCAGGTCAAGTTTAGTTCAGTCCAACCTATATGCCACTTGAGCCATCCAAGTCTTAATAAAAAGCTTCTCAATTCAACCCTTGCGACACTATTGTCCACCTAGTAATTTAGTCTTCAATCAAGTCTCGTTTGACTATAGCATTTGTATAACGCAATATTCATTTCATCATTCGACACACTTTGTGCTCAAATTGGCTTAGAAGTATGATATGAGGCTTGCCAATTTAAGTAGATCATGCCCAATAGAAAACTTGCTAATTACTTTATATTTATCACAAAGCATTGCATATATTCATACACATGAACTGAATCCTAACCATCAAAGATAGTTATATCATGTGGAGTAGAGACCGTACACTTGTACGAGCAGAGTAGGTGCCTAATACCTTCACTCTCTATATCCACAATCTCTTACTTATAATCTCTAATTGCATAATCAAGAAGTTATCTAAGGATAGAAAATCTTCGGATCCATACCCTAACATTTTTATAGGGTCTAGCTGGCTATATAGACAAATAATTGGCTAGTGGTGACTCTAGTTAAACATATTCAATTAATTACCGTACAAAGCCCTCAAAAGAAGTAATCCGTGGAAAAAGTGACCTCGAGTCGATTTCTGGCCCGAGATCCCAGCGTCCACGGGACCCCACCAAAGAAAATAGTGTGGACACTAACACCCACCATTGAAATCTTGCTCGGGTCAGCATGATGGTGTTTTGTAAATCCAACCCGTTCATAAGTTAACACAAACATCATCGAAAGGAAAATAAAAATATTAGCTTGATCGAAAACTTCCATGGCCCCAAGAAGTTTTTAATGGTAGGCGTTCAATCTTTGCTGTTTTCTATGGTGAGGTCTACTTGTGCTTTGGATCTATCACATTCTTTTATTCATGTCTTAAAATGAACTCTAGAATAAATGAACAGTGTGGATACAACACATACATCATAATGGGGACCACATAACTTGGTGACATCACTTCTCTTTCGAATTTTGCTATTATGCTATAAGTAGTTGATCCGCATCCCTTTAAAGTCTTTATTATCACTCTCTGATTCCTTCTTCTTTGAAAATAAGGGTAAGTATGTAATTTACCTTCTCGAATAGGTTCAGAGGCATGATTTGGGAAATATAAAAGTTGGAAGAATGTGTTTGAAAAACCAACCTCTCTGAGAAATTTTCAGGTAAAAATCCTTAATATTAACTTGAAAATTAGTAAGAAAATTATGAAATGTGTTTTATAAATGTATATTTAAATATTAAATTTACTATTATTTTTATGGTTTAGGACTATTATTCTGTGAACAAGAATGCGGATTGCCTCTACTAGCATAGCCTAGTACTGTGGCGTACGCATTTTATGCATCCACACCACCCATCCATTTTTCCAGATCAATGATTAGAGCAGGAGTCCAAAAAGCAAGGTAAATCTAAAGCTCAAGCAAACCACACCACAACAAGCAGGGGAAATAATGATGTTTACGGCTGAAACCTCCCTAGGATCCACTTTGATGTTTATTTGTGATCCGACCTATTGATATCACTTGGATGGAAAAACACAAATATCAAAAGCTTGATCCCAAACTTTTGTGACTCCAAGGAAGTTTTTAATGGTGGCATTTAATCACCAATATTTGGATTTGTTGTATTTTGTTTCAAAATAAACATTAAAAATTTAATTTTCAAAATTTTCGATTTCCCTCCACATTTGATTTTTGGTGCTTTTGGGTTGTGGGTTTTGTCCCACATCAGATTTCTCAAAGAAAATCTTCTTGTATATAAGATAGGTTTTTTTGCCTTGGGGCTTGAGCCTCATTCAAGGGACATGTGAATTTTGTCGGGGAGGGGGGGGGGGGGGGTGCGAGTGCGAGTGTACTCGTGTGGGTATGTGTATATGGGTACTTACGGGACTTTATTTGTGAGAGTGTACTTGTACTTGCACCTTTTTATTTTAAACCAGAGAGGTGTGTCCATTTCGATTGGTCGCATATATTGGGTTTAAACCTAACGGACCTAACCCTTTCTAAAGGGTACTTATGCACCACTTTAGAGTCTATATAAAGGCTTGCGATTCACATTTCAAATATACTAAAATCCTTCTCTCTCTTATAAAACACTCTCTAATATTCTGTTTTAAGAATTTTGATTGCTGAGTTCGTCGTTGAGTCAACTTAGCACTTTCGGGTTAAACTGCAAGTGGTTTGAGCCTGCGTACAGTGTGTGCACCGCTGGGACTGGGTCATAGTCATTGTATCCTGGAGGTCGATTGCTCTGGAAACCTATTGCACTTAGGACGTTGTCTAAAGGGAGCAAATTCAATTTCAAGTCGAGTGACTCACGTCACACCTCGACTCAATTCAATAAGTCATCTTTCTTAAAATTTATTTTCTTTTTTGTTCTTGATTTTTAATAGTTTATTTAATTCAACCAAATATTTCAACATTCTTGAAATTGAAATTTGTTAAATTACATAGACTATGGCTACCATAATAGTAAATACTTCTGATGAATTAGTAAAAATTGAAGCTTTAAATGGTGGAAATAGAAACTGATGTTCGCACTGACTACCCTTAAAGTTTCAAACATACTATCTGAATCATTTACTATAGATCCAGCAAATCAAACTGAAGTAGCAGATGAAAATAATTGTAAAAATTAAATTGTAGACTCTTTGTTCAACGAACTATATGACATATATGCTTCTTACGAATCTGCTAAAGATATATAGACTGCTTTAGAAAAGAAGTACATATTGGAAGATGTAGGCGTTAAGAAACATGCAATTGCTAATTTACTTTATTATGAAATAACAGACGATAAACCTGTCACTAATCAGATTCATGATTTTCAAAATCTAGTTCATGAACTATCAACAGAAGGAATTAAGTTGGATGAAGTGTTTCTGTTTGAAGCGCTAATAGAAAAGTTATCGCCATCTTGTAAAAGAATATAAGAATAAAATGAAATATAAAAAGAATGGTGTTTCTTTGTAAACTATTATCGTACACATATGAATAGAGGAGGCTAATAGAATCAGGGACTAAAAAGAAAATGGAAATAAGATAGATTTAAAGGCGAATCTTGTGGAATCAAGTTGGGAAAATAATAAGAAAAATGATAAATGTCATAACTGCGGCAAACCTGAACATTATGCAAATGAATGCAGGCTTAAAAAGAAGAATGCGAACAATCAATTCAAGAAAAAGAAAAATTGCTACAACTGTGGAAAGCTTAGGTATCACATATACTTGACTCCTTTTGTTGGTTGTGCCTCTACCCATTTAGTGTAGTACTTAGTGGCAACGATGATGAAACTCTGATACTTTGAGGAGGAGAGATATTTATGTCTAGAGATATCAATAGCCCATCTTTAAAAGGGCCAAGTCTTCATGATCGAGTGAAGTTTTGATGCTAAGACATGCTGCAACAGACCATGCTTCTAGCATGCCTGATATCCCTTTGCATACTTCATGTAATCCTTCTGAATGGTTGGCCAGTAATAACTATGCCTTTAAACCAACCACTACATATTCTGTCATGCTTAGTGGGCTCCACAGATACCTTTGTGTACTTCACCCATTCCTAACATGAATTTTTCTTGTCCTAGATACTTTAGGAGAAGGCCATCAGCCCATTTCATATAAAAATCGTTGTCCAGGATCAAGTAATGTAAGGGAACGATTGACCCTTAGAAAGAGAAACATATAAGAATGACCAGCACTGACCAAACGTTGGAAATAATTTCCATTTCCTATCATGTGTGTTAAGTTTGGAAATACGAACATGGGAATCAAATCATTGAAATCTTTGTTTGATCAAAGGGTTCTTAGTTTTATATTACTGGATTCTGGTAGAATTTTTGAAACGGGTAATGAGCATTTTTGCAATATAAGAAATATCTTAGAAAACTATTTTGAATTTTTAGTCCTGCTGTAGTATGTGTCATCTCATTGACATCTTCATTGAATTTCCAAGGAACATACTTTTGCACAATATCATCAAAATTTTCTAGCAGCTAGATGGCTATCCCATAATAGGGTAGTAACACCCAACTCCTACACTTGTATTTCTATGCTAGCTAGTTTAGGACCAAGAGAGAGTCTCTAGTGGCCTCAATGTTTATGGCCCCAAATTCCAGCTCAATCTCTAAGTCAATTACCAATGCTTCATATTAGACCTAGTTATTCATGCAATCAAACTCAAATTGAAAAGCATAGTCTTCCATTTTTTAGTCGGGGAGATTATTATGATTCCTACTTTAAAGTAATGCTCAGTATGTGACGCATCAAACGAAAGTCTCCATGGGACAAGATGGATAACATTGTTGAGACGTGGAGCCACATCTGGGGGCCGCATGATGGGTCGTGGCCCCTGCTCGACTGGTCGTGCATCCCCCACGATCAGTCGTGGATTAGCTCAACTCAAAGTCCAGCGAGCATCAATTTTTGAGTTCCGAGGTGCTCGACCGGTTGTGGCCCATGCTCGACCGGTCGAGGGGTCCGCTCGACTGGTCGTGTAGTCTGCTCGACCAGTCAAAGTTGCGCAGATTCGTTTCCGGATTTGATGCAGACTGCAGAAATTTGAGTCAATTTTCGTAATGGTCCAAAAGGAAAGTTACCTAAACTATAAATAGGTGTCCCTAGGGCTTTTCTAGTATATGAAAAATAATTCTAAGGTATTGGCAAAGAGTTTTCTCTATATTTTCAAGGGAGAGGTTAGTATATTTCATTGTAATCTTTATTTTTCTTCATAGTGGAAGTTTGCATTCGTAGTTTTTTTTTACCCTAGTTTAGAGTTTTTCCACGTATATCTTGTCTTGTGGTTTGTTTGGATTGCTTTGATCTGTTTCTAGTTTATATTTCTTCTTGTTTATCATTTGTGGGTGAGACCAGAGATTGGATCTTGGTTCACTGCATTTTTGACGTGCTGTGCAACAACTGGTATCAGAGCTATTAGTTTAGTTCTATTGGAAGTAATGACGGAAGAAGGGAAGACTAGAATTGAAAAGTTTGATGGTTCAAATTTTACCTTTTAGAAGATGTAGATGGAGGATTATCTATGTCAAAAGGACCTTTATATTCCTCTAGGAGGAAAAAAGAAAAAACCAGAAAAAATGACAGATGATGAATGGTTTTTATTGGATTAGAAGGCTTTAGGAACGATCCGACTCTCTTTGTCTAAGAGTGTCGCCTTTAATAAATCCAAGATGAAAACCACAAAATAATTAATGGAAGCCCTAGCGACCATGTATGAAAAACCTTCAGCATCCAATAAGGTTCATCTTATGAAACGGCTATTCAACATGAAGATGTTAGATGGTGGGAGCATGGCAAAATATTTAAACGAGTTCAATACAGTCTTGAACCAATTGGAATCCATTGGCATTGTTTTTGAGGATGAGATTAGGGCGTTATTGATCTTGTCCAGTTTGCCAGACAGTTGGGATGATTTGGTGATTGATGTGAGCAATTCCTTAGGGTCGATAAAGTTGAAATTTGATTATGTGGCCGGTCTAATTCTCAGAGCAGAATCTAGAAGAACGGCATCAGGAGTTTCAAGGAATTAAGAGAATGCTCTAAACGTTGAAGAAAGATAAAGATCACTGAATAAAGGAGGCAATAAATATGGATGTTCTAAGTTGATGAATAAGTTCAAGGGACCGAAAGACAAAGACGGGTGTTGGCATGTGGGAAGAAGGGGCATATGAAACATGATTGCAGGGCGCTTAAGAAACAAGAAGGAAACTCTCAAGCTGGGAAGGATTCAGTGAATCTATCTAAGGAGAGTGACATAGAGGCATTAATCTTGTCTCTTAATGCGAGGAATGAGTCTTGGGTTATAGACTCGGGTGCTTCATTTCATGCCACTTCATATAAGGAAGTTCTGTGTAATTATATATCAGGTGACTTCGGGAGAGTCTACTCGAGTGACGATGAGCCGTGCAGTATTGTTGGAAAGGGGGGCATTCATGTAAATCAGAAAGATGGAACGACTTTGAAATTGAAGGATGTGAGACATGTACCGAGTTTGAAATGTAACTTAATCTTAGTGAGATAGTTAACCGATACTGGTTATGTGACGACATTCACTAGTGATTCCTGAAAGATCACAAAAGGTGCATTGGTGATATCTCAAGGCAAGAAGGAAGGTACTTTGTACGTGACTTCAGGATCACATTGTTCACTCGCAGTCACATCAACTGGAGTGAATGGGCAGTTATGACATTAGAATTGGGACATATGAGTGAAAAAGGGATGAAAGTGCTATTGTCAAAAGGAAAGCTATCGGGGTTGAAGTCTATTGACTTGAAATTCTGTGAGGACTGCATGTATAGTATGCAGAAGAGGGTAAGCTTCAAGAAGACGGGACGCGCTCCAAAGACGCATCTATTAGAGCTTGTACACACTGATGTGTGGGGACCGGCACAGATATTATCTCTTGGTGGCTCATGTTATTTTGTTTCCTTTATTGATGATTATAGTAGAAAACTGTGGGTCTATTTCTTAAAACATAAATCTGATATTTGATGTATTTAAGAAGTGGAAAGTTATGGTAGAAAATGAGACAGGTAAAACAGTAAAATGTCTCAGATCTGATAATGGGGGAGAATACTGTGATAAGAGATTTGAGGAGTATTGTACAACAAATGGAATCAAACATCAGAAAATGATTCCAGGGACCCTACATCAGAATTGTGTAGTTGAGTGCATTAACAGGACCATGCTTGAGCATGTTAAGAGCATGAGGTTATATTCAGGGTTGCCCAAGATTTTTTGGATAGATGTTGTGAATACTATTGCATTCTCATCAATAGAAGTCCCTCAGTACCATTAGATGATGGGCTACCAGAAGAAACGTGGATTGAGAAAGAAGTGAGCCTTGCACATCTCAGAGTGTTCGGTTGCACTTTATATGTTCACATTGATACGGAGCATAGAAACAAGTTGGATGCAAAGTCCAGGAGGTGCACGTTTATAGACTACGGGTAGCATGATTTTGGCTACAGGTTTTGGGATGCAGAAAATAGGAAAATCATCAGAAGCAAGGACGTAGTCTTCAATGAAAAAGTGATGTATAAGGACAGTGTGCAGGAAAATAAGGCCGAGAAAAAAAAATTCGTAGAGTTGGAAGAGTTACCGGACACGGGTGTTACAACGCCTAGAATGATCATGCACAAGAGCATTATGAGGCAGAATCGCATACACCAGTTGTGAGGAGGTCTATTCGGGAGAGGAGACCCATGTTCTGATACTCACCCTCCTTACATTATCTACTACTGATAGATAATGGTAAACCAGAGTGTTTTGAAGAGGCATTACAATTAGATACACGGATTAAGTGGGAGCAGGCCATGGATGATGAGATGGACTCTCTTGAGTCTAATCTTATATGAGAGCTAGTTACTCTACCTAAGGGTAAGAAAGCTCTTCATAACAAGTGGGTTTATATACTGAAGGAGGAGCACGATGGTTCGAAACGATATAGGGCTAGATTGGTTGTGAAAGGGTTTCAACAAAAGGCAGGTATCGATTTCATTGAAATATTTTCACTTGTAGTGAAAATGTCTACGATTCGTATGGTCTTGAATATAGTGGCTACAGAGGACTTACATTTAGAGCAGCTAGATGTTAAGACACTCTTTCTTTATGGGGACCTTGAAGAAGAGATATATATGCATCAACCGACAGGATACGTGGCACCAGAAAAGGAGAACAAGGTGTGTAGATTGAAAAAGAGTTTATATGGCCTGAAGCAGGTCCCGAGGTAGTGGTACAAGAAGTTCGACAGTTTCATGTTAGGAAACGGTTTTAAGAGATGTCACGCAGATCACTGTTGTTATTTAAAGAAGTTTGAAACGTTATACATCATCTTTCTTTTGTACGTTGATGATATGCTTGTGGCCGGTTCAAGCATGAAGGACATCTCAGATTTCAAAAGACAACTATCTAGTGAATTTGCCATGAAAGATTTAGGAGTTGCAAAACAAATCCTAGGTATGAAGATAAATCGTGACAGGAAAAATAAGAAATTAGTTTTGTCATAGGCAGAGTATATAACCAAGGTTCTTGATCGATTCAATATGAGAGGTGCTAAGCCAGTTAGCACTCTATTAGCCAACCACTTCAAGCTCTCTAAGGAGCAAGGTGCAAAGACGTAGGAGGAACGAGACTACATGGCTAAAGTCCCATACACATTAGCTATTGGGAGTCTCATGTATGTTATAGTGAGCACGAGGCCAAACATTGCTCAAGCAGTGGGAGTTGTTAGCAGGTTCATAAACAGCCTTGGAAAGGAACATTGGGAAGCTGTGAAGTGGATTCTTAGATACCTGGTAGGTATTAAGGATGTAGGGCTGTGCTATAGTGGATCAAAAATCAAGATACAAGGTTACATGGATTCAGATTTGATAGGAGATATCGATAGCAGAAGGAGCACTACAGGTCATGTCTTTATTATGGGTAGTGCTGCAGTCAGTTAAGTCTCTTAGTTACAGAAGATAGTATCTATTAGTATGACGGAAGCAGAATATGTTATGGCTAAAGAAGCGTGCAAGGAGATGGTGTGGATGCAAGGTTTTATAGAATAGTTGGGTAAGAAGCAAGCAGATTGCAAGCTGTACAGTGACAGTCAGAGTACAATACACTTGGCTAAGAATTCAACCTTTTATTTAAGGACCAAGCATATTGCCATCAGATATCATTTCATACGTTTGTTAATGGAAGATAGATCAATTGCTCTGGAGAAGATTCATACAAGTGAGAATCCTGCGGATATGCTGACCAAGGCGGTCACACGGGAGAAGCTGAGGATTTGTTTAGCTTTGATTGGTCTTCAAGCTTGAAGATATGGAGGTGGTGCACTCCGGATATAGAAGACGAAGGTTTATGATGATGTGTCTTCAAGTGAGAGATTGTCGAGATGTGGAGCCACATCTGGGGGCCGCACGACCGGTCGTGGCCCCTGCTCAACTGGTCTTGTGGCCCCCATGACCAGTTGTGGACTGGCTCGACTCAAAGTCCAGCGAGCATCAATTTTTGGGTTCCAAGGTACTTGACCAGTCGAGGGGTCTGCTCGACCAGTCGTGCAGTCTGCTCGACCAGTCGAGGTTACATAAATTCGTTTCCGGATTTGATGCAGACTGTTAAAATTTGAATCTGTTTTCGCAAGGGTGCGAAAGGAAAGTTGCCTAAACTATAAATAGGTGTCCCTAGGGCTTTTCTAGCATATGAGAAATAATTTTAAGGTATTAGTAAATGGTTTTCTCTGTATTTCCAAGGGAGAGGTTAGTATATTGCATTGTAATCTTCGTTTTTCTTCATAGTGAAAGTTTGCATTGGTGGTTTTTTACCCAAGTTTGGAATTTTTCCATGTATATCTTGTCTTGTGGTTTGTTTGGATTACTTTGATCTATTTCTAGTTTATATTTCTTCTTGTTTATCGTTTGTGGGTGAGACCAGAGATTGGATCTCGGTTCACTGCGTTGTTGGCGTGTTGCGCAACAAACATAGATCCAACTTTCCTCTATAGTAATCCGATCATCCACACGCATTGGATGGTTAGCTAGGAAATCTACAAAAGTCTAATCCTTTCCCACCTTCTGAGAGACGTATCTTAAGGAAAAATTTGATAAGGCTAGAATCCACTTCTCGATCCTTTCTCGCAAGATCGTCCACGTGAGCATATACTAAATCAGATTAGTTAATGAATGTCATGGAGAGTCCTGATTATCAAATAATAGTGGAGCTTCATTGTGGTGAAATACAATGCTAAACAGAGCTTCTCAATAGGCAAGTATCTCCATTCGACATTGTACAAAGTACTAAAGAGATAGCAAAGGGCCTATTCATTTCTGTCATTGTTTTCTTGCACGAAAAATGCTACAACTAACTCATCTATAGTCAAAATGTATAGGAAAAATGGTTTGTCCTTGGAGGAATTAATATAGGGAGTTTCATAAGGTACCCCTTTAACTGATCAAAGGTGGCCTAATGCTCTAATCTCCAGACAACCTCTTGGTCAACCATTTGTGTAATTAATAGTGAGAAGGGACTAATCATTCTTGTGGAGTTCGAACTTACTTGGCTAATCAACCTCTATAATTAGTTATTTTTGGGAGAGGTTACTACTAAGATTGCTCATACCTTATTAGATCAACCTTGATAACTTTCTGATGGACAAGAAATCCTAAGAACTTTTCAAAAGAAACCCCAAATGCACACTTTAACGATTTCATCTTCAGATTGTGCCTCCTCATGCACCTGAAAAATCTTCAAGGATCCACAAAGTGATCACCTAGATCAACTGATTTCATGACATCATCATCAATGTATACTTCCATAAACCTGTCGATCATGTCATGGAAGATGACGTTCATCACTGTTTGATAGGTTGTGTCTGCATTCTTTGATTGGAAGGGAATGCTTAACCAAACTATAATCTAACACTAACATCTCATAATAATCTCATGGGAAGCAATCTCCATAGTACATGAGAAGATAAATCATCTCCATCTACACCTATGGATTTAACTTTGCACTGATGAAGGTGGGGCATGGGTTTTTCTTTTTTCCAAGATTTACCTCAATTAATGTATCTCGATCATTAGCTTTGGCATCATCCATCTTGGAAGGTGTCAACTCTAATTCATGGAAGGCTATTCCATCATCCGCTATGATGTCTTCTTCTGTCAGACACTTTGCAATGTGAACATGCTAACCATCTTAATTAGTGGTGTTGTGAAGGCATTACTTAACGATGGTCGTAATTTTGGTCTCTTTCTTTTTCTCATTGTTGAGATTCATCAGGGGAATTTTTGAATGAGATACTTGATTTATTGTCGATATGGAATAATCGCCTTCAACTTCTCAGAGGAGTCGAGGGATTCCTCGAACGAAACAATATGGTTAAGATGACCAACCCTATAATATTGTAATGATCGGTGGGTGGGGCTAATTCTATATAGGCATAGGAACTAGCCCGAGTTGGAAGTTCTCCAATATTATAGTCACACTGCTAACGCGAGAAACTAATCCAACCTTAGTTTTATACGGACTAGCCCTTGCGATAAGGGAATCCCACTCTCAGGGCTGGGCTAGCCTTAATAAGGGTGTTAAGATCTTATGATGGATCAATTGTGCATATAACAACAACTAATCGACCATTCTTATCTCGGCTTATTAGGCGTAATAGGCCAACCTTTCTGTTATAGAACTTTACCTTGGAAAATTTTAAATCCGCAACAAATGGTCATTTGTCGACCCTAAAGATCTCTGCTTTGCATCCATTCTATAACTCTAAGAATTGGTGCACCAGTCAAGGGATGCACGTATTGGAATGGATCTAATCTCTTTGAAGAAGCACATTGTAATTGATGGTTGGCACGATGATGGAGAATGCTAACACCACCTTACTGTTTCTAAGTTGTAATTCAATACCGAGTATCCCTTTTATATTAGTGATGGCTCTTGTAAATCCTACTACTACTACTTCAGTAGACAACATGTCATCGGTTGTCTTATTGAGCTTTCTGACCATTGTCATTGATATGGTGTTAACTATAGCTTTGTTGTCGGCCATGATGCGGGACATGCGATAAACTTCCATGTGTGTAGACACATAAAGGGGTTTGAGGTGTTTGGTCAGCACCTTCTAGGGGTTTTGTGAAGATCACTCTCTAAACACCCCTAATATTGTTAATATAGATAGACTGTAATATCCTGAATTTTCATTGCCAGAGTTTGTACTCATGCCTAAGAAAACTGAGTGTTAATAATGTCTAAATTTGATGCTTTAAAATCGCACATTATTATTATTTTTTCATTTAGATTACATCCAGATACATTCATGAAATAACATTCATGAGAATAAAATTAATTGTATTGATTATTTCATAAGAATAAAAGAATAATCAAATGCCCTTTCAATGGGAACTTATTACATTTATCGAGTTTGCAGCGGAAGTATAAAACTAAATCATCAAGCTATCTTCTTATTCTTTCAGCATAATCTTCCACAGAGAGGGGTACTCTAGGTTTTCAATTTGTACGTCACCCGCATCATCTGTACGGTTGGAGAGGGTCAACACCCTACTCATAGCGATGATTATCCTTTAAGATTAACAATGATTCAAGAGATTTATAAAAGTAATGTAAGGATTCTAATACATCTCGTATTCCACTAGGAGTATCAGTATGTACAAATAACCTACATGAGATGCATGCCTAGCAAAGTGTGTGTGACTCATCATACGTAGTAATTATCACAATGTGAAATATGATTCATAGAAAATTCGACTCAACCTGTATCCCATAATTACGGATATTCGCTGGCATAGCCAACAATACCGTGAATTTATGTGAACACCTCAAGGCACACAACACATGAGTTAGATCAATTACGTGACACGATTTATTCATGCAGCGACTATTTGTGACATTTAATCTCGGAAGTAAT
This sequence comes from Magnolia sinica, assembly GCF_029962835.1. Taxonomy (NCBI): domain Eukaryota; kingdom Viridiplantae; phylum Streptophyta; class Magnoliopsida; order Magnoliales; family Magnoliaceae; genus Magnolia; species Magnolia sinica. Next base: position 53,602,728 of record NC_080584.1, read on the forward strand.
GTGACACTACATTTGTAAATGACACACATCGATTTGTGCACCACTACCCAAAAACTCATGGAATTACGTGAAGACCAAGAGGGTCTCTACCCAGGGTGTATTATGTCCATGATATAATAATGGAGTCGCTAGTTATGATACCTCTTAACACATCACTTGCACTTATAGAGAATATAAATTGAATCATAGGGGTTCTGGAATATCAAGACACATCCCCAAGCCTTAAAGATAAATAATACAAGGCTTAAAAAGAGAGTAGCAATGGCTAACTCAATGTAAATGAGAGTAGCAATGGCCAACTCAACAAAGAGAAGAGTAGCAATGACTATCTCAATAAATAGGAGAGTGGTAATGGCTAACTCAATAACAAGAAGAGAGGCAAGGCCAACTCAATAATAAGGAGGGTAACAAGGGCCAACTCAATAAAGAGAAGAGTAGCAAGGGCTAACTCAACAAATTGGTAAAGACAAGGGCAAGGCTTGTATTAAATTCATGAAGATTACGCATAATACCATAGTCCTCAAGGGTAAATGATGGTAATAAATAAATCATTTGATAGGATAACTCTCAGTAATATGTAAAACATGAAAATGAAGGATAATTCACATCAATTAAACTAAAGTAAGTTTAAAGGATAAAAACCTCACCTTTGAAACTTGATTTCTTCTTAATGTTGCTAGATTTATGTAGTCGTGCCCCAATCCTAGCATTATTAACATGACTCTTCAAGTTAGGCTAACGAGTTACATGATTAGGATCAATCTTAGGCTAAGATTTAGGACTAGTAATGAATTGATCTTCCTGATTTAATCAAATTAGGTGTAGATACCTTTTGATTCATTATTACCCTTAGCCTAATCAAGCCCCTTAGTCTAATCAAGCTTTGGTCTTACTTAGTCAACTTGGTTTGACTCAGTTTATTATCTAACAATTATAGGTTAAGATTAATGCTTGCATAGTCCTTTGTGAGCAACTAAGGAGTGATGTACTTAACCTTATGTTGCTGCTGCCTTGGCTCGAATTTAGACTTGGTCTTGGACTCAAGTTAACAACTCAGTGAGTCACCATCTCATGCACAACACCCGATACCTCTCTCTCTCTTTCTTTTCTTCTTTTCTTTTCTTTTCTTTCTCTTTCTTTTCTCTCTTTCTCCTTCTTTGCCATAGCTGAGGTGCTGCTGCTAGTTGGCCCGAGCTCCCTCACGTTGCTCTTCCTCTCTTTCCTTTTCTTTCTCTTTCTTTCCTTTTCCCTCCCTCCCTCCCTCTCTCTCTTCTTCACATGTTTCTCTCTTCCTTTTTCTCTCTCTCTTTCTTTCTCTTACATTTTCTTTCTTGTTGTGGATTCTCCAACGTTGGACGTACGAGGATTTATAGGATGTAAGGGCTTCTAGACCTTTTCCCGCGAACTCTTACACAATCTCTGTTGCACGATAAGGAATAGAGTGATTGCCATTTGCATCCAACAGATCTCCTTCCAGATCTCTTCCTCTTTCCTTAGTAGCTCCCATCAGATTTGGACGGGCCATTAAATAGACGTCTTGGATTTTCTAGTTGAATTAGAGGCGTAGGGCAGTGGGCTATGCGTTGGAGATAGTTTTCGCAGGCTTGTTCCCATGGAAAATGGCGAAACACCCTCCTCTTGTTGTTTCTTCTTGTTTTCGCCAGCTTAAGAATGGTCGAAAATCCCTTGTCTATGGCTTAGACGGCTTGGATTGGAGCTTAATCTAGAGTCGAAAGTTTCCTAATGGCAACTCTTCTCCCTTCTGATTTTCTCGACCGTTGTTATAGTGGATGAAAGTCCTGTGTTTAAACTCATTTTCAACGGTCGGGCGGGGCCCCTTGTGAGGTGTCTTGGAAAATCCACTTCGTTCATCTATTTTCCCATGTCATGTTAGGACATGGTGTTGAAAATGGGACAGATCCACCACTCAGGTGGACCGCACTGTTTCTATCGAGGTTAAATCGAGGGGACGTTAGGTTCTTATGCAGGTTTTACATCTCATGTAATGTGAGATCGTTGCCTGTTGTAAGTGGATACGAGGTGAGGTCCATTATGGTGGGTTCTCGGGAAATCCATTCCCTTCATGGGTTTTGTAGGCTCATGTTAGGCCATGGGCCAAAGGATGCAGTTGGTCGAAATTTTATCTTGAGAGTTGTCCTAGCAAGCACCAAAACAACTTGATTTAAATTAACAGTCCACACTAAATGATCAGGGCCTAAATTTGGAGAAAATGTGTAGTTAAGATAGGTAAACAAGTGGACAAAGTTTTGGTGGTTGGTCGTTAGTGGAAAAAGGCTAGATTTGAAATATTACCTTTTGTGTCAAAATGAAACAACTAGCTTCAGCATTCAACAGTGTAGGATTATAGATCGGTGTCCAAATCTTGTATGATATTGTAGTCATGTGAGGCCAAGGTGTGGTCCAAGTTGGAATTTCGATGGACGGCAGAAATTGGCTAGATCTGAAGATCTAGATTTATAAGGAGTTGATAAGCCTCGAAAGGATAACTTGGCGCCTAAGGAAAAATCTACCAAAGTAGGGTCTTCATATTTCAGAAATCAAAGTTGTTCACATGAATAGAAATATCCAACTATGATTACCCACAAGGTTTCTTCACTTGATGGACACCAAAATCAACGATTAAGGAGCTAATCTGTCAATTGGGTCACTTTTACATTGATCTAAGGGATGAAATTCAACGTGTATCATTAATTTATAATACATAGGCATGGTATAAAATTTTACATTAAAAGGAGAGTGGGAACCATGTGATCTAGAATTCAGGGGTCTTGGTAAGTGGCATTTTCATTATTATTACTAATCTAAGAGTTTTGTGAAATCTAATGGTTCTACATGGTTATATACACCTTTCTAAACAATTCTTACAAAAGAACTTATATCCAAATCATTATGGATAAGGAGTTATTTGCTAATTCATTTAAGGGAAGGTACACACATCAAATCACATAATAGATGGTCTTGCCTTAAAATCAATGGTCAGATGGCTTGATCTATTGAATGGGAATTATTTCCAATGGTTATATTCAGTTAAGGGAATAGTTGTAAGGTTTGGATAGTTAGATTGATATCGTACAAATGTACACTTTACGTTATTTTTCATGGTAACACTTGAGAACTTTTAATACTTGGGTATTAAAATGGTCTGTGTGTTATACAGACTCCAGGCCATATGGTTATGGTTAGTCATTAAAAATTCTAATATTATTGGGATATAATTAGGTTTGTACTGATCCTTCTACGTTCACAACAATTGTCTCAACACATTCCTGATTCCTAGTCAAAGCGTAAGTTTCGAAATCGAAGACTGTTGAAACCTCTCCTTCTTCCTCGATGTCTCTAAGTATGTGGTCTATTGGCTCGCAAGTGCCTAAAACTTTATTGGGAGGATAAACACCATGTTGCAGCTAAAAGTGATAGGTAGCATTGTCCCAAACATAATTGTTGCTACGAGCCCCTTTTCTTTTATTGATGTTTTGACCATTAGGTCGATCTCTTGCATAACATCTTTCAGACTTAATGATCCTTAACATGACTACTCGTCCATAATGGACTAGTTAGTATCAATATAATAATTTGTTAGGTCGTCTCCTATAAGAATGACCCGAGAGAATAAATTTGGATGGGTTGTGGCCTGAGCCTTTCTTTTACTTGCCGTGATTTTTTATATTTTGATTAAACAGTGATGGTAAAGGCTTTGACTGCGCTCTTTGATGTTGTAGTCTTGTCTTTGAGTATGCATTAAACCTTGAGTTAGTTGAGGGAACTTTCGATGGATAATTATAGTTCACCAATCGGTAAATGCCTCAATTGGCTAGACCATCCTAGGTGTAGCTGGTAGATCATGTTGTGGTTACGTCTCGATTTGTCTTGGTTGTATGGCTCATGGGTACCACAAATCCTGGGATTATGGTTCTTAGGAAATCCATCCTAGGTTTTCCGTAGATTATTTTTGTCTATGGATGTTAGTTCAGACTGACCACTTGATTCTTCACATTCGTGAGACGCTGTTGAGTGAAGTCGTATGGGAAATTTCCCCATAGTCAGCCTATTAAACGACCGTGGTGACATGGTATATTGTTATGGTAGATCTTGGTGCTCTTTAGGCCACATGGATTGTCTAGTGCATCGAGCCCTTTGGTCTTTGGCTTCAACTTGAGATGCCTTCCCCTTTTCTCTTGTAAGAGGTAGACTAGTAGTATGTCCACGTAATGGCGCCTTGATTAGTTGAGGGTCAAATAAGAAAGGCGCCTTCCCTAACTTTGTATTTTCAATCGTTAATGTGACTATTTCAAGATCAGTGATATGATGTTGATCAAAGCAATCACTGAGAATGAGTCCCGTTCTACACCCATTGTCTCCTTTTCAGGGAACTTGAGGAGGCCTTTATTGATATTTTCATACTCTAAATTCCTGAACATGATATGGTTCTTAGTTGAATGTGTCCTAGTGCCATGCCATTGCAATAGATGCCCTTTTTAAGTTCTTCGACTGAGGGCATTTTTTGATGAGGAGGGAGCTTGATCAATTTTCTCTCGAGCAAAGTGTTGAATGTCTCCCTAGCCTTGGAGATATTAAAGATGTATAGTGTTATAGCCTCAGTCTTACCTTTCATTGGGTTTGTCGTGGTTAAAGCTTTGTATTTGACTTCTTTAAGGTCAAACACTCGCATAGCCATATACCGATTATCTAGGGAATGACCTCCTCATAATAGGCATCGTAATCTTTGCCTAGCCATGTAAGTATTATATATGTCATGCCCAACTCATAATTCAGGTCACAATAATATGTGCCCTTGGATGAGTTCGTCTGTTGTTGCAACTCCCGGAGGATTCACTCATACCTAGTAACTCCTCAAGATAAAACATGCATTTGAACTTCTTGCGGAGCTCGAAACCAATGCCTTCCAAGGCCAATCTAGTGAACTCATTCTTGGGAAGAATGACTGGACAACAATTTCTGGTGCCCTTAAATCAGGAGATAAATTGGTCGATGGACTCCTCTGATAACTACCTCAGCCTAGGTAAGTCATCTATGCATACTTCTAGCTTAGTAAGATGGAACTGCATATGGAATTTTTCTTCCATCTCAATCCAGGTTTGGACTAAGTTGATCAATAAATTAATATAACATGTGAATGCAGTCCCTATTAACAAATTCCTGAACAACCTGAACTTCTGGAAGTCATTATGGGACGCCTCGCCACATTGCATGGTGAAGCGTTTGATATGTTTAATGCTAGAAGTCTTCCAATCTCTCGATAATAATCTGAATTCAGGAACTTGAAACTCCTAGGGAGTTCATAATTTTGGTAAACTCATTTAGGGTAAGGTTTGCTAAAAGTTAGTTGAGCTACTTGTTGGCCATTTGGTTGGAGCACGTATTCCTAGATGAGCCCTATAATATTGTCCTGGCCAGGATACCTATATGGTAGATTAGGGCTTGGCTCCAATGCCAAATAAGGTACAATAATTGAGAAAGGTGTGGCCAAAAGTTGCCCTCCTAGCGCCTTTACTCTTGTTTATGCATCTTGTTTGTCAATCACGTGAGTCCTTGTGTCATATAGTCGGTTAATCTACTAGAAACTGAAGACCGAAGACATAAGAGGATAAGAGCATTAAAGTGTAAAGAACATGTAAATTAGGGGCCTTGTTGGCCCTAACCCTCGACCCAAAACAACTCTTGAACATCTAGATGATCCTGGCTTAATAGGTTAAACCTTGTTGATCATCCCTTAGCCTTAGAAACCTAATTAGACTATGATTAGTAATGCTAGAAGAGGTGCGAAGCTATTATGAAATCATATGCCCAAAACAACAACATTTCAAGTGTTGCTCGATCCCATTGAGCAAACCTCGAGGGGTCTTTACTGGTATCAAAGACCACTCTATGAAATTGAGTCGGCAACTCACATACGTCCAACAAGTTATCTAAGTTTCTCGATGGAATCAAGGAACCTTCGATGACATTGAAAGATACCCTCGATGTCATTGAAGACCACTCAGTGAAATCGGATAACAATGTGTAAACTGTTTAAAAAAAATTCAGCTAGAAATCCAATTTCTTCGATGCCACTGAAGCTTTCCTAGATGCCATTGAAAAAGCCAATATATACCCTTTGTTTACCGTTGGAACTCAAATTTCTTATAAAGGGCATTTGGATCTTGGGCATTACCATGGATTTTTTGTGTAATAGAACCTTAAGTGATTCCATGATCATATCCCTCATCCCAAGCCTCTAAACCAACGAGTTCTAAGTCATCTTTCTTGAGTTAAGACTCTAATGAGGATTTCAACCTCCACCTTGAAGATGATCTTGAACTCCACCATTTTCTAGAGATTAGACTTAAGCTTTATAGGCATATCATTGACTAAATCCACTATAAGACGCATCTAGGTGAATCCCTTAAGAATTATAACTTTTCATTAGTTGTAGGAAATTCTACCAACCTCACATCAGCTTGATCAACTCAAATGAGAATCACATGAAAGGTGGTTGATCTTAGAGATGATGTATTGGGAATACATCAGCATCATAATCGGAGGAGGAAAGAGGAGCTAATTGAAACACTGGAGAGTATCGATCAAGCAACCCGAGAAGACACTACAAAAGTGGCTCAATCTAACAAGTTGTCATGTGTAAGATTCTATATATACTCCTTCATTGTGTAGCATCAAGTGTAAGAATTTGAATCGTCAAACTCGACCAGGTTCTTGTGTAAGACCTTGGTTCATGTAGGGCCTAAAAGAAAGTCCTTGTATAAGCCATCAGACATGGATGCTTGCATGTTAGTTTATGTAGGAGCCTCTAGTGTAAATAGGAAATAAGGAAACAAAAAATAACTATTCATCCAGCAAAGTGTATTTGATTGGCAAATCTCAATGGAATCTTGGAGGACAAGTCGAGATAAATGGTCCCCGATTTAAGAGAAAAACTTGAGTATTGCATGGTTAGTAAAAATTATAATTTTGGATCTAATCACGTAAGACCTAAATTTGTCAAGAGAAAAAACTACGACAAGGAATTCCTTTTCCGTGGTTAAGTAATTTATCTGAGCATCATTCAACATTCTACGTGCATTTCCTTTGGCCTAACACATGCCTAACCACATATTCAGTGGCATCACACGTGATATGAAAAGGAACACTCCAATTGGGTGGTTACATGGTTGGTGCAGTTGCTAATATACTCTTTAACTCTGTAAAAGCCTCTTAGCATGAGTCAGTCCACTTGAATGGGGCATCTTTTTTAAGGATGTTACTTAATGATTTAGAAATTTGACTGAAATCATTAATGAACTTCCTATAGACTCGTATGTGACCAAGAAAAGAGTGAATGTCACATATGCTTTTGTGAGCTAGCAAATAAGCAATTAAGTCTATTCTGACCTTGTCCACCTTAATTCCATTTGACAGGATCAGTTGTCTAAGGACAATTCCCTTTTGAACCATAAAATGACACTTTTCCCAATTTAAAACAAGGTTTTTCTCTTCATGAATTGTCAAAAAATAAATTCAAGTGCTCAAGGCACTCATCAAATGTACTACCAAAAATATATAAGTCATCCATGCCTAACCATATTTGAAAAAGTACTAAGCATGTGTCTTTGGAATATCATAGGAGCATTACTTATCTCGAATGTCATCCTTTAGTAAGAAAAGGTGCCAAAGGGGAATGCAAATATAGTCTTCTCCCGATCTTCTAAGGCAATCTTAATTTAGTTGTAGCTTGAGTACCCTTCTCGAAAGAAATAGTAGGAATGACCAGATAACCTTTCCAAAATTCGATTAATAAAAGCATGGGAAAGTAGTCCTTCCTTGTGATGGTATTTGGCTTACTATAGTCAATCTACATCTCCCAACCCATGGTAGCTCTAGTTGGAATTGGCTACGACGGTGATTTCAGACTTCTTGGGCATAACTTGAGCTGGACTAACTCACTGACTATTAGATATAGGATAGATGATTCCACACTACCCACATCCAATAATTTCAGCACCTCCACAATAACCACACCCTTTATGTTTGGATTTAATCAATGTTATGGTTTCCTCAATGTTTTAGCATTCTCCTCTAAGTGTATTTGGTGAATACAAATTTGGGCGTCAATTCCCTTGAGATCCACAATGGTCCATCCTATGAAACTCTTACGATTCTTAAGAGTAGGAATCAACTTGCTCTCTTGCTCATTATTTAAGTGGGAAGAAATCACCACTAGATACATATATCTATGACCTAAATAAGCATATTTCAGCTTGGGTGGCAATGGTTTTAGGTCAAGTTTCGATGCCTCGATGCTAGAAGGTATGAGTTTTAAGTCTGTGAGGAGAAAATTTTCAAAGCATGGCCTCCACCGGTTAGTTTTGAGTACCAGCATAAAATCTAACAAAGCACTCATTATTTCAATATCATGTGATCGTCAGAATCCATAAAGTGAGGGAGACAAGCTTCTAAGGGGTCGAAGATTTTATTCAATATAAGCTCTTCCTCCATGAGTATGTCGATCTTGTTTAACTCATGGATCTGATCTACATCCCTTGGTTATTTTTAAAGGTTGAACATATTTACCAACAATGTCATATCTCTAAAGGACAACTTCATCCCTCCATTTCAGCAATTGATTATTGCATTCGAAGTAGTGAGGAATGGGAATTCTAGAATGATTGAAATTTGAGTGCTAACATTTATAACTAGATGTGTATCCAAGATAATAAAGTCTACTGGGTAGTAGAACTTATCAACTTGGACTAACATGGGCTCTACTACCCCTCTCAGTATATGAATAGAATGATCAACAAGTTGGAGGGTCATTTTGGTGGGTTTTAATTCACCAAGCCCCAATTATTCATATATTAAGTAAAGAAGGAGGTTAACGATTTCACCCAAGTCTCTTAAAGCTTGTTCAATCTAGAATATCTCTATAATACATGAAATTATAGGGCTACCTAGATATTCGTATTTCGGAGGAGCATTTAATTTATTTAATAATAGTGCCCACTTGTTCCGTAAATAGGCATTCCTTTACATATTTAATTTGCATTTAACCACGCAAATGTCTTTAAGAAACTTGACACACAACGAAATTTGCTTAATTGTATCTAGAAGGGAATGCTAATTTTAATTTGTTAGAAAATTTCTAAGTTATCTTAGTTCTCAGATGGGCGCTTTGATGAGATAAAGTGTTGAGGAAATGAAGATGCGGGCTTATACTCATGCTCTAGCTCTTTGTTATGTGGAGTAGTACTAGGTCCATTATCATCCTTAGATTCATCTGAATCCTTATGAAGTCGGCCTTTATTAGGATAATCTTGATAAAAAATTTTCACCTTTTAGAGTGGTGATGGACTTGGCTTTCTCCACATGTGGGTTAGGATGATTTGAATCGTTCACCTCATATTGTCCTTTTGAGTTAGTTTGAGGTTGGGCCGAAAAGATTCCTTTCTCCCTAACAATTAAGTGTGATTCAATCCTCAAAACATAAGTATTAATATCATTTATGGCCTCCATAGTAGTTTGATTGAATTAAATTTTCCCTTGCATGAATGCTTGCAACATGTCCTTAAGAGTCCTCTTTTGTGGTTGCACGTGTGGTTCTATTTAAGGTGGAGAGGGACTCCCCTAGGGAGGAGTGCTCACATTAGCAGTTGGCCCATTTTTCCAACTAAATTGGGATGATTCCACCAATTAGAATTGTACATGTTAGAATTTAACACACTAAGTGGGTGTTGATATGTATTCATGGCATTTATCTGAGGTTGTAACATGTCTTGAAAAGCTAAGATAGAGGGATAATCCTTTGTAAAGTGTGCAACACTCTCGTATATGCCACTACTACTCTCAATGACTGCATTGGTGGGTTGGACTGCTTTCACCTTCCTCATTTCCATGGTTTAACTTTTTAAGTGAGTGTGAGATCCAACCCTAGTTCGCATGTGTGCATGTGTGTGTGTGTATGCATTCCATCTATTTTGGTCCCGCGGTCCTACCGGTCAAATTCCGATGACCCGCGACCCTCAAATTGTGTTTGTGGTTATCTTTGAATCCAATCATGTAGGCTCGACTCGGATCAACCCTACACCTATGCCATCTCGAATGTATCGTCGCCGCGGTTCCAACGTCGCATCTCATGCATAAATTCGACATTTCCACTAAAAGTTGTAGGCTGCACATTATTTGGGGCATTGATCATGATGTGGGGACCACTTTACCCATGTGTACGTTTTTCTATGTGGGACCACCCTAGGTTCCATGTGCCTAGCCTAGTCTAGTGCCTAGCCTACCCTACACCTCCTTATAGCTAGCAATGATAGAAGTTCTCTAACCTAGGCAAGGATAGCCTCTTTTCTAGAAACTCATGATGTGTTGCTCTAACCTAAGTTCCCTTTTCTAGCAAAAATCTGTATTTTTCTCTTTTCAAGAGAGAAAACTCATCATTCTCCTCCTCTTTTTAGAAATCCCATCATTTCTTGGCTATACCTCTCCCATTCCTCCTCTTTCTCTCTCACATTCTCTCATTCTCCTCTCCTCCTAGCAAAAACTTCCAGCCCCTTCTCCCCTCTTTTCCAGCCCTTTCTTCCCTCATTTCGTCTCCATCTAACCATTAAAAACCATTCTACAACCTTTAATCATCTTCCTCTTGAAGCCTAGTACCTAGATCTTAGAGTTTGAAGTCATATTTCTAGGTGGGTGCTCTCCTTAGCTTCTTCTCTCTTTCTTCTCTTTTCTTTCTTTTCCTTGCATGCATGGAAGCATGTAGGACACACCAATCCATGGTGGAGGTCCTACATGGTTCCTAAGATGAGGCCATGGGCCTAGATCCTCCATATTTCTATCCATGGTGGGCCATTCTCCCAGTGAATTGAGAGACCTATGCCCACCTCATGAGGTTCCAATCATGGGGACAACAACATTATGCAGTAGTAGATTTTTTTGGAAAACATTGTTGTCCAGAATTTGTATCAATTAAATAAAATACTTATACCACTTTAAAAATTCTAAAATTTTACAGGGGGATGGTCCATCTATATTAGGATACACCTACAAAATTTTAAGTCCAATGGATACCTGTACTCACCATGGAAATAGGTGAACCGGCCCACTATATTCTGGTGTCTAGATTAGGCAGAATCTCAGGACAAATTATTTTCTTAAAATGAATTAAAATATTTATAGTTGTCCAAAAATCTTGAAATTTTGCAGAGTAGTGGCCCACTCATGATTGGACCCACCTACAAAGTTTTGGGGCCAATGGACCCCTATACACACTATGGCAAGGGATGGACCTTCCCACCACGTTGGGACGTCCAGGTCAGTCCAATTTTCTGGATAGACTAATTTCTATAAATTAATTAAAATACTTCTATTTATTTAAAAATTAAAAATTTTATGGAGGTAGGGCTCACCTATGGAAGTGTCATCCTACAAAATTTCAGACCCAACAGATATTTGAACTGACTGTGGTGCACCCGGGAGTGGCCTACTAGTCAGGGATGCCCAGGCTGGGGCGTCCAACCTAGGCTGGCCGTCCAACCTACTTTGTGGGCCCACCTTGATGCATTGTATACCCCACCATCCATTCATGAGGGGTCTTTAGGGGATTGATCATCCTCCCCTTTTTTTTCGGTATTCAATTAGGTCCTATTGGGTGAATTTTTAACTTAGATACCCCGGGCCCATAGGGCTGCCTACACATGGGACGTCCCTGCCTAAGGCTACAGCTGGGCCTGCATTCCAACGGCCTGACCCACTTGATATATGTGTTACATATCCTCTCTCATCTGGTGGGGCCTACAATGATGTGTGTGGGCCATCAGGGATTAAATATACTAATAAATACTTTTATTGTTGGACTCCAACCAACCCAAAAATTTGGGTGGGCTGAAATTTGGCAATGGGCCCAATGTTGCCACCCATAAATGAATTGGGGCAGCATAGCCCACCAGATGTGAGGACTTAGATCAATTATCTTAACCTTTATCTACAGCATTTTGGGGTGTGATTAGGGCCCAGCTGAGGCCCACCCAAGTTGAGTTTTATTGGAATGTTGCGTGTGATTAGTTGATAATTCCTTAGGCCCTGTAGACTAGATCCTTTTAGTAGGCCCAATGATCTTTGGGCCTATACTCTCCTACCTATTGTGATGAGTTTAAGGGCTACAGTATACAAGTAGTTGGGCCTTTTGGTTGCCCACTAAATTGACCCTATACTTGGGCTAGGATGTGAGGCCCAACTCACATGTGTTAAGTGCAAAATGGCCCATGTGAATGAACTACTAGGCTGGCTATGAGGCCCACCACAATATGTGGACTTATGATGGTTGGGCCCAAACCTTGCTTGAAGGTCCACCATACTGTCGATGAGTTGGGCTCCTGTATAGCCCATCAGGCCACGTATTGCTTGGGCCTACTTTATTTTATATGCATAGCAGGCTACCTTTTGGGACCCAGTTGAGGTTGGATGTCCTCCTTGGTGGCCCTAAGGTAGGCCCATAAGGCCCTTATAGGTGGTTGAAGGCCCACCTTGGACCTTGTTAGGCCCGTCTCCTCCTTAAGGCTTTATGATTGTCCTAGCTTGTGGGTTATCCCAAAGTATTGGGCCCCCACTAGAGGACTTCGCCTCTCCTTAGTACTTGTCTATGTACCTAGACCTTGTCCCTCCTTAGGACAAAGGAATACATTCTATAGGTAGCACGCTTACATCATTATGACCCATATGCATCATCTATATAAATTGATTGCATTGTATGGTGGTCATTGAGGGATGGAGTTTCTCCCCTTGTGCACATTGAGTGCCTAAAGCTTATGCATGATCTGTATACGTGACTCTTGCATTGACATCACATTTCATGATGATACCACCCTTTCTTCATCAGGGCCTTGCCTCCATAGGGACGATCGTGGATGAAATTATGTGTGGACCCCGAAAGTATTACTTGAGCATACCAGGTGCATAGGATGCCCATGGGTGAAATTTTTAAAACTTCTATGGTACCAAGGATCTGCCCCAACGCCGTGATCGAGTGAAAACTATGAGCGCACGAGGGCCTTATACCGTTGGGCTGTGACTCCCATTGTCGTGTAGTCTGTTCGGTAGGGATATGGCCTTATCCGCCTGTGAGGGAGGGCATTGCTAGGCTGAGTCTGATCAGCTCATAAATGGGTCCGCTACCGTCAGGCCTTGCTGGTGATTGGCTGTTCACAGGCAGGTAGTGAGGTCTCTTACGCTTGTTTGACTGTACGAGGTTTATAAAGCGGCAGTCATTCAGCAGTGTAATGGACCTTGATGATTTCCTTATGATTGAAAATATATTTGACGTATGGTTTGAATATGAGCACTGGCATTAGTTGCATCATTTTATCATTAGCTGTATAAGCCCTTTCATGCATTGCCTTGGTATGACGCCTAGTACTCATTACATCGTATTCATGATAAGACTTGAGAAGACTAGTGATATCCTCCTTGAGCATGATTCTCTTCTTGCATATCCCATTATTCTTCTGTACACCATTGTCACACACTTTCACCACCCTTTAAGCTTCTATAAGCTTATGCACGATTGATGCGTGCAGGTGATCCTAGGCAGGTTCCGTAAAGCGGAAGAGCATGGATTAGAGTTGAGCTTGAGGACCCAGTGTTGCTGACTTCCTCCCCTTTTCTATTATCTTCTATATGTCTTTTTAAACCTGATGTGAACTTGTAAAAGTTCAAATTCATAGTGGATTTTGTGATATGTGCCTTGTTATTCTTAGATATACTTGCTGTGATCTTGGGTATGCTCGTATTAGAAATGATTACATTGTTATAAAAATCCTCCTTGTAGGATCCCAGGATCGGAACCTGTCTTGGGAGCCGAGAATGAGGTACTATGGAGGCTATTGCGGCCAGAACCGGCCATCAGGTTCCCTGTGAATCTGGTTACCAAGTCTGAGGCGTAATAGGAGTTAGTATCAGAGCATGGTAAGTAATTCTGGGATAACTCGAGATAAAATCGCATGTCTGCTTAGGGCATAGGACAAGTAGTGTCCCGAGACCTTTTCTTTTATTCTTTATCGAGCCTGTAATTGCCCTAATTCTTTGTGTCATCATTGTTCGGTAGACGATGCTGCCTAGACGTGACACCCAAGATCACGGCACCCGTGGTCACGACGCCCGTGGTCGTGTTGCCCTTGGACGAGGCGCTCGAGATACCCATCCTACTCCAGCACATCCTGCTCTCGTTGTTAAGGATCCGATTCGCGAGGTCCTGATCCAGCCAGTTCTTTCGGTTGAGCCTGTAGCACCCGCTCCTTTAGTTGCTTCAGCTCCTCCACCGGTTCCCCCTCCTCAGTATATTGTTCCAATTACAGAGGCTTCTACCTCGTCGGTCGCACTCATGCCTCCAGCCGAGGTGAGTTCCGCCCCTACTTTTTCGACAATACCTATAGGAGCCGAGCATTTCCAGCAGTTGATGCAGCTTGTAGCTACTTCATTGCAAACCTGTCAGCCTGATACCACCGAGGTTTCTGGGCAGTCTGACCTACTGCATGCTAGTGCGATAGCTCGAGAGTTCCGGCAGCATGATCCCCCGAGGTTTAGTAGTGATCCTGACCCTTCTACAGTCGAGGCATGGTGCACTGAAGTTGTGAGGATTTTTTACATTATACAGTATCCTGCGGATCAAAGAGTATCCCTTACAACCTATCTTCTTTAGGGTGAGGCCTATCATTGGTAGTCATCCGTATCTAGGATGGTCGGGCCTCAGTTCGTTTGGACATGAGAGGAGTTCGTGGTTCGTTTCGACCAAGTTCAGATCCAGCGGGCGATCGAGTTTGAGACCCTAGTGCAGAGTGATTTGTCTGTATCTTAGATGAGGCCTATTTCTTACCCTTGTCTAAATTTTCTCCTCATCTCACCGGTGCTGAGAAGATGAGGGCCCATCGTTTTGTGACTGGCTTACGTCCTGCCATTCGTAGCCATGTGGTAGGGCATTGTTTGGAGACGTTTGACTAGGTCGTTCATCGAGCACTAGTTTATGAGGAGGACTGGGCTATGACCCAGAGGTCGAGAGAGCAGAGTTCTGGTGGAGACCGGAAGAGGAGAACTCCAGTCGGTAGTTCCACGCAGCATCGTCAGTGGAGATGGAGGGCAAATCAGGGTTTCGGTAGCCTGCGGTTCAGACAATAGCTTCATCATCATCTTCAGCACCACCAGCTGCTTTATCTTCCGCCACTTTTCTGGTGTATGCATCGATTGTGGACAGGCCGAGCATTGTAAGCGTAAGTACCCTCTCCCTATTCAGCAGCAAAGGCCACCACAGTTGCCCCCTCATCTTCCTCAGTAGCAGCAGAGAGCACGCCACTCTTGGGGCTCCTCTTCAACAGAAGAGGCAGCCAGGCAGACCTCCTCAGCAGAGACAGCAGCAGTCGCAGCACCAGCAGAGGGGATATCTGTATGTCTGGTCCCTGGGTCCAGTGTGTATATCAGCCCAACAGGCTCAGACTCAGGACCCTCAGTCTTCCGGGTTGCTTCCCCTACCAACTCAGGGTCACTTTTATTCTATGCAGCACACGCCGGGCCAGGACTTACAGTCATCGACCGGTGGAGTCGTTGAGGGTATTCTTCTTGTTTCTGCTTGCGTTGTTCATGTTTTGTTTGATTCTAGTGCTTTCCATTCCTTTGTGGCTGAGCAGTTCTGCCAATCGACCGGTATTTCTTCGGAGTCCATGTCTGAGGCCTTGACCGTTTCAACTCCCATGGAGAAGTTTGTTGTGTTGACCCGTCGTTGCCCTTCTTACCTAGTGTTAATGGGCGCGATGTTTCTTCCTGCTGATCTGTTCATGATACTAATGATAGGATTTGACGTTATTCTGGGTATGGACTGGCTTGCGGACTATGGTGCCGTCTTAGACTATGCCGTGAGGACAGTCACACTTCACATTCCAGGCTTGTCAGTGTTCCAATTCATCGCCGAGCCCTGAGGAGAGCCGTATCTAGTTTCTTGGCTTCTGTCATCGAGGATTTTGTGGTAGATTGTATTGAGCAGCTGCTAGTTGTTTGTGAGTACTCGAATGTCTTTCAGGAGATCTCAGGTTTGCCACCGTGTTGAGAGGTAGAGTTTCAGATTGATATGGTGCTCAGTACCGCGCCTTGATATAGTAATAAACTCGGTAAGACCGAGGTCAAATCCACAGGGACTGATACCTGTACGTTATCTGAAACCAAGTAGAACTAGAACTAGATTTAAGATGTGATCTAAACCAAGTAGAATTTAAGAAATAATTGTGGAACAATTATCTAAAACTTTAAGGAATTCAGAGGAAGGAAACTAGGGTTTCAGAGGATCCACTTGTAGAGATCAGGGAGTTCTTATGCCTGCATCAAGGATTATGGAATTTAAACTGAACTTACTTGATCTGGTTTTCAAGAGATGAAAGGTATATGAATTAGAATGGATTCCATCACCACACTATGCCCAGGAGACAAAGTTAACAAAAGAATTAAACTAATTGCCAACCAGTCAACATGCCATGAAGGTCAAGAAGAGTACCATCATCCAACCATGCCTAGGAGACGATGGTGAACAACAGGGCCTCCTGACCATAAACATCAAAAGAGAAAAAGAAATATTCAAAGCCATTGCAATCCATTGTAATTTCAGTCACAACAGACCATTAAAGACTGAGAAAATATTGCTTTAATAATCAACTTAAACTCAGTTCGAAAATTTGAATTAAACGCATAGAATAGACTCTCCCATCTCGCTACAGGCTTCACCTCTTAGCCCTAGCTAAGAGGATTAGCCGCACATGAATGGGCTGAATATAACAACAAAACAAAGATAAAAAGGGAAAGAAAAGAACAAGAAAGGAAAGAGAGAAAACCCGCTTCACGTTCCAGCCAAAACAAGCAAGTGACAAGCTTTCCTTGCCAAACTCTTCCTGTCTTCTCGTTCTCCAAGCCAAGCCCCTGGTGCTCACGTCTAAAAAACTCCCCTTCTAATGCTTTCTCCCTCCTGTTTTATAGAAGACCCCCTGTACAACTTCACTCCAAGTTTCCCTCCCGCACCACGAAAGCTTTCGCAATTTATTTACGCAACTGAGTTCGTAAGCGCAGCAAAAGTGCAAAATGACTTGCGTTTGGAGTGTATTTGCGGCGTGATATCGACCTACCTGACAATTCTGAAATCTTGGCTAGGGTATTGGCCTCCCTGTAGACACATTAGACGGTCTGGATCACTCAAAATGTTAATGATCGTGACCCATTACCTCTCGCAAATCCCGGATTCGACCGGATGCGGAAACAGAGCTTGCGCAAAGAGGAGTTCGCTGATGAGTTGGTTGTGCCCCACAGAGGTATTTTCGGGGAAATCCACCCCGTCCATTGGATTTAGGACGAAATTTCGATCAAGAATGGGTGGTTTTGAACGTCCATTCACGCGGCCCAAAGAAGAAATCATGCCAAAATTCATTTTGAACGTTGCAGGAGCACCTGTTTCTGGCCTCTGTATCGTGCACATGTGCACGCTTGGGTGTAAAATTTTAGCAAGGTTTTATAGTATTTGAGGCCCTTTACACGATGGATGGCTTGGATCATCCGAAAAATTACACTGTGGGGCCCACTACCGCCGCAAAACAGACGTCGTCCGTCTGTTACGCAGCGCGAAACTACTGCTACCGTTTTTAGAAACAGGCGTGGGTCAGCGCCTGTTGACCCGCTGACTCGGTTCGGTGTGCGGCGGGAGCGTGTGTACGTTTTGTACACACGCTGTACATATGGGGCCAATTGTGATGTATATGTAAGATCTGATCCATCCATTTATTTTGTCAGCTCATTTAATGAGTTGTGCCCAAGATTGAAGCATTTTCAGATACCAGACGGGCCCCAAATCACTGATTTATGGGTTGATATATCCGTTGGGTCACTTCCAGAGGGATCCAATGGCTGAAATTTGACGTGTACGGTTAATTTATGGCCCTCAGGCCATGTATGAAGTTTTGAGTCGAACAGATGATGGAAACTCAGTGATCTTGCATTTTGGCTGACTTCCAGGCCGCTTGAGCTTCAGTTTCTTGATTTTCACGAATCCCTGGCGTATAATTCCGTAGATCTTAGTCCCCTAGAGTCCGTCCCTTGCCTTGGTGCATTCTGAATATTAAATCCATGCTCTTAGCATCCCGATCCAGTCCCAGCTCGCAATTCCACCTTGCAACACAAACATGATTAAAATGGGTTATTAAATGGTACCATGTTCATAAATCCAGGTAATAAATGGGTATGATATGCAATATTTGACCCTCAACACGCCTATCTCGAAGGCCCCCTACCGGATGACACGGTTGGAGTTGAGGGAACTGTAGGAGCAGTTAGATGAGCTCCGGGAGTTAGGTTTCATTCGTTCCAGTAGTTCGTCTTGTGGAGCCCCAATATTGTTTGTGAAGAAGAAGGATGGTTTGTTGCGGCTTTGTGTGGACTATCGCGAGCTCAACAGAGTCACTATTAAGAATTGATACCCACTTCCCCATATTAATGATTTATTCGATCAGTTGTAAGAGGCACAATATTTTTCCAACATAGACTTGCGCTCCGGTTACCATCAGATTCGGGTCCGAGAGGAGGACATTCTAATGATGGCTTTCCGGACACGCTATGGTCACTTTGA